>NC_088885.1:145096202-145433692 GCF_037157495.1 Lathamus discolor
AAGAAAGCGAAGAGAAAAAAAGAAACATCTTGGCATCCTCATTGACTTCATTGTAAGACAGATGCAGCAGCAGTAAACAGCAACATCATTCCCCTGAAGGCTGCAGGGGTGCTGTGTCTCTCTTTTCTTTGCATCATGTAGGTACCCAAATGTTGCACCAAAGTTCATATGAACAAATACCCTAACAACTACCCACCATCAACTTCAACAGCTGGTAAATGACAGCAACTGCTCTCTTAGTCTGTTAGCCAGAAAAATGTCATTCTCTTCACCCTTTCCAGACTCCCCTGCAACTTCTTATCGCTTTCATCATCACTGATGCCTACACTTCTGTAATTTGTTTTAAAACAGCTAACCATTTGTATATTGCAGAAGGCACTTTACAGAAACTGTTGAATTATTTCCACCTCATATACTGTCATGTAAGTAAACCCAGGAAGTAGCACAGGAGGACTGGGATTGCCCAGCTTGTTGGGACTGCTGTCTTCCTTGGACAGCAAATATCTCGGGTCTGCAGGCAGTTTAGGACTATTTTCCAGACACAGCCGCTGCTATTTCTGACCACTAGTGTTAGTCATAAACTGAAATATATGTCATAAACTGAAACATCCTATTGTAACAGACGTGAGATTTCTGTTATTCCCAGGCTTAGGCAATGAGGAAAACCACTTAATTCAGAGGGAGCGAATCAGAACAGCATTTGTTCTTCACTATTTACATATAAAGACATTATAGGATTTCCCAGCAAGAGAGATGAAAATCTCTGTCTGAAACTGGCACGAAAATGGATTCACCTCACTTTTCTGACAACCTGGGGATGGTTAAACCATTCAAGGAACTTGGAAAATTACCATCTGACTTTAACCTCAACCTTTCAGCACAAACTCAAAGGAAAATCAAGACAGGCACCAAGAAAAAATCGCTTTCGCCACCTGAATCCCATTCTTTTTGATCTATATACTCTGCGGTTTTTATTGCCTGAAAACACCCGTTATGAAAGATCTACAAGGAGACAGAGACAATTGTAATGCTATTGTTCTTCTAAATGCTAGCTTTAGAATAAGAAGAAAGAAAGCAAAATGGTGCCAGATACAAAGAGAAATTATATCACCTATTTCTTTCCATGTCCAAGGCCCAGGAGAAGTATCATATAAAATTATCTAATTAAAAAGGTAAACCATTAAAAATAAAGCGGGTAAGTAAAACAGTAAGAAATATAAAGTTGCACAGTGGAATCTGAATATATGAGGTTATAGAAGTAACGACATTGCTCTTTATAACTTATATAGAACAAAGATTTAAATAGGTCTCAAATGCAAAAACACATACAGTAATGGTATTGCAATGGATTGGATTACTTCGATGCACTTCTTAATTGTTTCATACTTTACAATCTATTTGAGCTGTATAACGAGAGGAGACATTCTGAAAATGAAAAATTAGTGACAAACACTTCAGACAGGTTGCTGTTTTCAGGTGTTTTCTCCATTTTTTTCTCCCTGTTTTCTCAACTTGGTCAATTAAAAATGAATGCAACCAAAATTCACTCTGAAATTCCAAGTCTTTTGAAAACTGCCATTTCAATGTGAAAAGAATAAATGCTATTGCCATTACATCAATGCCTCTGCGCAAAATTTTCCCACCATTATCTTGAAAGCTTTAAATGGTGATCTTTGGGAAAAGAGAGGAGAGGTATTTTTAAATGCAGCAAACAGAGGTTTTTTTAAACACTAATATAAAAGCTGTATGTTATAAATATTGTGAGCTAAAATGAGCATGCAGAGCTTCCCACTATATCTACACATGACAAACTGTATTTTCTTGTTGTACTTCTTTGAGTTTAGGAGCCTCCAAAGATTTTGGATAAGATATGAGAGGAGGCCATTCTCCTACCCCTTGGCATTCTCTAGCTATACAAAGAGCAGAGCAGCTAAGCTCTGCTACATAGTACTGTGAAAATGTCCCACAAACACTACATAAATGCCCCATATTTTGGTCAAATCTATTCTAGATACATACATGCGAGTACCGAATTAGACCTCTGGAAATTAATTAAAGAGTTACAGATGGCCCTGTGTATAAAGCAGTACAATATAAGAGACACCATCTGGAAATATGTTTTGTCCTTAACCAAATCTTTTTTTGTTAAAAAACCCCTCTTTTCTACTTCCCTTTTCTAGTTGCAATTTTTCACTGTGCAATAACTATGTGCTTGTTTTAGTTAAAAAAAAAAAAAAAAAAAAAAAAAAAAAAAAAAGGACTTCAGCTATACACCTGCCAAGCCAGGAATCTGAAGTAGAGGTAAGGGCTAGACGCTGAGGAAGTCAATGCTTTAAGCACCAAAATTACCTGGTATTACTTGGGATGTGTTTAGGAGGTGCAACTACAGATATAAATTTAGCAAAGAACTTGCTCAGGAAAGAAGCAGGTATTCTTTGAGTGAGATGCACGCGATTACTGTTGCTGTCTTTGATGTGAACAACATTTTAATCTGAGCATTAACCCTGCTTCTAAAAATTGTACTTGCATCCATCCTATCCTGCTACAACTGTACAGTGTTTTTTGCTAGCAGACTTAAGAGGTAAATTGTGCGATCAAACACAATTAGTGGAACACTTTTCTATTGCCACTCTCATAGCACAATGGCACTTGCTGAGGTGTAGTTGAGTGAAAAATAGGTAATTGCTAGTGAGGAGGTTACTACCTTCCTGAGGAAGAGAAGACTTCCGATCCCAAGACTGTCAGCCTTACAGTGCCCTACAAATGCTGCATTTGCTGAGTTCAGTCATTCCTCACATGGATTAAGGGTCTTCAGGTGCACGATATTTTCAAATAACAGTAAAAACTATTTAATTGGCTTTCACTTTCAGAGGAATGCCTTGCGATGAAACATTATAGTATATTTTTCCTATCCTGAAGTAGGGGAATAAGTCCCTTTAGCATAAAGGTCCCATTAGAAACACTGCATGTGGTATGTTTTAGATTATATTTCCAGGCTAATATGTTATGGCCCTGGACAAATAAAACCAAAATAAATTATATCCATCTTTCTATAAATTCCATTATAGCTTAATTGTAAGATTTTTTTCTTTCTTCCCTTTTTTTTTTTAATTTGCCATTTTTTAAATATCCAAATTGCTTGCATGTGCTCTTTTCCTTCTGCTCCTCCTCCTTCTCTCCTCTGTGAGCTGAAGGAGGCTGTCAATTTGTCATTATGATAGACGAAAAAGGGAAGCAACTCATTGAGCCCTATGTTTTTCCTGAGTTAGTTAATGCAACTGCAGCCCACAATTAGCAGCATTACACATGTACCACCAACATTACATACTGCATTTTTCTCACATCTTTCTGCATTATGCTTATGTTCACATTTATCCATCATACATAATATGGAGCAAGGCTACAGTGTATTCTTCTGTATTAACAAATCAGGGGTTTTCCCTCACATGGGACATACAAGGGAACGTTAACAGTACTATTTGTTGGTCTTTGTGAGACCCACACACTGCTCATATATCAGGTCAAGTGCTCTGTAACCTGCTTATCAGCAGTTACCACTAGATACAGTTTGAGAGAACAATTCAAAAATGGTTTTGATTGATTGCAACAAACTGGCAGTATAACTGCACTCAAGCCATTAGGAATCCAATTGAACCCTGATCGCGTACTTCATTACTTCTGCTCTTTTCACAAGGGCACACCATCCCAAGTAATATTTTATATGTTATAAAAGGTTAGGTTTGAAAAATTAGCATTACAAATGTCACATTTACTTCCAGCTGGAAATGTGCAACAATGTGTGACAATACTGAATAAAATGTTGAAACATGTTTTCCTTTTGTTTTACTTTACTCATTTTTGTAATACAACACTGGTTACTGGAAAATGCCTTACAGCTTTATTCAAAACACATGTTCAAAGATCTGAATGAAAAAAGCTTTGACTCTCTCTGGAACATCTGACCAATATATCATTTGTGTGCTTCAAATTTTTTTCTTACTGTCAAGAACACTTTTATGTCTTTAAGATTTATTTAAACTAGTTTATTATATAATGAAGCTTGTCAGATCATAAGAACAAAGTCAAACAATATGCTCTATATCAAAGTATAACATTTAACATATAGATTTAAGTATACATATCAAGTACAATGCAATCAAGCAGGGTTTAATCTGAAAATGCAAATGGTTCAGATTATTAAAGCCACATCTGTCCTTTGAAGCATAATTTAGTCTGTTTATCAAAAAGCTATGTGCAATTATACTATTCCCTCCCACGAAACATATTTTAGCCATAGATTTCTTAGTTCAAAAACCTTTAAGTTTAACCCCAGGGCCAAAATTTCACAGCCTAAACCACTAACTAAAATATAAACACAAACATAAATTTGAAAATGTATATCATCACTTCTAGTCTACGATCTATTATGTTAGGACAGTCCTTTTGATTACATTAATCTCATGGTGATAACAGACTTGCATAAACTACCAAGTACTAAACCAGAGTTTTCATATTTCTTTTTCTGTATTTGTAAATATACATTGCTTCATCATATCCTGCTACTGTGCAGAAGCCTGTCCGAGGCAACATAAAAGGTGGGACGCAGGTTTCTTTTGCTTCGAACAACAGTGTCAATTTTAAACATACGCTCCTTGTTGCTTAAGCAGTAAACACTCCTAAAATTTATAATATATATTTAAGAATAGATATTCTAAAAGACCTGCCTCTCAGTGTGCCTCTTTTTTAGATAGTGGATGGACACTTCATTTTAAAATTTTATTGTGAAGATCTGAATCATTTGTAAACTAAAATATTTCTTGTATTGATCAAGTTAAATGTCAATTCTTGCAAAGATCAAAAAATTATCTCCACTGTAAACAGCACATACTGCAGATTAAAACTCCAAATTATAAATCGAAGTTGCTATGCAAGCAATCCATTTATTCTGTTTTAAATGCATGGGAAATACTTATCAAGGGGGATCTATACTATGTTACTATGCACAGATCTTGCAAGTCTGCATGCAAAGTAGTAATAGTTCTCATTACATGCAAAACTATAAGTAAAACATTTGTGCTTTAAGACACATTAAAAGTGCCTTCTTCTGCACAAAATAAGGCTTTTTTTATGAGTTCCTGGAAATCTTGAGTGTTATATTTAGTTCTTGTGAGTCTAGTAAAAAGCAACACGCTACACAATTGACACTCATTAAAAGTTTCAAAAGTTGAAACAATGCAATGGCTATATAGATTAAAGACATTAATTTCTTTAATATGCTTCATGTTGAAAGTCACAAGCCACACACTAAAACGTTTGTTTACTCTGTGAATGTACTGTTACTCTGTGAAATAGTCACTCAGGTGCTCATCTGTTAGTAGTTCTGAAAAGAGATTCTTCAGTGCTCTTTGATCTTTTAGGATCTAGCTTCACAATTAAAATTTATATATCCACATCAAATATCCATAGGGTACCCAAATGTGTAACAAAGTGAAAGGTGTTAATTTAATTATTCTCTTTCCCAGCATACAGAAAAGTGCTGTTCCCTGTAAAAGAATGCTGAGATGGAGTGTTTGGGGTTCAGGGGACAGAATTCTCATTCAGTGTTTGGAAGAGGAAGCAAAGCAGCACTGAAGAAGCATTACTTCATCATATCCTAATATGGTTGGCTGTTTCTAAATGTACATGTCATACCACCAAGCAAATGGAATAACTTTTAAAAAAGACACCAATAGTCATTCTTTGTCACAATGCAGACATTGTTTGATGGAACTTACACACCAAGGGTGGCTCGTTAGATAAATAACAGAAAAACAAGTACAGTAGTAAGAGTGTCTGTTTATAGTACTATTTTGGGATGCTGAAAGCAACAACCAAGATTTTAGATGTTTCTGTAATATTCTAATACATTAAAAAAGAAAAATAAAAAATACAACTGCCCCAAATTATCCCATATAAAATAACAGATGTTCCAGCTGATAAGCAAAATAAAAGAGCACAACAAGTAGTAAAGTTATAGTCACTCACAGCTTCAGGCTTCTGGCCTTCATATATGTTACTGAGATCTAGGCAAGGTTCACAGGAGGCTCAGAGGGTTAACAGATAAGGCTCTGGTGGGCCAAGAAAGCTCACAGAGGCAACATCTTTTTAACTGTTTGTATCAGTTACATGATAATAAACTGTTCCACATGAGGATAATAAATGTTACCCCAGCGGCAGATACATAGACAACCATATTTGCTAGAATAAACAATGTTAGGACAAACGGAGTTTGAGTTTGGTGGAAGAGGACAGAAAGATTAATGTAATAATCCTGCCTCAGGATTTCCTTGATTTTGTAGGCTTAGATCTCAATCTGAATGTCTTTTAACACTTCTTTATGAGTAAGATTCTTGCTTTTTCATTCTAAATTTAAGTATCTGCATCTTGAAATCAAAAGCACTTATATTCTATGTAACATTTCTCCAAGCATAAAAATCAAGCATTTGGTTCAGATCCAAACAAGGTTTTAGGCATCTAAAACAGGATTTAGTTTGTCCTGCGGTTCCTGAATCCAAACCTGTGAACCACATTAGCCTTACTTAGCCACTAACTCTGGAAACAGCCCTGGCTTTCATCTGAAAGCTCCTCAGCCACAGGAAGTTCTCCACTTTGTCACCAGCAGAGCTCCCTGCGCCTCAAGAACTCCCTGTCTGTCTCCTACATAAGGTCAGCAGGAATGTGGAAAACAGGCAAAACACACTAAAATGTCTCTTAAGTAATAATCATAACACTGAGTGCAGTAAAACTTCAGAGCAGCTGGGGACACATCCGCTCAGAGACAAGTGTGCTAGCACTTTCCTCTAGCTTAGCTAGGGGAAAGTTACACCACTTGCACAAAAAATGGGAGCAGTCGATTCTAGCTCTTCACCCAGAGTCAAGCTTTGTTGGAGCAAAGGCCATTTTTTAGTAATGAATTAAAAAATCAAGGGACAGAAAAAGCAGAAAGAAGCTTCTTCCTCCACTCCAGAATAAGAAGCTTCTCTTCACTCTAGAGCTCAGCGTCTGGTTCAAGAGTGCTACTTCTTTGGTTTTGCTCCAGGAGCTACTTCTGTTTAACAACTGCTGTAACCAGACATGTTACGAAGAAATTCTCATCTTCATTTCCCAAATGCATAGTTGTGCTCTTCTTTTTGTGCCACAGACATTAAAGAAATTGTTTAAAAAATTGGTCCCAAGGCTACGCTTCCTGGATGTCACTAATAACCTCCCTCCCTTTCAATAACCTCCCTCCCTTTCAGTAACCTCCCTTTGAGCAGTGTCTTCTGCTGTCTCTTCTTGAGCCAGAAAATAAATATAATCTTTCAATTACTCATAGCAATTCCCAGAAAAAAATCTACAAGTTGCTTTAATGGATGGCTTGCATCCCCAAGTCAAATGTAAGATCAAGAATTGATGAGATGCTTTTTATCTTGGGTGCAGGTAAATTATCATGCACACATAGCAGTTCAATGAGTGCTTTCCTCTGTTGACAAAGACCTCATCTTCACCTCAAGAGCAGAGAAAGGTCATTCGAGCACTGAAACTGGGCACAATCAGCTCTCAGAAAACACCCACTCGAAACACCTCTTGGATAAGGAGAAACTTCCACTCGAATTCCCAGATCCCACATATCTTTCTCAGTCTTTTAAAGTCAAGAGCTTCAATAACTTAAGTTTACTAAGATGACACTCACATAAATGGCAGGCCCTACCACAAATGAGAATAAACAATTAATTGTGCAATTTGTCTAGTCTTCCATCAATTATGGTCAGGCATAAATTGAGGACAGAAATGAGAAGCTGGTTTATAACAAGCAGATTTTTGGAATACTTGGTCCACAAGAAGAATAATAATAAAAGTTCCACATATTTTAAAATAGAACGTGATCTAATTGTTAAAAGGACAATGTGACATTCTGTGATTGGATGGGGGTGAAGCTAGTGATGCAGGAGGTCTTTTCCAGACATGTGTTACTCTTGTTACAGGCCCAGACAAACAAGCTATACAGAAGTTTCTCTCCTCTTCTTCAAAGAACACCTAGCTTATTATAATTGTGCAGTGTCTCTTAGACCTCCTGGAAAATTAGTTACTGTGAAGGGTACAGACAAATAGATGCTGAATTACAGATGCAGTTTTACTATAACACTGTGCCTGCCTTCCTAGGAAAATGTATTACTTTGTTATACTGAAGTAGCCTATATAAGAAAACCATAGTCTTGTTAACATGAAAAATGAGCTGAAAAGCCAGACTGGACAAAAATCCAATTGTCAAGATGCGGCTGTCTGCAGTGGCCCAAGTTTCTCACTTGCAGTTGCATAACAGGCTTTTTGGGTTGCAGTATTCTTGGCAGCCTGAGCAAGAACAGAGACTATTCAAGTTACACAACTGCAGTGTCATTAGTGGCTTCTGAAGAGTGTGCCCAGAGCTGCCTGAGTAAGTTAGCATTACACTAAAACATAAGCTGCTAGCTATAATCTTCCCTGTTGGGCCCACAAGTCAGAATCACATCACTGTTTCTAACCCGCCGCACACTGGTGAGTTGCGGAAACACTGCCTCGCCTGTCCCAGTGCAGGACCATAGATGGCCCTATGCCTCTACTTGCCTGCCCAGTTGCTGGCATCCTTGACAAGCTGTGTCATGGTTTAAGCCCAGGTGGTAACAACACAGCTGCTTGCTCACCCCTCCCTCCTTCCCCCCGGGAGCGGGGGGAGGAGAATTGAAAGAAAGCAACTCCCACAGGCTGAGATAAGAACAGTCCAGTATGTAATGTATAACACAAACCACTGCTGCTACTACCTTATTGGTGGTAATAATGATAAGGGAAATAACAAGGGAAGAGAATACAACCGCTCACAACCTGCTGACCGATACTCAGCCCAACCCGAGCAGCAATTTGGGCATTTTGGGTTAACTCCCCCCAGTTTATACACTGGGCATGACATGCTGTGGTATGGAATACCTCTTTGGTTAGTTTGGGTCAGGTGTCCTGCCTTTGCTTCCTCCCAGCTTCCCGTGCCCCTGCTCCCTGGCAGAGCATGAGACTCAGAAAGTTCTTGATTGGAGTAAACATTACTGAGCAGCAATTAAAAACATTGGTGTTATCAGCGCTGTTCCCAGGCTGAAAGTCAAAACCACAGCACTGCACCGGCTACTAAGGAGAAAAATGACTGCTACTGCTGAACCCAGGACAAGCTGAACCCAGGACAAGCTGAAACCCTGAAAAAGCACTGCTCGTTTTTTAGCTTTCATTTTTAGCAAGGTCAAGGGCCTCCTTCAGAAACTGGTATATTCAAATACCAGTTACACTAGAGCAAATCTGGATCCAAATCAGTTATTCTTGCTTTTCACTCTCTTTTTTTACTCTCTGAACTGTGATTTTTCAATCCCTCACTGACTTTTAGGTAAGACCTTTGACTGTATCACTGTGCTTACTTTCTCATTTGCTACATTCTCTTTTACTATACTGATCAGATGTACTGATCATACTCATTTACCTAAGTAATCACACTCAGTAACTCAACACAAAGCATGCTAAAACCATTTTTTCAAAGACCCACTAAGACATTACTAGAAGCACTATCAAGCAGTGATTTCCTGAGTGAAGAGATGCCCTTTGTTAAAGCACTCAATACTAACACTAGCATGCAAAACCATGCAAAATCATCAATTACTACATCAGCTACAGTAATAACTGCAGTCCCCAGTTAGAACTGTAATGGTTTTGGTACACCCCAAAAATCATCACAGAGCTGAATTAGAAGTCTTCTTTGGTTACCTCCTTTTTTCCCCCTTTCTTGTTCTTTTTTTAACTGCAGCAGCTCATCCCTTAAGAAGGAATTATATAATATATGAGATCACAGTATCAGATGATAATAATGCAGAATTCTAAAAGTCATCTTGACTTAAAAAAAAAAAAAAAGTCACACCATGCTTTTGCCTCGGCATGTACCCTTTAAAGTATCTAAGGGTCTTAACAGCCTCAGGACAGGATTTTTTCTATCAACTTTAATCGTGGTTATACAGTATTAAAGAAAAATAGAAGGTGTCTACGCTATGAAGAACACAGAGATGACAAGTGAAGTTAAACATGTAGCACTGGTACGAGCATCTGTGAGATGTCTAACATTCCTACTGCCAGAGCATGAGCTCCCCTTCTGACTTGTCTCCTTCCTGGATAAAGCTGTAAAGTCTGAATTCATCCCTAGTTTGGGAGTTAAGGCTACCCTTTTCCACTTTCCAGAAAATTAATAACTTAGAAATATTCTAAAACCATCAAGGACTGTTTTGATCAAGTGGATGAGGTTTACCAAAAGAGAACTTTGAAGTTTCCAGTCTTATTGAATCATTTTCTTGCAGGACGGGTTCCATTTGGAAAGCCAGCCCCTTTAACAGCGCCTCAGAGAACCACCCAAAACTGAACGCAGTCCAGATACCAAGATTTAATATTTACTTATTAATGTTTTCTTTTTTTTTTTTTTTTTTTGTCTTTCCCCTTCTGATTGTTTGGGTCAGAAGCCCCACAGCAAATCAAATAGCTTCTATTACCCCTCTCCTGTCATGCCACTGAAAATCTACATTCTAGAAAGAGAAGGTGTAAGGCATTTCACTTTGACATTTGTGGTTTCTGAAATCACTGACATAAGGGAAAACATTTTCACTTAAAGTAGTCAAAATGATAACTGACCTTGCCCTCATGCTGACCAAGGGTATTATGTGCCACTCAATCACTGGTATCTATCACTCTTAATTAGCATCTACACAATAACATAGCTCAGTTCAGAAGTGTATTAATTACTGGTTTATGACTCTGCTTCCTATTATCCTGACTGTGCAGCAGCAACCATAAAAAGCCTGGCCTTTTTCAGTACAAAGGGGCAGTATGTGTTATTTGTGATTCATGAAAGTTTCATTAATATTTAAGCTCATGTGGTTTAGAGGAGCAGAAGGGAATGAGCTGTTTGTTCTTACTTTACACCCAGAGGACTTAGTTCAAATTTCATGACAGTACAAATCTCACAGAGTGATAGGACAGAAAATCTGCTTTGTGCATATCCTTTCATTCAGACTGCGAGCCACAAACCAAAATAAAGCCACAAAAAAAAAAAAGTAAATTCGGACATCTCTCTTCAAAATTCACTGTACTGGTAGAGAAATATTACAGAGGATAAATCAAAGAAGATAACCTTACTCTGAACCACCACCATTTGATACAGAAAAATCACCTACCATGGTTTTTGTATTTAATGTTCCCCCCCTCTTTTTTAATGATTTACAAAGGACAAAGTGATAAAAAAACAGCATTTGCTATAATATCTCTTGTGATGTGTCATTTGAGACTGCGTATCTCATACCCAAAATTTAGAAATATAATCTATCTGAATGAACTGGCTGCAACCTGAAACTGGAAATAAGGAATCATGTAGTCTTTTATTTCAGAGACTTGTCTGGGGCAAAGTGCATGACTAGAGCTCGAACGAAAAAGAAAAGGAACAGAAAGATTAAACACCGAAAGATTAAAAAACAACCCAAAGCTTGCATAGCAGCATGAAGATCTACATACAAATTAATAAACAAAATGTAAGTTTGTCCTGCACATGTTACTAACACACATGTAGATTTTTAACCTAAAGCTAAAACAAGTCAGTGCGTTAGGATTGTCCAGGTTTAGACCTGCTCTGCAGCTCTGGCTGGAGAAGTGGATCCTGCTGTGCACCCGGCCTCACTTCCGAGGAGGAAAACCCATGAGCACCAATACGCACAGGTTGTGCTCTGAGTGCAGAGCATGCAAGAGAGATTCACATCCCCAAGATCAGAGGAGACCACAGCTCTAAGTTTTTAGTCAAGAGAGAAGCGATCAACTACCTTTGCCACTTGCCTACCTCGCATGCTGCTTTCTTCCTAAAGAACTCATCTTTATTTCAGAAGATATCACAACATTAGACAGTATATTAACAGAGTAATCTAAAGATTTGAATTGGCAAGTATTTAAGTTTGGCCTTACAATTAAGCAGAAGACTTGGTGAAGGGAGATTTGAAGTTTCAGAATATAGAACAGTTATATGGTCACTCTGATTGTAAAGTCAGTTGAAGTGGATACCTTTTATACCAGTCCTGAATTATTTTTAACATTGCCTCACTAAAGCACCAATGAGAGCATCAACCTGTTAATATGCAGTAAGATTCATCTGTCTTGTAGTCAAGAAAATTCAGGCTAGTACTATAAAACAGTAGGTTGCACAAGAAATTGGAGGGCACCAACCTCCTAAGATGATAAATCACAGGGAAAAGGAAAAATCAGCTCCATCTTTCCTGCAGTTTGTCTGGAGAACTGAGTGAAATACTGAAGCTGATTTAGGAAGACTAAGATTTCATTGCTAGTTTTCAGAACTGCTAAAGATTCATCGAATTTATGGTTGAAAATGACATTTTGTATATCACAGGCCATTAAAGTTCAACTCATTGCTGCTGGACTACACCCAATAATTTCCATTTGGCTAAAGCTTTTTGTGTTGGGCTAAAACAGTCCTGTAAGAAGACAATCAATCCTAATGTGGCTAAACCAAGAGACCCCACTGGTAGTTTCTCCTAGCTGTTCTTCTCTAATATGAATTTATAAAAACTCAGCTTCCAGACACTACTCTTCTCTACGCTTGGAAAAAAATGCTTATTAGCACTTTGCATTTTCTCCTCAGGAACATCCTACATATAGAAAACAAATAATCTCAGAAGTTTTCTTTTTTCCTATGAGCTAGAACAGCTGAACTGCAAAATAACCCCCAACTGTAGGACTGTATTGTATATCTTCTCTGTTCAACTCCTATTTAATATGCTATATCTGAAAATCCGGGATTGACTTCACTCTTGCTGTAATAATCCTGCAATTATCTTGGATGCTCAGTGAAAATGGTTAATAGTTGTGCTGGTTTTGGTTGGGATGAGTTAATTTTCTCCATTGTAGCTAGCGTGGGGCTGTGTTTTGGATTTGTGTTGAAAACAGTGTTGATAACACAGGAATGTTTTAGTCACTGCTGAGCAGTGCTTACACACAGTCAAGGCCTTTTCTGCTCCTCAGCCCACCCCCAAAGCAAGCAGTCTGGGGGTGCACAAGGAGTTGGAAGGGGACACAGCTGACCCCCAACTGACCTAAGAGATATTCCATACGTCATGTTCCATATGGTGTCATGTTCAGCATATAGAGCTGAGGGAAGAAGAAAGGGAGGACATTTGGAGTGATGGTGTTTGTCTTCCCAAGTAACCGTTATGCATGATGGAGCCCTGCTTTCTTGGTAACGGCTGAACACCTGCCTGACCATGGGAAGCTGTGAATGAATTCCTTGTTTTGCTTTGCTTGTGTGCAGGGCTTTTGCTTTACCGACTGAACTCTCTTCACCTCAACCCACAACTTTTCTCACTTTTACCGTTCTGATTCTCTTCCCCATCCAACTGCAGGGGGTGAGCGAGAGGCTGTGTGCAGCTTGGTTGCCAGCTGGGCTTAAACCACAACAATCCTTTTGGACTTCAATTAGCATTTATCCTCTAAACATTTCTAGTCAGCTGTGATTCTCCACTAATGACAACTTTATGAGTTTTTTCAGGTAAGCAGGTTTTAATCCATTTAACTGTGTATGCTACTGGTATTTTACAAATACTAAATTTTAATGCAAATCTGTGGTGAATCAGATACCTCTGATTCACCAAAGCACAAGCTTTTGTCTATGCAAATTTTCATAAATCTGAAAAATACTTGTGATAAACATCAAATACACAAGCTTGAATAGTTTTCTTCTTTGATTTGTACACCTCTGGAAAAAACAAACTCAGGTAGGACCTAACCTTTTTAGTGAGAAACACAATGCTCAAAATGCTACCTCTGATCATAGTTCTCCTGAAACCACCTAAGTAATGATCAGTCAAATGGAAAACCATCCACCTTCATGAAATATGTGTAAATATTATTACATCAATACACATGATATAACAAAAGAAGGCATTCTAAATGTATCCATTTTGCAATCAGTTTACTCCTGGTGAGACATGGAGATTAAATTTGATATTAAAATGACAACTAAGAAGAAAAATGTGTTTCAACATACGTCAAGAAAGCTTCTATAATTTGTATTTGTTCTGCTACTTAGGGAAATAAGTTTTCTTTAATACCTGTCCTCATGCTGGGCTTTTCACTCTCCTAAGTTTTGCAACTTGACTCCTGTTTTGAAGTATTTTTTTTTCTTTGCTGATAGAAATTATTCCTCAAAAGATTTCTTCTATTAACTCTAAATGGTAACACATACTGCACTTTTCAAAAGTCATATGTACAGACAAAAAACATGAGAAAGAGGCAGTCTTAACAGGAAACAAACCTGAAATGAGCCGTGTGTTCAAAGGCTGGAGGAATAATCAAATTACCAAAGATCCCTTTCGTACTGAATGATTGACAAAGCATAATCTGGCTACAGACAGATTGCTCAGCTATACATGTGCGTACCTGTTACGTTTTGCTAAACAATAAGAGCTACCTTCCACTTACATGAAACACAAAACCTACTGAACAAAGCAGTATATCCTTTATATACTAAAAAAAAAAGCCTACTGTGTGCTATAGAAAAAATTTTCTTATTATTATTCTATTTTTCGAAACTTTCAATTCAGGTTACAAATACCTAAAAGCCAGATTCGGAGCACAAGACAACCACAGGAGTAAATTTGAAATTAATAACCTTAGCAATTCAAAATGGATGAATCAATATAATAGCCCACCTCCTCCCAAATCAGAAGAAATCGACTGATAAGAAATGAAAGTTAGTAGCTTCGTTTACAGGTAAAACATGGCTTAAATCAAAAAAAGATAGCTTATATGTAAGTTCAAAATAATAGCTGGATGTTTTCATTAAACATTTACGTTACTCTTTAACATTTCTAAAGTATCTGGTGGCAATATTCTGCTCCAAATAGAATCAGCTTTCATTATTATTGTGATTATTACTATGACTACTATTATTGTTTTCTTTTCTAGATCCCTCAGTGGTATCCTTCAGACAGTTACTCATTTCTTCAGTGTATAGGTTGCTGCTGCTCTTTTTCTACAAATCATATCTAAAAATATACTGGAGGTCTGATGAAATGACAGAAACTTCAACCCTTACTGAAGATATACCACAATCAAGAGTTTACATGAACTCAGGGCCTGATCCTGTAAATGTGTTTGGTAAAGAGAAGAGTTTGCTACTTCAAGGACTCCCCCTGATTTCAACATCATGATTTAAGGTCTTTGCTTTGTCAAGTCAGTCCTTTGGGCCCTGTTCTTTATTTTGCATTGCTCAAAAATAAGTGCGTAACTATTTCAAATCCCTTACAGCCAATGGAGGTAACATCAGCGTGCAAGAGACATTGGTATGAGAAACTTGTTGCAGACTTTTATTATTCTGTTTTGAAGAGAAATCGGGTGTGCCAGTAGGTAACACAGGGTTTCTCAAGAGGAAACTGAAAGGACCAGGTTTGCCACTTTCCACCTCTAACTTATATCAGGTTCTGCAACCTTATCAGCAGGACAGCTGTGACTGTTTTAAGAAGACTCAAGGAACTTTTTTCCCTGAAAATGAGTAATTCAGGAGGAGGACACTGGTGGGTATCTCACAAGACTGATCTTTAAATGTCCATGAGACTGTAAGCATGTACTGGCATATCTGCATCCTCCTTTTCCATGTACTACTCTTGTGGGCTTGTAACACAAACATAACAAAACTGGCAGCAGTTATAGTATCAATTCTTCTATGGAAATGTCCCAGAGGAAGTACATTAGGGTACACTGGTAAGTTTAGGTCTCTCTCACCTCTGTCTTATGGAAGAAACTGTAGAATCAAGACTTTCCCCACCAACTTTTCCATCCCCCCAAATCAAAATAGTAAATATGAAAGACAGTAGCAAGGCAACATTTAAAGCAGACGGCTGTCATACACATCACATCTCATCTTACATGAAGCTCCCTTGTCATTAAACAATTAGACATGCGTAGCTAAAGATGGCAGAAATGTCCCTCCAAAAAAACTCAGCTTAGTGTGAAGGCACCAAACACCTCCCTCAGTCCACATGTAGGACAAGGAGGAAGTTTTACATGGGAAAATGTAAACGACTTACAAAGAGAACTGTTGCTGTTGGAATAAACAGTTGTCCTACAGGACCCTTGATAGCTCTGGCCAGGGAGCTTTTGGAAAAGAGGTGGAGTTGCCACACTTGCATTGCACCAGGCATAGCCTAAGATGCTGCCTTCATTGGTTAGTGTCCTAGGAAAAGATAAAGTTTCTCCACATCTAGCTTCCTTGCCAATTCCTCTAAGGAAAAAATCCTCTCTTAACACCAGATCTAGAGATTAGTTTAATTCTGTGCAGGTGACTGAATACTCTGACAGCAACTCCTAGGACACCCTCTGAAGACTCCCCTTCAAAATTTCCTTTGTTCTGTAATTCCCACTGAAAGGCATAACCTGCATTTTACACCATAAGTGATTGACACAGAGAGGACTCTTACACCATGAACTGAAGATAATGGCTTAAATTCTCCTAGCAATAAAAATGGGGACCAAGGATGTATTAGAATTATTTCCAAAGAAGTTCTTTCCAAAGCTTTCTGTCAACCATTTAAAGCAATATTTTGGGATCACCCATGACCCATATTTCTTTAGCTGTGTCACATGCACGTAACTTCTTTCTGTCTTTTTTCCACCTTAGAATGTAAAAGCTAACTCACTGGAGAAGACAACAAACAGTGCAGCAAACGGCACATCACACCTTTTCCAGTGTGATTACTTTTAAGCCCTATTGCATGTTCAGGATTGTTTTATGTTCTAAGTAGATGACTGCCATGGTTTAAAAAATAAAGGACTGGGAACAAATTTTGATCCTTGAATGTAAGATAACTTATAGCGAATACTATGGGAAGCATACTGGCATTGCACACTTGAGAGAATACCCGCCATACAGTCCTGAAAATTGCAAACTTCTGAATATCCTTCTGAATGGAGATCTTATTTGGGAGATGGCACAGAAAGGACTTCAGCACATACACTGTTATGGCCTCCTTGTGCTGATCCTGTGTAATCCCCCAGCCTATTTATTTCTACAAGCAGCTCCCCCAGTTGGTAGCTGAAAAGGAAGTGATTTGCACATGTCTCTGGAAGATGAGGACCACTGCTCGTTCCATCTTTTGATCATCCATAATTTTGTTTATTTAAATGTCCCCATAGTTGAACTCTTTTTAAGAGCAATGGACACTGAAAAAGGAGTTCATTCAACCCACTTCTTCAAATCTCTGACACAGCCCAAACAATAAGACTGTAGCCTCCAGAGCAGCTGAATTTCCAGTTCACCCCATTGTAGCAGTCTAAATAGGAAGGCTTAAGTGAATGTAGAGTTTGCAGGTTAGGCAGTCCTGGAAAACAGGTAGACTTCTGGCTGTTGTTTGGGACTTCAAGGGAAACCTAGTCCAGGAAGACGATGCTAATTTTCGCAGAGCACTTTACAAGGAATTACTGACACCTCTGCATGGAAGTCCTCAGGTCAGTCTCTAAGCAAGAGCATGTCAGAGTAGCTTCAATGATTTCAGCAGAGCTATGTACAAGGTGATATGAGTCTGGCATTGGAGAGTTACAGAGTAACTTCTTGATTTCTTCAGAAGGGGGCTAAAAAACTAAATTTGCTTTCTCATACTTTTACGGCATGACTCAAATTTGGTGTTTTGTGGCACTCACTTTGTGTAACTGATTTCCTTCAAGTTACGTTTCTAATGACTTGCTAATGACTGGACCTCCATCCCCGTCCCCCTAGTAGAGAATGTTCTAGACTTGCTTCACAACATTAATACAAACCCGTTTGCCAAATAAGATATTGGCAGCACTTAAATGATTGTATTAATTTCAAAATTGTATTCTTTTTTACAATGAGCCACTTACTGGATATCAGACATCAGCTGGAGAAATTTAAAGAGACATAAACCAGTTTATTTCAAGCCACAGATGTTTAGCTTTTGCATTGCTTGTATTTCATGGACAACATGACAGGCTTTCTAGGTGCAGAGCTAAGATCAGACATGCTCTACAAGCTTTTGTAGTAGAGAAGTTAGAGTTTGTCAGATGAAAGAGGACTTGCTGCTTTCAGAAACACAGTAAACCATGTAAAAATGAGTTCCATACAGTGAATTGTTCCTCACAGTGTAACTTGCCATGATTTATTTCTTTCCAAATAATTCAAAAAGGTTCAAGCCCTCCTAGTTGCAAAACATAGTGATCTTGATCCTAACTATCATCGAGTCTTCTCACCTTCCTACCAGGGTAACTAGAAATTTCACATAGAACTGACTAGAAATTAAACAAACAAGGCATGAAAGTTGTGTGAAAGGTACTTAGAATAAATGCAATTTTGTTTTGTTTTCTGAAAGACTTTCAGAAAAATACATACATCTTTTTAAGATACATCATCTGTGACCAACTTTAAAACTGTTAGATTCCCATATACATGAAGAAGAGTTGGGCGATAGCAAGGAGACCTAGTTTTCCCCTGAGAGGTTTTCACTCCATAGTCCACAAATAATCATATAACAAAGGAATGACTGCATTTCTAAATGAACATAAAATGACAAATTCTTAAGAGTAAGTCAAGTAATGAAAAAGCAAAATATAAACTCTGGATTTTTCCATAAATATTGTGAAAGGCTGTGGATTTATATGAAAAGTGTATGACAAGTATTTAAAAACTGATGCATCATGTCTCTCACCCACTTCCGTTTTCTATTTATAATAAATTTCATAACTTTAAAAGAAAAAAAAAAGGGTGTTTTATCACTCAGTACTTTCAGAATTCCAAAGCAATATATGAAAGCACTACTTTCCTTTTTTAATAAAGTAAAATTAACTTGATCTGCACATCCTCAGGGCATTATGAATTTTATTTTTCATTACCATAAACCAATCCAACTGTTTCTCAGTTTTTAAGACCTACCTTGAGATTTTAATTTGAAAATCCAACACTCCTCCTATTTTTAAATCCATTAATTTCACTATTTAGCCACATTGTACAGTTGGCACGAAGCATCACTGCTAAATACTGCAACTGAAAGAATTTCCATTTACTGTCACATTCATTATCCACTGTGTGGAATTCAAAGATGAGTGCAGGAACTTAAGAAAATGATGTTTCCTAAGAAAAGGAAGCACAGTTTTCAGGAGAGTTTGCTATCTCTCCAATAGCAAATATTGAGAAGTCCTGAGAAAATAAACATCTTTTTTCATTTTAGTCTTGATAAGGAACAGCACTAGCACAGTTTTCAAATAAGTACCGAATTTTTTGGATTGTGGCTTCTAAGGTGACAACCTGAAAGAAGTAAACCCATGCTCCTGCATACTGCAGTTGACTTTTGATCATCATCTCCAGAGTTGATGACTCTTTTACTATCTGGTTTCTAACACGGAGAGGGAAGAGGGAAAAGAGAAAAGACTGACAATCTGTGCCTCAACAAGAGAGCTGTTACACACAGTGCCATAGGAATTGTTTCTGCCTTTCATATCCAAGGTACACTAGCACACTTTCCAAGTAATGAATTACTTCTTGTCTGCAGGCAAAGTGAAGAACTGGCATGAATCTCTGGTGTGCATGTAGGACACTGAAGCCTGTTTAAGAATTTAGGTTTGCAATTTACAGAACATCTCTGGTGATTTCAAGGCGATATTAAGACACGTAGATCATTGTAAAGAGCATAAAAAGACAACACAGGTATGAGAGGCGAGAAGTTCCCCATGGCACTATGATTTCTTTAGTACAGCTTGAACAAGCACCAGATGATGCTATAAAGAGCCTCCATTTGTACCACTGTAGTGCTGGCCATCTCACCCAGTGCAGTCAGCATCCTGCCAAGCAGGATGGAGAGTTCGTAAGGTACAGGTAGCTTTTACTTTCTATTACTTTTTGTGATAATTCCTGTTGATATTTCATTATAGTAGTACTCGTGGAAATTAAAAATGCATCTTCTCATAAGATATTCAAGCCCATAAATCAGTCTGAGATTTGTTTCCAGCTCTTCCACTGCTTGTATGCACGACCTCTACTCTTCTGGGTGAATCCCCTTCCATGGCTCTGCAGAATGACTCGCCTGACTTCTCACCAACACAGCCTGATTTCATTGTCTGCCTCCTTCTGGTCGCAAAAAAAGACATTGCTCACATGATAAAATGTTCAGTAACTATTTCAGTGACCATTGCCTCTACCAATGAAGAGGAACAGTACAGCTTTCATGAGCTGCGAGAACATGGCCAACTTCAGAGGAGCTGCTCATGGCATCCTTCACTGTATTTGGCAGTGAACAATTCATGTCAAGTTTTAATTTAATTTGACAAAGAACAAGATGAAAATGAAGGTTAGTTGTAAATAAAGAAAGATCTATTTGAAAAGATAATTGCTATTTTGAGATGGAGCATCTTCTCTGACCCTAGTACTGCCAGTCGTAACAGTGCTAGCACTTACAACGGGTACAGGATTAGAAGCCAGTGCAGAAACAAAGCTGTCTTTCTCAAGTCAGTAAACAGCAATCAATTTTCGTGACTAGCTATTTAGGCAGTTGGGACTGCATCAGAGTCAAGGTGGTCAAATCAGATACCTGAATCATGTTCCAACTCTACAAGTTTGCATATTTTCCTATTAATCTGAGACTGCTGCTATACAAATTTGACTTTTTTTTTAATATGACATCATTTATATGTCTAATTGTACCTACACTTAAGTAGCCCTTGTGAAATGCTTTCCTATTGAATATTTCAGTCTAGAATAAACCCTCAGCCTTATCCATCATTTACATTTTCTACCATCTGAATCTGCAGTCAAATAACAATGGTGTATTACAAAGAGAACAAAATTACTTCCACTGCCCATTAAGGAAACTAGAATTAATTCCACTGATTTGCGCTCAAGCATCTTTAATTAAAAGATCATAAGCATGTAAGTGGCTTTGATTTTTTCTTCTAATGTCCTCCTCAATCATTTACTGTACGCACCTCACATCTGTGCACATTTTTCTAATAGATGAATATAAAATATAAATGTTGATGCACTTTTGAGTATTTTCAAATGCAGTACAAATGTTATTGACCCTGTACTCAACTTAGGAAATACACATGCAGTCACAGAATCACAGAATCACAGAATCCCAAGGGTTGGAAGGGACCTAAAAAGATCATCTAGTCCAACCCCCCTGCAAGAGCAGGGTAACCTACAGTACATCACACAGGAACTTGTCCAGGCGGGCCTTGAATATCTCCAGTGTAGGAGACTCCACAACCCCCCTGGGCAACCTGTTCCAGTGCTCTGTCACTCTTACAGTAAGAAGTCAGCCAAAGTGTGGCTACATAATGCTAAGACAGACTGAATATGCAGAATTTATCTACAAAGTCATGTGAGCTTTGGAAATACTCTTTACCTACCTGATGCCTGAATAACCACATGACAGCTTCTGAATTAGCTTTTATAATGGCTTGGTTCTCCTACTAATGGTTCCGTGTGATAGAACATAGCCTGAGAGGTTTTCCCTCCATGTGCAAATATAATGAAGTTTACAGTACTTTACATCCTTAGTGTGTGTGAATACTTCCCTCGGTATTGGACAGCCTGAGAAAGAGCCCACCAGTCTGTCCTAAAGGTTAATGGGAAGCAAGCCTCTAATTGTATTTTCCAGCTTATAGCATTTACAGAAGATAAACAGTAGCTAAAACTTCCCAGTATATGTCTACTTCGAGGGCCACGAGGATGATCAGGGGACTGGAGTAGCTCCCATATGAAGACAGGCTGAGAAAGTTGGGGCTGTTCAGCCTGGAGAAGAGAAGCCCGCGTGGAGACCTCATAGCAGCCTTCCAGTATCTGAAGGGGGCCTACAGGGATGCTGGAGAGGGACTCTTCACTAGGGACTGGAGTGACAGGATAACAGGTAATAGGTTAAAACTTCAACAGGGGAAGTTTAGACTGGATATAAGGAAGAAGTTCTTTACTGTGAGGGTGGTGAGGCACTGGAATGGGTTGCCCAAGGAAGTTGTGAATGCTCCATCCCTGGCAGTGTTCAAGGCCAGGTTGTACAGAGCCTTGGGTGACGTGGTTTAGTGTGAGGTGTCCCTGCCCATGGCAGGGGGGTTGGAACTAGATGATCTTAAGGTCCTTTCCAACCTTAACTATTCTATGATTCTATGATTTACATTATTTATTGCAAGTAATGATAGCCACATAGCATTTGCAATATATGCTATGCAATACAATGCCTCTACATACTTCTTGAATTTCCTTTCATGATCATTTCTCCAATTCCATGCTATACAAGAACACATTTATCCATGTTACAGAATGGCCCATTTCTGTCCCTAAAGTAAAATATATATATATAAAATATATGTGTATGTTTAAACTGGTAATCATATTCACATCTCTGAAATGTTACTCCAGGACTGCAGTATGTCTGATCTATCACAAAAGATCTCTGAAAACCCTTACTAAGTAAAGCCAGAGGTCTCAAGTGTACGAAGTTAATGGAGCAAAACCAGCTCACCACAATATTTATTATAAACAACCGTCTTCTGAAGACGGTAAATCGATATCTATGTGCAAACAAAAGTGTGCCATGGAAAATGTTACAGAAAAGTGAGCCCCCTTTCATTACAGAAGGCTGGGAGTTCTTCTCCATCCCTTTTTTTTTTTAGTGTGGATAATTTTATTTTAAAAAAGCATGTGTGTACGCATCTGTACAGAAGCTGAAAAACAAACCATGAAGAGTCCTGGACAGTAAATTACAGGAGACTTGTTTCTGAATTGAGTAGTTATATAACTTAATTTCTCTTCTTGGAGGAGTGGGATGAGGTTGATAGAGAAGAGGAAGGAAGGATTTGCTTGTGTTCTGAAAAACAGGAAAAAAATCCTAGAAAATAGGGCTGGCTGCACTTTCCTTAGTTTCAGCAAGATCTGAAGCTTTAGCAAGACCTAAGGACCACATACAATGCTCCTTTACTTTACAGAAATACCCAACATTCCAGTCATATCTCAGAATCAAATAAAAAGGAGTAAAACTTACCAAATTCAAATACACAACCATCCCTTCCAATACAAAAGTCTCATGATAAACACATTAACCCACCAAAGGTGTAAACAGAAAATCACTGGTCGAGAATCTCAGTGGCAAGCATTATACTACCCTAAATTGTTCATAACACAGAAAGCCCTCGCATATGGTAACTCCCTTCAGATGTCCCAGCCGCACCTTGGGAGTCCAGGAAATGAGGACAAAAGCATCACATTGGGAACATCCTGCTCCACTCCTGGCACAGTAGTTCCAGAATGAGAAACAGGAGAGCTAGTTCTCCTGCAACATGAACTGTCATTTCCAAATTCACAAATAGTGTTTGTGGTAAGTGCACCATTAAGATGACCAGATTGTTAAGATGTGTTACTATTTCAGTTAGACTAGCTACAGGGAGAAAACCTGCACTTTAGATGGCACTGAATAAAGAATTCCTTTAAAAATAATTGCATAAATAAAAGCAGAGATTATGAAGCATTCATTGCAAAGACCCTATATTGTCTGAATTCATGAATTTTGCTCAAATGAAGACTTTTGTCTCCCTCAGGCCATAATCAACATTAAACTTTGATATTTCAAACGGTGACTACTGGATTCTATGCCATTTTTTCCTGTGGAATGTCAGATGAGGCTGCATTATGTATTTTTTTTTTTAAGTGTTTTAAAAATTAGGTGAAATTGCATTAATTGGAACTGGATTCACTGGAATAAATTAAATAGGACACTGACTATTATTCTGGTTTCTAGATTGGCATCTAACCACTGAAGTCACCATATATAATCTGAAAAGTACTGCTGGCCAGTGTCTTGAGACCAAAGTAAAGAACTTTTCTGCCTTGATCAAGATTTCAGTTACAATAGCAAGAGGTCTAGAAGTGACTTTAGGGTCACAATGCCTTCCCCAGAAAAGCTGAAAATCTTCCAGAAGTTCAGAAGGATAAAAACCACTTTCCCCTGATGCCCTTTGCGCGTATTCATCGACCTTAAAAGTGCTCTACCTTGCAGAACCTGCAAGCAGCACATCTAGAAGAAAAACACATCTAAGCAAGGATAAAAGAGAAGAGGAAATACGCTGGACAGGAGGAGGCTCTGTAGCAAGGATAGCTTTATCTTCTGCTTGAGAAACTCCAAAAGACTGTACAGAAGCAGGAGATACTGTGCTCTTTCCTTCAAATATCTTGACTAAAACTACAGCTTGCTGAGAAACTGTGAAGAACAACGTGCATGCTTGTAAGAGTCTCGGTAATAATCCCTACCATGATTTTCTCAGGATAAGTCTGCAATCATTTAAAAACACCCATTATAAAAATCAGAGCTGAAGTGAGACGTCCCATTACCACCCATGATGTAGGCTGCTCCATGCGACCATGCAGCGTGACACACATTATATACATGTAGTTGGCCTATCATCCACATGCTGCTGCTGAGCTGAAAAATGCCCAATGCCAACATCTTACTACACCAGTGGAAATACATTTATTTGGTTCATTTCCACATTATGTGAGCTCATAAAATGGTTTAAATAAGGAGTTCAGAACAGTGGGGTGATTTAAAGAAGGTGATTAACTAATTCTGCTAACACTGACAGAAGGAGAAAAATAGATTAAAAAAAAAACAACATTTTGCTTGTAATCGCTTACATGTATTTCAGGAGCTATGTTCCACATGCAGGCATTAGTATAACTATTTTCTGCTAACCATTCACATTGATATGTTTCAATACTACGTTTTTCACTGTTCAAAACTTCCTTGTGAATTAAACCGTTAGAACATACAAAATACATGTGAGCCCTGTCTATCAGTGATTAGTCAAATACTTTATTTCTCAAACACATTTCTGCTCTTATTAAGTCTCAGTTATTGACACCTGCCTTTTTAATTTTTTCTTTTTCCTTTTTTTTCTTTTTTTTGGCTGCATTCAAACTATTATTTCTAAGGGATGAACTTCAAGTGCCAACTCATAAAGACCAAGCAAGAAACTAACTTCTGACAAAGGTAAGGGAAGTAAACCTCTCCTGTATTTCTCCTTGCCTGCAGCTAGACAAACACTGTAGTTTACAGCCAGTGTAGTTTACAATAGCCCTAAAAAAAGAGGTGGTTTCTTCAGGCCCTGTTATGTTTTGTAACCCTACACAGAAAGACGACCCAAAACGCAGTAAAGCCTCAGGTCCCTGTGTGGCTGCCACCACTCACCCCTGCTCTCCGCACTGAAGTAGGTTGTTGTGGGTCGGCGCTCCGCTGAGGAGGGAATTGGGATTAGCCCTTTCCCTACCAAAAGGCAAAGAGCAGCATTTTGTTAAAAGGGAGTGATTTCATTGCCTAACATCACTGGGGCTGTGTAAAGCAGCAACACACCCAAAATTAAACACTGAATTTGATTTTTTTTTTTTTTAAAGAAGAAAACCCCAAACATTTCACATCTCTCTCAAGAGATTTTCTCAGCTTGCCCAAAACCCCCTATATTCTATCATTTCATTAACAAAGCCAAGGAGCTCACGCTGTGGCATCTCATCGGAAGGCACTAGAGTTAACAATACAACTGTGAGCTCCAGTGGCCATGGCAACAGTAGCTAATTCTTCTTCCCAATCAGGGTGGCAATTCTCTCCCATGGCTTGAATCAGTTACAAAACAAAATACTCTCAAAGACCTTTCAGAGCCAATAGCCTCGCAGCTAATCTGCTAATAGGAAATAATCTGCAGCTAATACACACATTCCAGGGCAGCAGTGTGTTTTCTTAATACTTTGTTACATGGGCCTCTTTCCAAAGAAAGCATAGCAAAGAATAGAAAACAGACATTCATTAAAAATAGTATAATACTACCTGACCACTATTAATGCCTGAAACGTGCTGCAACTTGCAGCTCTTAAATGGTGATTTGAGGTGACAGCACTAGATAGACTGAACACATGCAATTAGATCAAAAAAAGTTACATATAGTATTAGCAGCTAGTTCATGTGAAAAATCAGACTTGAAATGATTTCCACATTACTCTCTTTTCATTTGGCCTTAATTAAGGCATCTGTTAATAAAAGCACCGAGTTAACAAGTATGTGCATCAGTAATACACAGTCTAGATGGATATGAGAAAACAGATATTAATAAATACACACAACATACTTATCCAAGTGCATGATATTAGACACACATTCCCCTGCCTGGCTTAAACACATGAGCAAACAGCAAACAGGCAGTGGGTGAAAAACGAATACTGAAAAATGGGCAATGAATCGCCAATTTTGCATCAGTCATATCGGGAATACTTTACAGCATGGCTTAGCTTGAAATTACTAAGGGAATGATGGCACTTCTGAAAGCCTCAGTGTATTATCTCCGGCCTTTTGTGGTATAGGGAGCAGGCACAAAGGCAGGGTGAGCTCTGTCCGAATGGGACATGCAAGTTGCCACCTTGTATGTGTAATTAAAACAGACACAGCACTACTGTTGGATTAAGGAGAGAATTACACCTCCATCCCTAGGAAGTGCAAATGCTGCTGATGGAGCTGGTTGTTACTGGAGAGAGCCCTCCCAACTTCACAACCATCTTTGCTCACTACATCCAACTGAAACCACCACACCTACACCACCAACATTGTCCAAGTGAAACTAAAAACTTCTCAATGCTCAGGTGTATTTACACTTTTCTCTCTTTTCCCCTCCAGTGGTAAAGCTAAAGAGACCTGGTCATTTCAGGCCACCTCACAGACATCAAACAAAATTGAAAGACTGCCTGCAGAATCTGACGAAGACTGAGAAAGGCAGAAGTGACTAATACATTGCTCAGTGGAGTACAACTGAATGTCTTCAACTAACAGCTATGACTGTAGAGGTATCTCCTGTTTGGGCTATTGAAATGCTTCATTTCTAGCCCCTTCTATTAGCTTCTGAAACTTTCATTAATCGGGGTGACATTTCATTTTTTCTCTTGTTCCTAGGATGACTGTTCTTCACTGTAGACTGTACACTGTATATGTAACAAATAAAAATTCTGTGTCTAATTTAATATAAAAGCTGCTTTCTTTTAAATGAACGAGAAATACATCTCTCCATTATGATCTTATTTTTACTTTACTGAAAACTGCTTGAGTACTGAAATGTGAAAAGGAAAGCAACTTTAGTCTAACAGGCAAACAATTTTAGCAGCAACAACTTCAAATGTTTCAGTTAGAACTATTGTGGAACTACGCAAATTAAAGGCCTTTAAAAATAGCAGTTCTCCCAGTACAGAAATATGAGGGAAACATTTGGAGCATCACTAATGGGGAAAGGTCTCCACATCTGTGGTCACCTGCTTCACGGGAAATTGCTTCTGTCTCTAATATCTCAAGATTTGGTGTCATGCAATCCATTTCTAACACGTGTTACTCCCCAGGTAAATCAGATGATTTATGAGAAACAGTGAAAATTGGTCAGTTATAGATGTGTGTGCAATGATTGACAGTGAGCTCTTTTTGCACTTCTGGTGTTTATAAGAACTGCTTCCTGTGTGAGTTCTCTTTGAAGTCAACCCAGGAGCTCCTGCTGCACACCCTAGGGCAGAAAGCTCATAGGACAGGATCTCTACACAAGACAGCTTGTTTCCCTGAAACACCCAGGAATATTTTCTCTGCACATCTGTAAAATCTGGCTGAAACAGGCTGAAATGCTGACAAGTTGCTGGGTAAGAGTAGGCGGAGCAGAAATGACTGTACATTTAGAAACACCCTTCTCCATAAATGCAAGAACAGGACTGCATAAAGCCATGCTACAATGTATACAAGTCCAGTGTAGAGTGATAAATCAGATTTTGCTTGACCTTGCTCGGAACAAGTGGTTTTGCTGCTGGTCTGCAGTTTATATGTCAGCATTTTGTGTTTGCTGACAGCTGTTTTACACAAACTGACAAACTGCACAATTTACCTTTTTTTGTTTGCTTATCTTATCCTGGTACTGAGGTTCAATCCCATCCTCTAAAAAACAGCCTCATTCTGAGCACACTCTGCAGAGAGAATGGGATTTCAATAGTGGTCAGCACTAACCTACTTCTGCTCTCTAGCCATTGGCACAGTTAAGTAAATGCTCCTCGATTTTGATAGAGAAAAAGAAACAGGTCATTGCTGAGGGCTCTTGAAATTCCACCAGAATCTCTAAACAGGACAAACAGGCTGCAGTCTCGCTGCTGTTTATTCCTGACAAACGCAGAGCATTCAATATCTGTTTACCTTGATACATATTTGAACAAGTTGCTTGAAAGGAAATTGTGCAAATAGGCACAAAGGAGAAGATAACACCTTTTTATCCCTTTCTGACTTTCCCCCAGTTTTGGTTTGGTCCAGTAATGTGCTTGCCTCCGTATTTCAGTTCCTCCATCCTCCCTGTCTCAGTGAGAAAGGAAAAAACCTGCCTGAGCCACTGTGTCTTGTAAGTCTTTACTTGGTGGGAGTCCTGAATATTGCCCCTTTCTTAAGAAGAAAGGAGAGAGGCAAAAGGAGAGAGGCAGAAGGAGAGATAGAAAATAAATGCCGAAACCTTTAAAGTGAAATGATTTTCATCACTGAAGAGTGCTTTTATTTCTCTTTAAATCAGTTTTTATAATTTGCGTTGTCATGACAACATGATGCAACACTTCACTGCCATGACAATCTGACAACTTTCAAAAACAGTAAGTGCTGTTTTTACTCTGTTTTTCAATCGCTCCCAAGGAAACAAGCTGTTATTTACTTCTGTGACGAAACTCATACGATACCATAATGGATCGAATGTCAAGAAAAATTAAAGCATAGAATAGGGGAAACAGGGATGGAAAATGTGCTTTTGTGTACATTACTCCATAAAAAGTACACATTTTTTCCACTTTCTTACTCCAATTCACCACAATAACTCTACTCACTTCTACCTATGAATTAACTGACTTTGATCCCTCAACCTGACCATAACCGGTCCTTGATTATTCACAAGATCATAATTGATTCAAAAATAGCCTGTTTTCTTAGCAGCAGTCTTACTAGGTGGTTTTTTGCTTGGCTGTGTACATTTGGGCACTACAAAAAAACCTGAAAGAAATAAAATCTCTGTGTGGCCATGAGTTAATTCCATTGGAGGAACGTATTTGTAAATCCAATCAAGTATGTGAGACTTAGGTAGTGGATTTGTTGTCCCTATAGAATTTAGACCCAAGTCTCTTGTAGACAGAGCCAGGAACTGTTTCCAGACATTGGAGCTTGGTTATTCAGCTGTGGGGAAAAATCTCTGGGATGATACCTACTCTTTATGATAAAAATAATTCTCAGGAGCTAGCATGGACCAAGGACCACCCTCAGAAAGGCAATACGGATGCAGCTACCTTGGTTTGGAAGCTGGGGCAATTCAATGCTACTAACAGACAACAGCTGGCCTCAACAGCATGGAATGATCCTTAGGACCATTTTTCATGCTGGGACAGACATAGTCATTGTTTTCCTAGCAGCCTTTTTTTGAGGAATATGAAAAAGTTCATAGCACTTTACACAAAAATACATTATATTAAAAGCTCACTTACAAAGGGGTTGGTGCGTTGGAGGCTCTGTTAAAGCACAGCAATGAATTTATACAGCACTCACTGCAAGATCCAACTTAACTGTGAAAACCTGTCATCACAGCCCAGGTCAACAGCACAACTCAGCCCTGGTGGGGTCTCCCCACACCTGCCTGCTTCCAAGTCCCTCGACCCTCTGCAGAAGCACCTGAGTCTGGACACAGCCAGAGGGGCAGGGAGGAATCGGGGAGACTTTCAGCCTGACACAACACGACGACGTGTTTCGAATACCAATGATTGCTTTCTTAAACAAAAGACAGTGCTGGAGCAAAGGAGCAGCAGCCCTTTTAGGACTCTACAGTTGAGAAATTGCCGTATGTGTACAAACACACCTCTGCGACAAAAAGTTAAAGACATAAAATTGTGTGAGTGTATAATTGACATACATATATACCTCAGTATTTTTGGCATCAGAGATACATCTGTTCTGCAGCATCAATGTCTAATAACAGAAAATGATTCATCCTATAGGTGAAAAAAAAGCACATTCACAAGATTGATTGATATTTTACCTTATCTGAAAGACTTAATACATTTTGCTACCTTATTTAGTAGTGTAGTGGTTATTATTTACCCATGTTAGGCTCGAATAAAGGTAAGTTAAATCAGAGGTTTCAGTGCTTCACCTTGTTTTCTGTGAGAGTTCAAGACCTAGTTTTCAACCTGTTTAGAAGACAGGAGTTCTCTAGGACAAACAAAGCACAGAACACTTAAAAATTAGTCCCATCCTGGAAGATGTCATCCAGCTCCTGCTTTTCCATAAAGGAATCTTTCCACTGATTTGAATATAACCTAAACCAGAGAATAAGTGAATTATACATAAGCTCTTCATTAACAAAAAGCAAATCAAAACAAGCAAACAAAACAAGACCCATCCCCGCCTCCAAAATCCCACACAGTTCTCATTCCACATCTTTGTATGTCTCTATTTATCATGATGTCCTGTTGACAGGAACAGATATAGCCTTTGTTTCCATTGGTACCTTATTAGCAAAACAAGGCTGCCAAAACCCAAAATGGTTCGAGATGTTGTTTCACAAAAGTTGCCTATAAACTGACTTCTGTTTATGTTTATCAGTCAAAATGCGCTCTCACATTTTGGCTTATAGGCCTGTGGTCAGGATTATCTTTCTTTTGTTCTCCAAAGAGGTGACAGTCAAAATCATGACACTTTCTGCTCTATACTCTCCAAAATCCATCATATAATATGTTACAAGTTGTTCCAAATCACAAGCTGAGGTATTGCCAGGAGAGGGAGAGGAGACAGAATTCATTGCAGAGCAGGAACAGAAGTGGGGACTTAGGAAAACCATCAGGTTTCTGCATGGCATAACAGTGACTCAACTCAGAAACCTATATGCTGGGAACTTGCATTTTGACCCTGACATGCAGAAAGTGGAGACACTCATAAGCACCATCCAGATGGTAATCTGAACCGGTTGGTCAAAGTATGGGTGATAAATCATCATTTAACATGGCCTAGGGAACCAGTACAAGAAGAGGCCAGGACAATTTGTGTGATGACACATTCTTAGTTGCAGGTATATCGGTATGACCTGGGTATATTTTCGGACATTTGAATATCAATATGCAGTTCTCAGTGATGTGTGTTTCCAACCTCAGACTGCTTCAATGGCCCATACTGACTTCTCTTCCTCATTAAATGTATTTAACCACTTAGATGAAGAAAAGAGAGATTTTTTATTTTATTTTTTTTTTTAACTCAACTCTCGGGAAATGATCCAGAATAGAGAAACTTGAGTGGTGATGTACAATGAATTGGGACACTCATGTGATTTTAACCTCAGCCGTGTGATGGATCTGTTTCCTGTTGACGGCATAACAGGGAGTTGCACAATGTACCAGAGAAATTTGTGGGCAGTGTGACGATGATGTAGAAAAAGCAACAGTGGAACATGGATTAAGTACAGGAAATTTTGTACTGTCTGAAAAGGGATGCTCCAGAAGAATGTGGGCAAGTGATTCATTGGTGAGGAGGGAAGAGGCAGTATCAGCCACCTCTCCCGCTCTTGTCCTTTCAGAGCCTGTGGGTTTGGAAAATAAGTTACCCATCCTTCTGTCCTCAGACTCATTCTAATTTAGTTCATTTTGAGAAAAATATTTACTTTAAAATGAAGTAAACACATATCTCAGGGAAATGTCATAAAATAATCGTTAACAAACTTTATCTTTACTCAGATGAATTGTATGAATATGCTGAGATGACATTTAAATGTGCAAATACACTTGTCCTTTGCACATTTTTGAAGCAAAACATAGACAAAAATTCAGCACATTTTGGGAGGAACCATGTTAGAGAAGCACCCAGCATAATTTAGGTACTACTGTAATCTAAGTATTAAGGGTTTAAAAATGAATATATTCATTTTGTCGCCTATCAAATTCGTTTTGTTTCCGGTAATGGATCCACAACTTTAGGTGCCTTTCTGAAGTATCTGTGCCATGACATAAATATGATTCATGCTTCACGAAGGAACAGGAATAGCAAGAATGGCACCAGCAGAAAAGAAGCACCAGTTTCACCATAGTTTTAATGAAAAAAACAGACCTGATAAAAACAATCTTTTTTTCTTATAACACTGGTATTGTATCTGATAATTCTGAATGGGCCCCTTCATATCACAGTGACACAATACTTGTAAACCTAAAATTATGTTGGTGGTCACTTTCATAGCTGTAATAAGAACACTATGTAAAAATATCCATAGTTAATACCTGTACTCTGAAAGTTGAAATATTGTGTGTTTGTGCTAAATATCAGCATAAATAAATTAGTGAGAGATATGCCATATTAAAGTCTCCTAATAAATTTTAGTAGGTGCATATGTACAGCTCACCCAATGTTTCTCTCTATTTGGTATTAAAATTATGATGACATTTTTGTAAGGGGTTTGCCATGATGCACTTAGAGAAGCTTTTCCTTTGGTTCTATGCTGTATTTTTTTGAGACTCCATCTGCATAAATGTAGCTTGAGAAGGAAGCTTAGACAGGAGGTACGGTATCAGCACCAACATACCAGTAGGGTATCTGTTTTCCTTGGTTTTAGAGCAAAAAGTTTGAAGCAGCTAGAACCTGTAGCATACCAAAGATATCTGACAGCATTTACTGAGACTGACAGGTTTCTAAGGCAGTATTGCATAGACTGTAAACAGTTGGGAGTGCAAATGCTTTTTTCTAACATACAACTCATAGCAAAAAAGGAACATGTGCTTAAAGGGAACTATGGTAATATAAATAAATAAATATTAATCATCATCATCATTAATCTTCCAGCAGTTTCCCACATAATTTGTTGAAGAGGTAAAGACAGACTGCTGCTTGACCTGTTTAAGGATTTTCTTCTTTTTAAACTGAAAGTCACTTGAAGAAATTATTGTATAAACCTACTATGTCAAATGTAATGAAGTTGAGTGGTAAATATTAGCATGGTTTTTTATCATCAGAATTTGCAGCAGAAGCAAGTATGCAGGATGCATAACATAGACACATACACACACAAAGTTTGGCTGAAATCGCTTGAATAATTTCCTTCTGCTACCCCAAAACGTGAGTGCCAAGCTTTATCACTACTAGCATTTAAGAGCAATCACCACCTCCCATCAAAAACTTTGCACGTTGAAGATGTGTGTTTTCAGTTATTTCCATGTCCATGAAGCAATGTACTAAAGTCCTCCACCCTTGGAGAACATTTCTAACTAGCCAGGATGGACAAAACCCCTAGGTACTGCATCCTGAATGCAGTAATCATCGTTTTAGCAGACTGGATGTTCTCATGCAGTATAACACTTCTTTGCTGCAGGAATAAAAAGACTTATCACTGCATATTCAAAGTCACTATTACTGGAGCAGTCTTTCACTGGTCATTGACAATAGCCTGGATGAAGATCTTGGTATGGACTTAGACTTGTAATGGAGCTTAGCTCCCACCAGTGCCCCAAAAAGCTGCCTGCCCTGTACCTGAGAACAGAACATAAACCGAAATCTAGCACCTTACCTGGATGCCCCTGAGCTGTTTTGAAAACCTGGCCTTGATCCCAGCCTCTCTAACTCTACTGTGACTTTCAGAGAAAGAACTATACCATGAAAAGACATTCATGCACGCAAACCCTGCTTGCCGTCTGTATAACTCCCTCCTCTTGTGCTTGTCTCAACAGCAGCCATTTGCTGTTCCCTTTGCAAATTTGCACCTCATTTAAGGCTGACCTAGAACTAAGCAAAATTGAACACAGATTGGAAGCAAAATTTTATCTGAAAAAAAAAAAGGGTGTGTGTGGGGAGCTTTTTTAGCCATTTGTTTTCAACCACCCATTTTTTTATTCAACTGCAATTCTAGTACTTCAGTGCTATTCATATACCGACATTCCTGCAGGAAAGGCAAGGAATGGCCAAGCTGCCTACCTGTCTTTCCTACAAATTACAGCATTGCATTTATAGCCTGCCAGCCCTGTTTTCCTGAGGTACAATCATGTGGCACAACCATTCATACAGCAGATATATGTCCCTACTCCCTAAAACAGTGGTCATATTTAATATGTGTGTGTTTGCATGTGTGCCTCAGAAGGGGTCGTTACCATTCCTTACCATCCCCCAAATTAACTAATGTCATTACCTGGTGAACTGTCCCATCAGTTTAAAACCAATACTCCAAGCCCCACGTCACCCCCAAAGATTACTTCAGTAAAGCATTTATCACCATGTGAGCTTGAAAGTTAGGTCTCCCATGAGGGAACATTCCTTGATATTAGCCAAACCGTCAGACTGACAAATGCTTTCTATAGTTTTAACATATGGATTGCATTTGAACTGACAGTGAGTTTTCCTCTGGACTGATACCCTGCCGCCTCCGTACATGGTTATGCTTATGGGGCTCTTTTAAGCACCGCTGCCCTGAAATAAACTCCTACTATTCCTACAGGATTTCACACCAGCAAATTTAAATATTTTAATAATGAGTAAAAAGTTTAAAATGAAGATAAAATATTGTGTCAAGCCACAGACAGTGTTGACAGTTCAAAAAGAAAATACTTTCTTTGCAGCATCCATCAGCACATCTGTGACCTTGACTGTGTTAGATCTCTGGATTGCTCAGGATTCCCTGTCTTCCGCTCCCACCCCTCCAAACCAAACCATCCAGCAGATGGACAGACCAAAGAGACAGGCCAGTAGCAACACCTGCTGCTGAAGGTCCTGCTGGAGGTGAAAGACCAGTGGCCTTGCTCATAGAGGTGATAAGGTGGTGGTGGCCACCACGATCCCTGCTGGTGGCTTTCCGGGGACACCCAAGTAGAGCCCAGGAAGTAGAACCCCTGCACGGCCATCACCAGGAGTGACACTGCGGCTCTTAAAAGATGGTGTCCTCCTTGGAGCACCTCCTTCAAAGGGAACCTCAGCACACAGGGGTATCCTTTACACACTCCCTGTGCTTACATGAGGATTACAGAAATAAGCTATCAGGTGGAAGAAAGCAGGAGGAGATGGCAAAGTCTTTCTCTACTAAATGTATCAGCCCAGGGATGTCCGCTCCGCCCTGTGCAGCCTCTGGCTCCATCCTGGCAAGGAGCACCCAATCCCTGCTCTGTTTGTGAGCTGTAACCAGGTGATTCTGAGATTTCTCCGAATCACAGGACAGCTGCAAACAGCTTCAGAAAGTTACTCCTGCCCTCCACACATCCTCAGACTGAACTGCCCATAACTGCGCAAGGCTTCCCCTGGGCTTGGGGACACAGTGCTGGCCACCATTGAATGTACCTACAAGGTACATAGGTGATTGGCATTCGTATGGATAGGCATGTCTGAGGGTCCTGATGGCTCCCCTTCCTTTTGTAGAAAGCATGTGGCACAGTGGGCTGATATTAATCCCCAAACTTTCTCCTGGCCTTTTGAGCTTATTTTGGTAAAGAAAAACAGCAGAAAAACACAGTCTCCCAACATCCACCACGTCCTGGCAGAAGGAAATGCTTCAGATTTCACAGTGATTTGGGTTTCTGAGTGCCAGTCACTGTTTCTGTTTTTATTTATTTAATTGTTATCTGAGAATGAGAAACTTAGCAACATATTGTGTAGCTGATTTGGCTGATAGTGCCTTTTTTTAAGCTCATTTCCTGCTTTAGGATAGCATGGTAAAAAACTGAGGTGGGTTTACTTTATTAAGACAAGACATTTCATTAAACCAAAGCAAGAAAAAACCGACTGCTGAAAAGGGAAAAAAATAGACTGCTGAAAAAGGAAAAAAATGAAACTAACAGCAAGCTGATGAACAGATTAGTTCTATTTAGTTTAATTTTCCTGTGCCCCCTGTTTTGAATAGTTTATTACTAACTAAAGTAAATTCAGCTGATCGCAGAAATTAGAGAATGGCTTGGAAAAGCAGGAGTTAACTAAAAAGAGCTGATACAATTATTTTCTTCTTTTTATTTTCTTGGGTTGGATTCAGTTGTGAGGGGCTTCAGCCAAGAAGAATGAGAACAAAATACAGAATTGCATCTAAAAAGAAATTTAACTAAAAGGTTGTAATGCAAAAGGCAAATTAAGAAAGAAAGAAAAAAATCCCTCATTCCCACTCTGCACAGTGATGTAGCCTGCTTCAGTGAATATTGCCATGCCTTATAGCTCAATTTTGTAAACATTTTCTGTGCTGATAGAGAAGGGTGCACTTTGCATTCCTTTCTCAATATGGTAAAGCTGTAACTTATACCTCTGACTTATCACAGCATTGGGAAACACATGTTTTCCCCTTATTTGGTAGCACAGAGCATCTGGAAAGAAAACGGACATACTCTACAGGACCAACTGTGAGCAACTACTACTATGGACCTGCCCCCAAAAGCTGGCACGACACCTAGCCTGAGCAGGATATAAAGCAAAGCTGCTGACATGCCTATGGCTGCAGAGTATCTGAAACTCTTCAAGCATATAGAGAAAAAGGTGCAAGAGTGGGTGGAGATTCTTGCACGCAGCATTCAGCAGAGAGCTCAGGGTTTAGCTGCCTGCTGTGCTGCTGTCTTCCTTATGAGCCAGTGCCCAATCTTCCAGTTCTCTAAGTCGGCCATGACATACCTAAATAAACGGTCAATTTACATGGTAGCTATTTTATGGTGGAAGGCAGAGAAATGCTCCCTTCATTGGAACATGGGAAGTCACAGCATTGCAATGCACTGTTACCCTCAGTGCTTCCTAGGCTGTGTGGAGATGGCAATGCAGTGAAGAAGGGAAGAGCAATGCTATTTCTTCCAGTACAGAGGATAGAGTTGTAGGGCAGCTCTAAAGTTGTACTGAGGAATAGACTTAGCTGAAAAAAATAAGGGGAGTAAGGCAGATTTCAAGAACCTCAGTACCAAAATGACCTCCTGAAAGTGTTTGGAGGTAGCTAAACACCATGGGTCCCAGGACTGGTGAATTTAAAGCTCAGAAACTGATCAGAAATACTCTGTTTTGAACAAGAGCAGAAACCTCTGAGGTTTGGCCACTCTGAGCAGCTCTTTATCAGTCCTCCCATCTGAAATTGCATGAGCCATCTGCATTGCCCATGTGCTGCAGCAGCATCAGCCTTCTTCTGTAACACGCCCTGAAAGCTCTCATTCTTCTCAAATTGGGTTTCGATTTCTAAGATAAAGCATAAGAAGTGATAATTTAGCAAGAAGAGCAACCATTTAGTGGGGAAACCTCTAACACAAAAAGGAAAAGGACAAAGTGCTTTCTTTCTTCCCAAAACATTTCAGCCACAACTCCCAGAGAGATTCCTGATTGCTGCCCTAGAGCCCAGGGCTTTTCTACATGGGACATTGTCCTGGGTTTAGCAGTAGCAGTCAGTTTCTCTCCTTCTTAGTAGCTGGTGCAGCATTGTGTTTTTGACTTTCAGCCTGGGAACAGAGCTGATAACACTGATGTTTTCACTTGTTGCTAAGTAATGTTTACTCTGACTAAGGACTTTGTGAGTCTCATGCTCACAAAGCATGACGAGGAGAGGCCAGGAGGAAGCAGAGACAGGACACCTGACCCAAGCCAGCCAAAGAGGTATTCCATACCACAGCACGTCATGGCCAGGGAGGTAACTGGGAGTTACCCGGAAGGGCACAGGCTCTCTTCAGGGGGCGTCAAACTCATTCGGCAGTGGTATTGTATTCTCTTCCCTTGTTATTTTCTCTCATCATTATCATTGGTGGTAGCAGCAGTGATTTGTGTTATACCTTAGTTACTGGGATGTTCTTATCTCAACCTGTGGGAGTTACATTCCCTCGATTCTCCTCCCCATCCCTCTGGGAGCTGGGGGGGGAGGGTTGGGGGCGGGGAGAAGGAAGGGGAAGGAAAGAAAGAGGGAGAATGTGGGGGGGAGTGAGTGAACGAGCTGTGTGGCTCGGTTTAAACCACAACAGACATGCAAACTGTGGGGACAGGTAACCAACTATGTCCAAGTGCAGAGTGCTTCCTCCTGCATATGCAAACAGCTGGGAGTCAGGGCTACCGTTGCAGCTGATGATGGCTTGTATCATCAGCTCATTTGAAAACTCCTGGTGAGAGTGGTGCCAGGAATGAAATATCTCTCAGAGTCCAGCTCACACCCTAGCAGGGAGATGATCCTCCCTCCTGGATGCAGCCATTAGTATCTGATCACCATACTCCAGACAGTTTTTCATATCCCCTTAGTATTTCAAGTTTTACTTGTATCCAGTAGCAGCTCTGGTCACACACATGAAGGTGGGGATGGAAGGTTAGGCTTAAGCTGAACTCTAAGGAAGAGGCAACTGGTATCTGGTAGAAGTTTGCTAAGAGAGATGCCATTATCATCCCCTGTGGATAACCTTCAGATGGACAAACGTCCCTTGCACAGCAGTCAGTGTGGTGATATTAGAGACACTGTAAAATATCCACCCGCCACCCATCAGAAGCGGCTGGCAGGAGGCTCCCTGTCAAGACTTGTTTTGTAGGTAAAGAGCTCCCACACACCTCCTCACAGTAGTCTCATTTTGCAAAAAAGGCATTAAATTGTTGTTACAAAAAGTGGAGTTAAAAATTCAGTTCATTCCTGTCTCCTTGAACCACAACAGAGTTTTGCAGACACCCAGTACCTCCCTGCAGCTGAAGGGGGAGATATTTTTAATGCCATTTTCTGAAAGCTAAAAGAGGGTTAAGTGACTTTTGCAAGGACGCAGGTCCAAGCAGTGTCAGGCTCCAAAAGGGAAATTCCTTAGAAAGTTACTTTGCAGAAAGTCACTGTTGCCCCTTCCTCTCCACACCCCACAAATTCTGAATACTCTGCAGTTAGAAACACAGCTGCAGTTTTCTGTTTTTTTCTGTTTTCCCTCTCGATACATATATACATGCCATTCCCCATCATGTATCAATTAAGTTAATCTCATCTCTTCAGATCTTTACTTGCTGAAAGATTGTTTTAAGGGAAGAAAAGCAAAGCCAGGCAAAAATTTCCTTATGGGTGCTTTTAAAGAAAACAACTACACAAGAGGTTATCTGGCACAGGCAAGAGAGAAGATGACAAGCAAGGGAGAGCATTCAAGGATCTCAGAAGATGAAGCAACTCCTACTGCTTTGAACAGCACACACGAACACGGAGTTGGACAGCAAATGCTCCCTGGGAGGAGCTGCAATAGGACTGAACAGCGATAACACTGATGATGGTATCTTGTCATACTGTTCAGGGTAAACTTTATAATGGGAAGCAGATATAAAGAGTTTACAATGTCTCATCCTGGAGAACCCTTGGGGAACATGATAGAAACAAATATCCTCCCGTGCCACACAGAAGCATCATAGTAGTGTTAATGGCTGGTTGTGCAAATGGGTTTGTTCCACAGATCACTTAAACTCTCCTGTAACCGAATCCGGGTTTACATCTATACACTTAAACCACTGGGGATCAATATAATCTCCTGTCTTTGATATGTGAACCACCTATCTTTAAAAATATATGTTCCAGTGCAATTGGACTGCAGCAGCTTGATTCAGGATTTACTATACGGAAATGCAGTAGCCATCAAACTAGTCTGAGTGATCATAGCAGCATCTTCTGTATTCAGACAGCCAGGAATAGATTTTTCTATCCTTAAGATGTTAAAGTAACAACTATAAAACCACTTCTAAATGTTCTAAAATGGGATACCTCTTTTAATCCTTGCTAGTGTTGTTTTTTTTTAAGATCTTATTTATACACTGTCATTTGCCAGCATTAGCAAAGCGTTCAGCAAATTTTAAAAGAGACAAAGCAAAGAAAATCCCACATGAAAAAACATTTTCATTATGAAAAACAAACAAGCCGAAGTATCAACCATTGCAAGGCATGTCCGTATATTGAAACACACTCTTCAAAGAAACAAATTGCTGATTACAAACAACACATTAGTGACATAAACATTATGAAGAATAAAGCCTGTCTTTTATTCTTTGTCACAAAGTATAATGAACTGAATACTGAGATGACAGAGGAAAAGAGGGTTTAGTGATTCATTGTCAAATACCATCATAGCACAGAAAGCCTGCTTCTTACATTACTTCAGGGTAGCAAGAGTTTTTAAGGGTTGATTTTATTCTTCTAATACAGATAGTACAATACAGTGCCTTGGCTTGTCCTTTTCTGGGCAGGTTGACGTTAGCCACACAGCACAGGCATTCGCAGAGATGCATTCCCCCACTAATTGAAATTTATGCCAGTTGGATGTCATTAATACTCTCTAACAGATAATAGTAGTTGAAGGAAAAATGGCAGACATAAGCAGGATTTCTGCACATTAATTTCTCCGGCACCAAGGTCTTGGATGGTCTAGATTTTTTCATTTAGGCAGCACATAAAAAAACATTTTCAGGCAGATTCATGTATTTTTATGTACATACAGCAGAGGTTTATTTTAGGAAAAGTACCATAGGAATGCCCTAACTACAGTTGGCACAACCTGCTTTTTAGTTACGATAAAATACGTTTTGTACTTAAAGATCCCTGATAAGGTTGTTACCATTTTTCCCAGAACAGATGAATCACAGATGCTAGAGATTAGCAAGGCAAGTCAGATCACCAACACCTACCACCCTTCTCCATACCAAACAGTTATTACTACAGCACAGGCCCATGAGCCACATGAATCACAAGCGATGCCCACTCACTGAAGCAAAACAAACATCCCCATCACCCTGTGCCACCCTGTTTGATCTCACTGAACTTAAAAGTGATGCAAGGTCAGGCAGGGGCAAGAGCTGGACAGAAAGATCATCACGCAGTGCTGAGACACCCAGCAGGATACGGCATTAGAAGTACACTAGGTTTCCCTGCCTGCTTTCTGATCTCACACAACCGAAATCACAGTCAATTCAGCAGAAATGCCTCATGTCCCAGATCAGCACTAAACCAGCACCCCAGCATGGTACCAGGGGCCACTCGTCTGATGGATGTCTCGCTCCTGGTTTGAGTCAGGAAAATTTTCCACCACCTGTGATCATTAAAGATTCCCTCATGCTTATGTCAGGGGAGGGTTAACCCTCCTGACCTGACCAGGTAATTACTTTTTGCCTATTTAATTTCCACCTGGAGTTTCAGTTTCCTTATATTTTAGTCCAAATTACTTTGTGTTCCTAAAGGGCACCATAAATCACAGTTTCTGGAAGCGATCCCTAAAGAGAATGGTACACCCTTTGGGAGCAGATTGTACTGGATTACTGAACAATTAAAAGTGACATGATTCAGAATATAAAAATAATTCTTGAGAGCATACACTAAAATCCTGATTCTTCCCAGGGTCCATAAAGCCAGTCCTGGATTTATAATGGGTAAAGGAAGCACCATGCAATATGCCAGGAGATCAACAGAGAGGGAACGCCAAATTCTCCTCTCCTGTGCAGCAATTCAGCATCGTTGCAGTCGCTTAACATTCATTTCATCCAAGAAAAGTTACAGAAACCTTCAGGTCTCACCAGCCCCATTTCTCTCTGTCCTTAAGCCAAAGTACAAAGAAAACACTTCCTAGAAAAATGACAGTATGTTCAATGACAGTCCCCTGCAACTATGTGAAAGTAAACGCGGTAATACTTTGTGCAAATATCTTCTTGAGGTTGGATCCAAGCCATTTTTTTGATCTGGAATTCACAGAAACTCAAGGTGAAATTTTTTTGGTTTGAACGTACTGCTCCTCAACGCCTTTTTTTTTTTTTATTTTCCTTTTTTTGTTCAAATTGATTTGAAAAGGAGGGCAGCTTTGGTCAAAAGGCTGGTGAGCCACATCAAGCCTTGTCTGAACTGTAAGCCTAGCCTGAAACCTAAAATCAGGCAAGTTGTATTTGTCCCAGCTCTAATCCAGAGGTGTCACGCTACTCAAAAAACCCTCTGCAAAGAAATCTGGGTGGTTTCTATTGTTTATGGTCCTCTCCAATAACCAAGAACCCAGCAGAGATACCTATTAATTGTTTTGCGATATGACTCCTACAGGAGGGGGGAAACTTAAGCCAAAAAATCAAAGAAGCTGAACTCATTTCCATTTGTAAAGAACTGCTTTACTGTCTGTCTGCAAATAAATCTCCTTAGTAAATAGCTCCAAGGTTGAACGAGAGAATATTGTATGGATCAAAGAATTCATGTCTTCCTGTGTAAAGTGAACAGTCCGCAAGCTCACTTGTTTGTCTAAAGCAATTAGGGCTGGTATGAAAAGGAGGGGGCAGGGACAAATAAGCTGCAGCTGATTTTACTTTGCAAAATATTTGGGAGGGGGAGAGGGGGGTTCAAATTAATAACCGGTCAGGCCCCAAAACAGTCTAATCTTTGTCAATTGGTGCCAAATTACGCAAGGTGCTGCCAATTCTGGTTGTCTAACAAATCAGTACCAGTGTACATCTAGGCTGAAGCCTGATTGATTCTGGTCATTATTTGGGCTGATCTCATTTGCACACATGGAATCAATATGCAGTCCAGATGTTCATTTGCAGTGAACCACTGAGAGAAACTACTCATCTACACGCAACTTCAATCCTGTAGCACAGCACCACAGCCCCATTGCTTCTCCTCACCAACACAAGGATTCATCCAGAACGAAAATCTATAAAACATTCTGCTAACATTTCTGTCAGCTGAATGACTTTTACAGTACTATATAAAGCTGACAGATAACGTATGCCAGTCCTAATTTGAGATAGACTTTTCTTTTGGGACTCTAACCATTGAACAAGCAAACAGATTGAGCAGTAACATTTATTACAATGCATAAATCATTTTCCTGCAACTACTACAGGTCTTGCCTGAGGGTGAAACTTCTGAGTAGCCCGTGAATCCTAATATACTGGATAAATTACTAAATTGTATTGTCACTTTGCCATTTGCTTATCAGAAGCAAATTCATAAAGCTTTTCAGAAGTAATTCTGTCAACCTTCTTTTCCCCCATGTGTAGCCTTTAGAAATATGTGCCAGCAATATTTTTACCAAGAAAAAAGGTTTCACTACATTTTTAGTCTGGGCAGCATGATTTGTAATGATAATTTTATAGTGTTTTCTCCTGTGTGAAGTTTAAGTGGAACTACACATTAATTCAGCACAGACATTAACTGTATTCCACTCCAGCAATATTTACTGAAGCAAACCCACTGTCCTAATATACACAACTGATCTTGTTTCTAACATAAGCTTGTGCAGAAAGGCCTTATGAACCCACATGCTGCAGCAACATAAGCTACAGGAACTAAGAGGGAACCTCCTGAATCTTATTTTCAGGCAGAGGAAGGATCTGTTATACTGTGAGATACACTGAGAAAGATCCTTCAAGTGTGTAAATCAAATCAGTAAGGGAGAATTTGGTGCTTGATTTTTACAGTGATTATGAGATTAGCATACAAAGAAGTAACATTAAAATCGTTTTGCTAGTGAAATCTAAGGTGGTGTAGTTTAAATTATCCCTTTACAAATGAACTGCAGGTGAAACTACTGTAAACAGTGAATCATTCCTTAAAATTACTCAACCATTCTTTAACTAACCTATAAGCCAAGTTCAAGAGAAAGAACTTGCAAAGAAGGAACTGATGTTACTTTCAAAGTAATCAATAAAGTGATAGTCACTGTCTCTTCTGTATAGTTTTTATGCTTTCTAGGGAAATACATTAATGTTTTTACTACCTAGCCTAGGCTTTTCTTTCTTCTTCTTCTTGGTTTTTTTTGATAACCTAAAAAAAAAAAGTCTTTACACATGATGATTCTATACTTCATGATCCATCTGTTTCCTCTAGCTCCTCTGCCATTTTGGCCTCAGTGGAGTCTTTTTAATTGCATTTAGCCTTATCCTGGATTGTATGAGCCCATTCCCAAGGATGTCTGGTTTTCATCAGGTAATGACCATTAATTCTGTCTGCATTTCCTTCTAAATCTTGTTGAATGGCATAAGAAACAGAAGCTCTATGTATTTTTTTGTATGCGCTATTGTTTTGGAAATCACACTTTTCTCTGGGCTTGGATGGAAGGTTGGTTCATCTAGAGGCACAGAGATGGCCCTCAGACCAGAGTTCTTTCTCTCTCTCCCCACATTCTGTTGTTTGTAGATACTGAACTTGCCCCTGCTATTGCCATCCACATTTCATTCACAGAGCTCCAGTTCTTCCCCAATATTTGCATCTGAATCTGTAGCTGCTCTTTACGTCACTTACAGGAACATAGGAAAGCAGAGCTTATGGTAATGCCACAGGTCCTCCTTTGGGCCCTACAAACCCAACCTCAAAAGACTCTGCAACTTAAGTAACATTTAAAGGCTTCCAGTTATGTAGCCAGGACTAAAGCCTTGCTGTGGTGAGGTTTATTTTTATGTGACCTGGTAACAGTTAATAGAGGAAGCATAATAGCACAACACATCTTAGTAAATGTGATCTCACTGTCTGTAACTTACCTGTGTGTATCTACACGTATATATTAAAGGACTGATTTTATTTTCCAATGTGGCTAAAAGTGATTTTACTATCTTAAATAATATGACTTCTTTTGTTAAGTAATTTTATAACAATATATAGAAAAAAATCCTAAAATAGATAATCTAAGCTTTTTAAAAAAAGTTAATACTGTAGTTCCACTCAGTGCTTCATCTGCAGCTGATCTGCAGAACGACAAAACATAAACCCCAACTTTTACCATGCAAAGAATGGCAATTATTTTATGTTATTGTTGGACAATGGATCAAAAGTTTTGGGAAGCAAAGATCATAATAATGGGTTTGGTCAACACAGAAAATTCACAAGGGTGAATTATGTTCATTTGGCACAATTTTTCATTGTCATTACAATTACGTTACTTTGCCATGGCAACCAATCAACTTTAAATCCCCATACCTATAGTTTACTTAAACCGCAGTCTCCAAACCCTCCCATGGGGCTGCACAGCTTCCTTAGGATGAGAGGGGGCTTCAGCTGCCAGTGGAAACACGGCACTGACACTGCAAGGGCAGAGGCTTGTCTCCCTTCCAACTTCTGCTCTCCCAGGAGGAAACCCCGCAATTTCTGTCTGCCCCAAACTGCTCCTATAGTTCAGAAACCTCTTTTTGCATCCTACCACAGAGATAACTCTGCTTTGTGTGCTCTTGATTTTGGTAAGTGCTCAGTATCTCAAAATGACACAACGGCATTACCAAAGCAATTTTGGTTGGTTAACTTTGACTTGATCGTGAATGATGCATACACACCAAGAACCCAACACAACTTCTTGACATTTTAAAAAAATACAATGATCTTCAAGTTTGTAAACATCTTCTCTTACAACCTGCACTGTTCCTGTTATTGAAAAAAATAGTTGAGCAGCTCTGAAATCTAAGTTCTTGTATGGGCTATGTGCAATTAGACTGAACTACTGCATTACTAAACACATAAGCTTCCATTATTTTTATTATTCTGAAGCAGACAGTAAACATTTACATCCATTTTTAATGAAGTATAGAAAATATGCAAAAAACATGTCTTCTCAAACAAATTGTTTGAGCAAGAGAACTGAAGATTTATATCTGTGCATATTGTAACCCCCCCTTCCTTTTTTTCTCCACTTCAATGCCTTAATGTCGCTCTGCAGGTTCTTAGCTTGACATGCAAGACTGAAGAGTTAAGCAAGTATAACTTCCTGAAGTCTCTATTTACATTGACAACCATGTGTGGCTCATATGCAAAGCCTGAATAGGGGCGCACCCATTACAGGAAGAGAAAGGGTCTTGCTGCAAGAAAGAGGGAAGAAATCTTCCTAATGAAGACCCCAGAACATTGCCACTGTATAAACAAACCTATTGAATAAATCTTTCTGAAGGTTTTAGGATGCTTTTGTGGTGATGACTATCAAGACAGTTATAGAGACTGAAGCTGCTGGGTGAAGCTCATTTAACTAGAAGACCAGTTAAATATTTGATACAAATGATGTCACATTTTCCTTCCACCTCTGCTGGATTTTCTACCACATAAAGATGGAACTTGGTCATGTTAACTGAAGTGGGTTTGAAGTTGTATTGTGTCAAGCAGCAAAAGCTCAGTATCTTGAAGTGTGAGCATTAGATTTGTAATAAGTAATCTTCTAGGCAAACATCAACATATGGAGGAGAAACACGTAACAGGGTCCGGAGGGATTTTTTGCACTTCAGCTTTTTCATCTGGTCATTACATGAAGAGACTTTGCCCTCCTTTCAGGTACAAAAAGAGCATTTCCAGAATGTCATCCGACTGGTCACCTTCTTCAGTCATTCTGAAGAATGACTCAAGCTTTTCTCCAGAATTGAGTAATCTGCTGCTTCTAATCCATAAATTGTAATGCAACAGATTCCTGGGAGTTAGTCTCTTGGATTCAACAAAGTACTTCCAACTTTCTAGATGACAGCATACAAAGCTGTCAACTTCTAACTGTGAAGCAGAGCTTCTATTAGGCTTGAAATTCCCTTCCATTAAGTCATATACTGAAGTCTGACCTTGGCTCTAAGCAGTTAATTCCACATCCACTGCTTAGGGCTTCCTCTGCCACTCATTCACTCAACTGGACTTGCTCTAGTTATCTTTTTTTTTTTTTCCTCCTGAGTCAAAGATTTTTCTTGAAACTTTCTTTTTTTGAACATCAAGTTCATAAAAAATGCAGCTTTAGACCTTGAGGTTATGATGCTTTGTTGCACCTCAGAGTTAAACCCTTGCTCCTGATTCTGCAACTACACATTACTTAAGTGGAACCAAACCTGTCTTGAGCTCTAAAGTGTCTTTCCCTAGACATAATGCAGAACCACAGAGTTTCTGGGCTCTCTCTAGCCCAGTTTTAATCCCTCTCTGTGGTAAATTAAGTGTAATATTAGCACATATCTCAATGAATATGACACTCTTAGCTTTGATAGATTTGCAACTAACTTCTTAATTTTTAATTAGATTGTTATGTAGAAGCACTTAATGTATTTCTGTAAGTGTGCTGGCAGATTTAAAAAGTGTCTGTTACAATGTCAAAGTTTAATTAGCTTTTGCTGCAAATAAAAGACATATTAACTTATAATTTGCTTAGAAAGCCATATACTGCATGATCATTATTTTTCCAAAGGTGAAGCCACTGATTTTTTAATATAAGATTTGTTTCTCATCTACTTCATACAGAAGTCCCTTAACTCCTTATACACACTGTAAATCACACACATGCCTTTGACCTCATTAAAAACCCAAGTCCCATATTCAATGTTAATGAAAAGAAAAATTTATATATAATTTCTGAAGCAAATTTCTCATGTGAAGGCCAACATTCATTGGAACATATCTGCCATCAGCTTATGGCCTTTTGCATGGAGCAGATGATAGGCTATCTCTGAAAGAATAGGTTATAGTAATAACAGAAAGCTTTGACAGCACTTTTCTCAGAGTATATCACTTAATCTTTTTCTATATTAAGAAACAATGATTTAATTCATGTAATTGCCATATGTAGCCAATAGCAAATGTGTGGAAGCAGGGTACATCACTCAAAAAAAAGGATGTTTTTCCTATTTTCTATTTAATATGGGAAAATTACAATGACAAAATGGAAATGGGATGCAATTAATTATCTCAGAATGACTTTGTAATACATATAATCCCTTAACCCTGCGCTTATCACAGCACATATAATTGGTTTCCATTGGAAAAGTACATATAAAACACATAAGTCATATTACAGTTTCAACAGCATAAATATAATTTTGCATGAACTGAACTGCTCTGGGTGTACCCCGCTAGTTTATGAACTAAGATTAAAATCTGGCGCATAGACATTTATGTTTCACTGCAGCTCTTTTAAAACATAGGATGACCCAGAAACAAAACTGCTCTCATGTATATAAAACTCCTATGCACTCATCTTTATGATTCATTATTCTAGCTTCACTCATCCTCTTAGATGGTAAGAATAATCACAAATTTTGTGTCTTTGTATTTTCTGCAATAGAAATATTCACATTGAATTCCGGTTCTGTTTTCTCTAGGCATTTCTATAAAATGAAACAGAAAGATGGAACTGGATCTCTATACTTACTTTAAGAATAGACATATTATTTAATGTTTTAAAATCAAATTGAATATTCTTACTAAGCCTGGGCTGTGGGGTTTGTTTTTTTTTTTCCTAATAACTGAAACACCATCTTTCTCCCGGCACTGAAATATTGAATTTCATACTCTTAAAAGCAGAAGAAAAAAATCAAACACAAAGTAATGGAAAAATCACAGTGACACTCGTAACAACACTCCTGCAATAAATGAGGACATCATTTACTAGATGCAGATGCCCCAGTGGGACAACAGTTCTGTCAGCAAAATTTACCTGTCAATTTCAATGTCATAATCCATTACTAAGCTTACAGGTGCCTTAAAAACTAACACTGGTAGGTTAAATACAATTTGCATAAACCCCAAAATACGAAGAGAAAAAGCAACACATTTAGAAAAACTGCATTTCCAAAGCTTTTATATTATATAAATGACATTTTAATGAGTACAGACTAATGTCCCATTGAACATCTGCATTCTTACTCATTTTTCTGCAGCCTTCCGCTATTTACCTATGAGGTCAGACTTTACATGAAAGGTACATTAATTATGATTAATAAATGATATAACAAATGTCTAAGGGAGTGTTACAGGATCTGATAAGTCAAGCGGTTACTTATTATCATAAATAACACATTCTGCTATAGTGCCTATGACACTGCTTATATCTCTAGTTACACTGTATTAGCCCTTTATAACTACTGATGTCCTCTTACTAGAACATAAGATCATGTAACAATCCCATAACAGGGTTGTCATAACTACAGGAACCGCCTTACGCACAAAATAACTATACAGAACTATCCAATATTCTCAAAGCATTCTTTTCAAAGTATTTTAAAATCTTTAAAAGTGATGGAAGTATCTATGGAAGAGACCAGCTACCTGGCCGCAGTCTTGGACAGAACAAATTGATATGTTTTTCAAATAGAGGTTAATTTGTACATATCATAGAAAACAGAGAAGCAGCGTAATTAAAATTGGGTCAAAGTTGCATAATGCATTCTAACACCCTGTCTCCAAAATGGAGGGGAGCATGGATCAAACGGTTAGTTTTAGTGAAGAGAGTATTTAGAATACATAGATCTTGGGAGCTTTTTAAAAATGAACCTGCAGCAAGAATTTAAATGAATAAGAACACAATGAGCCTGTAGCAAGAACATAAAAAGGTATTTTTCCTTCTGCTCTTGACACGTCCTAAACTCTAGAAATTGGCAATTTTAATACCCTCGAACTGCATTGAAACAATCACTCCACATTTGATACTGATGAAGTAGCACTGCATTTCCCTTCTTTTATTCAAGAATACAGGGTGAGAATAATTTGCTCTGTTTAAGCTCACTTAACACTTCACGATCTAAAATATGACCCAGAGGCAGGGATGAATTAACTTTGTACCTTTGCAGCCTCAAGCATTACCACTTTTGTAATTTTGTTTTCTGGTGTTTTTTAAGTTTCAGAAAATTACTTAGGAATCAGTTCAGAAATTCTTTTTGTTCTTTACCAGAATATTATCCTAAAAGCTCTAATACTGTCTCCAGGAAAATTTTTCTCACAGTACAATGAGGGCCATAAAGCAAGCCTGAGCCTTGCAGAAAGCTTAACTTCTCAGCCTGAGTCCAATTTGTTATCAGGGTTTGATTGTTCAAAAGCCCTTTTTAAATATACATATTTGTATGCCATTGTCAAACTGACCAGAGATTATGGTAATGGTATTGTTGTAAATCTGCCCAGCAGAAGTTACTGCCAAATCCTGTCATAGAATCATAGAATCATAGAATGGTTTTGGTTGGAATGGACCTTAAAGATCATCTAGTTCCAACCCCCTGCCGTGGGCAGGACACCTTGTAATAAACTACGTTGTCCAAAACCCCATCCAGCCTTGTCTTGAACACTGTCATTTGTCTCTAGAACAATTCTATTGGAAACTCGTGGTTTTACTTAGTTTTAATAACAAGAATGACACAGAATGAAACTGCTAAAGATTTTGAGTATTTTGCATATTAACATGGGCTAACCTTCAAGGTTCTTATTACCATTTAGATAGATATTCCTAGCTGCTGTCTTAGATCAGCAAGTATTTGAATCACTGGGACAGCTTTGCATTACACGTGATGCTGTCAGATGCAGCAGAAATGTATGTATTCTCTGAAAAACAAGATTAAAACATCCACTGCACTTTAACACCAAGGGAGTGTTTCTGTTGTCGAAAAGGCTACAAGCTGCTTAAATCTCTCCTCACGTTTTGCATTCCCTTTCATCATTAGATGATCTTTAAGATCCCTCCCAACCCAGATTTTTCTCTGATTCGATGACTTATCTTGGACCGTCAAGTTTTTATTAGTGTGATGTAAATGTAAATGAAAGGGGTGCTTTAAAAAGACTTTTCCTAAGGTTTTTGTTTGTTTGTTTTTGTTTGTTTGTTTTTTGTGGTGTTTTTTTTTTTCTTTTTGCATTTTTTCAGAAGTGAACCAAGAGTCCCAGTCAGTGCCAGCCACTGACAGGACTAACACTGCAACCAGATGACAAGCTTTGCTATCAAAGATCTTCACAAGGGCTTTCGTTAATCTGTGGGTACATCAGCTCGGCACTGCACACTCTAATTCACTCCATTTATCTCATCCTCTCTCCCAAAGATACTGCACCATTCTTGATATGATGGGATCAAGAAACTACCTCTTCCTCTGGCTGCAATGGAAAAGGAGAGAGGTGAACCATTTTGCACAGTACAGCTAGATCTTCACATAGTCCAAGGGTTATTATGGTTATTATTAGAACCATATTATGTCTCCTAAATACAACCTCACCACGATCTGAACACTGCTAAACTGAAATGCCTAGCAGGCACAAAAGGGCACAGTTCTTCAAACCTGCAGAAGATTAATGCTTTAAAGGTAGGCAATGTAAATGGGTAAAAAGCAGCAGCAAAATACATTCTAGAACTTTCAGATTTACCTCATTGAAGGGAAACTTAAAAAAAAAAAAAAACAAAACATGCTACTAAATACATGGATTTTTTAAGTTGAGCAGATGTGAAAGAGAACAATATTAGGATTAAAACTGAAAACTTCACAGACAAGTTTGCCCCAAACTTATGCCATATTACATATTCTTATTGCAGTACTTAACCCACAGCTGAAATCCCTACCTGATTTCAAAATAAAAGTATAAACTGTTATATATCTGATATATGAAGTTTTGGTGGGATCCACTTTCCATTTCTGGTACTGTGTTAGAGGAGGAATTTAAAATATATAAAATACATGTTTGAAAAAGTGACAGATGCTGTCATACCCAGCAATAGCACTGTGCAAGTCACAGTCAAAGACACATAGAAACTTTAATACATCAGTACTCTCACATAACCAAATCAAACCTCTGTTGATCCAGAGTATTTTCCTTGGGTGTTTCATGATAAGCCATGTTTACATAGTTATCTATTATGGCCATATTTATTTCCCAGTTTTTGACATCCTCTGGTCTGGTAGACACTGATATTTAAACAAGGGCACCCTCACCAAATACAGCTGCTGTGTTATCTACATAACACACTAAAAAGCATATCTGCTTTGTTCCAAGGAATGCCTTGTAGGCAACTGGGTCAAAAAGCATAAATTGTTTTGTGGTAATTTAGTGGCTACTGTTAGTAGCCAGAATTAAGAAATAATCCGATTGCTCTGATTGAATATGGATAAGGACGATGAGCATGAAACTTGATTCAACTGCAAAAGATGCCAAGGAGGATCTTCTAAGGGTTACAGTGAGAGATAGGTAAGGCCATAATGAAAATCAGGAGTAATTGCAGTTGGGGGAAGGAATGCTCTGATGGATGTGCCATAATCCCTCCTTCAGACTAACAATAGCCTTTTTAGGACAGCAACCTATTTAGGTGACTTTGGTTGTGACGAGCCTTACGAATTCTTCTGTACAGTGTTTCAGACCAATCATAACTGAAGCCTTTAACCCACAGCCATGGACAGTAAAATATAAGACACTTTACTTTTAAAATGTTTTTAGTAGGAGAAAACTTTTCTCTCAATACTAAAATGACTCTATGATTCTATAAATGTGACAATAATGTTGAACAAACAACTTAAGCTCTAAAGGCTAGGCAATCACAAGATGTTTAATACAAAGAATACACTAATCCCATTTCAATGCAGAGGCTGGAATTAAAAATGTGTTTCAGTCACACTGCTTGCAAAGCAGGAACAGCAAGATGTCTTTTTGCCATTATGTCCTTACAAATCATGGTCAAAACCATTAGTGTTCTCTAATGAACCTCCTCTTGTCCTGCTAAAAAATACACAGGTTTCTCCTTTTATCCCTTCAGCCCTAAATGTGTATCTGCTAGTGTTTTTCAGGCTCCAGAATATTACTGATGCCAACCAATTGCTTCCTGTTACGGTTTTCAGAAAAGAGTGAAAAAGTAAGTTGATCCTGTAACAGAAAGACCAGTCTAGGCAGTGTTAGAGATGCAGTGTCAAGACAAAAGCCCTGAAACAAAGAGGATGCAGTGGAAAGCCTCAGTGATAAAAACACGTGAGTGGTTTTTGTATTTGAAAGTTGGATGGAGATATACTCTTAAATCATAGATGGTACATGTAGGAAACAGAGGAATACCCTGAAATTTTAAACAACAGTGACGTCTTATGTACCATTTCTAATCGGTGCAACCCCTGAACTACATATATTCACCTTCTTTTTTCAGTGCAACTAAACAGGAAAATAATTCCCTCCCACCCCAAAAAAAAAAAAAAAAAAAAATCTGAGAAAGGAAAGAAAGGAGAAAAAGTCAGAAAGACAGAAGAGAGAAAGGCAGGCAACAAGTTATCTGCAAAATAATCATGTAGAAACTACATAAATCCAAATTAATAACCAGGCCACCCTAGAAAGCATCATTTAACTGCTGGAAACAAATAAATGTACTTAGAATGTGAGTCAGGCTGTGTCATGTAGGCATTTACCCCTTATTATTTGATTTGTAGTAGCAAGTAATGAAGTCAAGCATATATTTACACAGTTCAAAGTAGATGAACAGCATACTCTGGAAAACAAGTTAATGGCAGAGGCAGGTATATCTGCATAACTCAAAATGGTTTCAACAATTAGAGACAGGTTCAAAGGAGGTGTTTTCATATTTGGATCCTGGACATGTAAATATGCAACAATCGTATGCATAGCTTCTCTCCAAGAAAACAGCTTTTTTTTTTAGGAAGGAAATTTTCAAGGTGAAGCTACATGATTCTTAAATGAAAACTACAATTTTTTTTCTCTCTTTGTATTTATTTTAAAAACTTGTTGAACATCATCAGGGCAAATCCACCTCTTCCTATTGCCATTGCAGAGGCCTTTGCCCACAGCAAAGCTAACGAAGCTCTAACCACACAGGAGACCCCAGTAACAACACAGCCCAACCACACTGCTCCACAGAAAAGGGGAGGGTAATGAGGGAAGGCCAGCTTGTTTGCTTTGATGTTTCATATGGAGTAAGATAGCATTCTTACATCACAGCTAAGCAAAGATAGCGTCCAAAATCACGCAAACCCCCCATCACACTTGAGTTTAGTGGAAGAGTCTCAGAAGCAATTCAAGAGATTGAATATATCTGCACTTTACTCTTCTTTACAACAGTACTGTTTCATATTCAAACACTTAAACAAGCTGCTGCTTATCACCTAGAAGGCTTACAAGAAGGTCAGCCCTGATGCGTGAACGGTCACCAAGGAAGCTAAGGGAAAACCTGTAATCCTTTATTCACTCTATGGATATAGCCAGGAGTTGATAACCAACAGTTGTCCTACACCCAAGTGTTAAAATAAAAAATTGTAGCTACAGATGAACCAGGTGATTTTATACCAGTCAGAACAGAAATGTCAGCAGTAACTGAAAGTTCAGATTCTTGCTGGTATAAAATGAAACAGATCATAAAAGCAAGGCAAAAAAAAAAAAGAAAAAAAAATCACTAAATAAATTCAGTTAAGCAGTATTTCTCAGATATAGCACCATAATCAATCAATGCAATGTTAGAGATTCACATACTAATATTCATGGTTCACAGTATAATTAACCCTATTAATAAATAATAACAAAATGCCTAAATCTAGATTTTCTTAATCGCTTATAGAAGCCAATAAAGCACACGTTATCACACCAATTTTTTTTATATTTCCTGAAGCAAATTCACAAAATATGTTTAATCATCTCTCTTATAGTCAATGTTGGAAGCAGAAGAAGAAAAGAAATGGTGTTCTGAACATCTTGTCTACAGATTTAAGCAATGCCTTCTGGTGGTATCTCCACGGGGCTTCCAATTTATCAAACTCCTTGTCCCAGATACAGAGGTGGTCTCCAGGACAGTAAGTTTTTGCTAGCAGCCTCTTCCTGCAGCATTTACACAGAATCTGACAAGGGCTTAACCCCTCCTTCATGTTTGTGCTCACAGCTTTGCCATGGGTGTGCTGCGTTTGCAACCAGACAACCCACTCCACTCATGGATTACACACATGAAATTTCTCTTGGTACCTGGTTCTGAAAGGTGCTTTTCCAGCTCTGGAGTGCATGTGGTAGTAGGGTCCTCTACCGCACCTAGCCCAGTCAGAAAAGCATGGCAGAAAAACAATGCTCCTTCCCTGTGTCATTTCCATCATGCCTGCTACTGAAATTGTGACTGTATTCAAATTCCTCATAACCTGCTTTCAAGTGCACATCCCCTGGTATCTCTTGTACGTTCCAAGATGGTATTATTGTAGAAGGTCCCAAGTGGCTGGACTGCCTATTTACCAGAGGGATGTCTCACTGTTTCTATTAATAATGTATTAAACAAACTAGAGCTGAACATTTTTGAAAAGCCAAGAGCTTTATTTGTTTGTGTCGGTTTATTCTTTCAGAAACAGGAGTAGCTACAGACAATTCCATATGCTTCAAAAGGAGGAAAACAAGGTGTACAAGCTACAAAACAAGAGGGGTAAAAAAAGTTCTTTTAGTTGCTAGCCATGCCATGGACCTTGTATGAACCTATATACAGATAACCATGTTTTAAAAACTGGGTTTGCTTTTGGATTCTTCCATTTGGTAACAACATTTACAGCTTTATGGCATGTTCTTCAAAGAGGACAAACACTGTCAGCTTCACATGAAGATACCAGGAGCTCTGAAGTCTCATCTTTCCAGAAAAATCAAGTCAAGGCAAAAGCAAAAGAGAAGAGTACTCCCAGAAGCAAAAGCCACAGGTGAGAAAAAAAACAGCCTCAGGTTATGTCTTTATTGTGAAATTTAGATCACATCTGCCCAGTTTCCTAGGTTACTGAGCCTCCCGGATGAGGTATTCCTTACCAAGATACAGTGTAAACATGGACCATCAAAATGGACGGTGCTCTGTTTATTTCTCTTCCTATGAGTCAGTGCTAGAGAAGACACAGGGAAGTGTTCAGCTCCCAGCACTGTCTGAGCAGCAGCTGGGAAACAGCAAAGGAACTCCTATTCACTGTCTTGATGTGATCATATCAAAATGTGTTGAGTGATTTCTTCCACCCTTATCCCCAGTGTCATTTCTCAGTGTCCCAAGGAATCACAGATGGCAGACCAGAAAGTGCAGTTGGTCATGTAGCCCACTCTGTTGTGGTAATGCAGCATTTTCCTTTGCAGTAACCTCTTGATGGTATTTGCAGTCAAGTCTACTTTAAATACCTTAGTTACTCCTCTGTGAAAGTGAAAAGTAAAATCAGTTCTGCTACTTACGCATAGAAATATTCCTGGTATTTTTATTTATGACATGCCCTTGTAATAGACATCAGCAAAATAAAGAGAAGGAAATGGGTTCTGAAAACGTTTGGGACAGTTTCATACAATATTATTGCAATTAATTCTCATAAAATCCATCTGCCACACCAAGGGCTTGTGTTACCAGGAAACCATTTATAAAAGGTTCAGAGGGAGAAAGAAATTATAATATCCCTTTCCTCTCTTTCTCACACTTCTCAACCTGCCTTTCACAAAAAATAAAGAGTTATGTGAGCTTTTCCATGCAGGCAGCTTACCACGGGTTTTATGTGAAGATTTGTGCAGATTTAGAGGAAATGCTAGATACTATTAACCCAAAATGAGGTTTTTCCATCTGAATGATGCAACAGTAAGTCATCCTACAGCTTGCCATAACAGACAAAAAACTTTCTATCTCATGGTATAAATCTAAAACATGGAAATGCAAAGCATCAATTTGTTTGTGCCTCAGTCTTTTGTAATTCGGAGCCAGAACAGAATGCAGAGAGACCCCTCACCCTAAGCCTTAGAAAATAGTTGATGGACAAATACGTTTGCATAAGTCTCCTGGAAATGGATGAGTGGAAAAAGAACGCATAAATAGAGGATAAATCACAAATATCTATGATAATACACCGTAGACTTCTGCTTTTTAATTTGTATGCATTGCTTCTTTTCACATCTCCACTTCCTGTAGATCTTATGTGCCTGGCATGGGAGCCATAGTTAGTGGGAAGAATGAGACACTCCACCTACCCCTGAGTGGGATCATAGAACCATAGAATGGTTAGGGTTGGAAAGGACCTTAAGATCATCTAGTTCCAACCCCCATGCCATAGGCAGGAACGCCTCACACTAGACTGTGTTGCCCAAGGCTCCATCCAACCTGGCCTTGAACACTGCCAGGGATGGAGCATTCACAACTTCCTTGGCCAACCCATTCCAGTGCCTCACCATCCTCACACTAAAGAGCTTTTCTCTTACACCTAACCTGAACTTCCCCTGTCCTACCGCTACAGTCCCTGATGAAGAAGGGATGCCTGCCCTTACCTATTTAAGCATCAAGTACACTTATTTAACTCACTGAAATAAGACTTCTACTACTAATAGCAGAACATTGTGAGGCAAGATAAATTTCATCCTAGTGTTCCACAAGCATCACATAAAAATTTAAATGCAATAGTGTACACCAACCTTAAAAGTCCTCTTTAAATCTTTGTTACTTGCACTGTTGGGTGCTCACCGATTTAATGACAAACATCATGCAAGGCAGCTCCTTGCTGCACCTAGGTGCAAGCTCCTTCTATAAAAGCCCTGTTGATTGGAGGTTAGAAAAAGCAAGACTCACATGCATGTGGTGTTGTATGAAGAAGATGTGTTAGCAAAGGGAGTAACATTGATAAAAAAAGTACAGTATGTGTCACGCCTGAAATGTGCTGAAGTCTTAGAAATAAACAGTAAGGAAGTAAAAATCAGACCTGCAAATTCATTCTTATTTAGATATTAAAAATTATCTAGCAAAGGCAGAATTATGGCAATTCTGGTATCATTAAATAAGGATTATTTAAATTTCTAAGCATTAAATAAAGACACTTCTTTCAGTCTATTATCTAAGAATATTTCTCATATTTCTTAAGGGTTTTTCTCTAGTTTACTATCTAGAAGTTGCCACCAGAAATTAAGAACTGACCTCACTTAAGTCTCATCATAGCAGAAACTGCATAATGAGCCAAGTGGAAACATTCCTAACTTGGGTAATTATACTACATTAAGGTTTCTAAACATTTTCTTTAAAAATCAAATTAGCCAAAACTTCTGAAATGCCTATGACCTTACATGCGCTCCTAAACTTAAGTGCAAAAATCAGAACAATCCGATCTAATTATGGCAGAAAGAAATTATGCAAGAAAATCAGAGCTACTTTATCACACCCCCTTCCAATTGAAACCTGGCCAGAAACAATACCAGTAACACTACTAACTGGTCAGACCAGGCAGGTTTCCATTATTTTGGCAAAGTCAGTAACTTGGTGCTAAATTTATTAGCATGCAACTTTACATTAAACAGCATGACGCAGAGAATGAAATCATTGTTCAGAAGAACCCCGAGTGCTCCAAAAATGGCTAAGCAAGATCAGACAACTTGCTAGCAGCTTATATTGCAGGGATCAAACACCACCACCATTTCTGACAGCTTGAGCTGAACACTTGCGACCACCCCCAGCCAGCAGAAAGAGCTCCACTTCCTGCTATTTTGCAACATCTGAAGGCCTTGTGAGAATTAAGCAGACATCAAGATAAACAAAGTGTAGCCTGATTTGACAAAAGATCATAGAAATGATGAAATACTGACCAAAATGTCAGCAAAGAACATAGGCACTTGCCAGCATGACTAACAGGAAAGTTAGAGATTTGGGAGACTACGTAGCAGTTTTTTCTGGGTTTGGGGTTTTTGTTGTTTCTTTTATTACCTCTCCAAATCTAAAAAAGAAGAACTTTTGTATACGTTCCTTGCACTTCAGCCCTGTAGGGCCATTTTGGGATGTACCTTTGCAGACACTATGTCTGGCAGGAACACATCTGTGACCAGGTGCCCATTAAATCATTTCCTGAGCTGTTTTAGACCTCTTCTGAGGGCAGTTTGGTAGCATGCCAGTCCTGGTCTGAAATCTGCAAAGAATCACTGATTAATTGGGCTTTTGCTATTCCACTGTTGTAAGGAACTGCACTGCTTTCACATTCTTACAGGACTCCTTGTGTGGTTTCACTGGCAATTGCAGCAAATTTACCCCTAAGTCTATATATTTGTAAAATGAAACAAAGGAACAAATGAACTGGAAAAATACTGCTTCAGCAGTGAAGCAATGCATTGATTCCTACTCACGATCATATTGTGAATTCACTATCTTATCTGATGAGCTACCCAACATCCATTCAAGCACAGGAGACTCACAAATTCAGTGTTAAATTTCATTAACTTTTATGATTTTCTCTTTACTTTTCATCAAATAAGATATTGCTATTTTTCTTCCACTGCACCTAAATCACATTTTTAATATATGCAGGTGGCTAAATAATGGGATACTGAATACTCAGTAGGCTCCAGTGGAATAAAGCAATCAGATACACACGCAGAAGCATGTTTTAGGTCGGTGCTACAATCCAGAGTGTAGGTGGTGTCAGTATGGCCCATGCTGACATACCTGGGTAAGCTTTAAATACGCAAGATGGAGAATCAAGGCCTGAGAAAGGTGTCTGCAGCACAACAGGAGGAGGAGTGAGCCTGTCCAAAGCTCAGCGTGCTAACCTGGCACAGCCATCCCAGGCCAAAGCAAACGAGCAACATTGCTGGCTTTGCACAGGGACATCTGAGATGCAGGAAGACCTTTGCTGTTGGTGAATAAACTCACAGTTTGGGAAATGTGTCACTTCAGTGGCACAAACAGGCAGCTCTCCTTTGTGCTTTTGAAAATCTGCTCTTTAAATCCCATATTACCTGTCCAAAATTTGACACTTGCCTTCAAAGAAAGATGGGTTAGATATACTCATTGGTCAGCAGTTAGTGAGCAACTGAAGAAACAGCTGCTGGGCATCTTGGAGAGGAAGATCTGACTTCGCAAAGGAGGTGGAAGCCAGAAAACTTGTATCAATCTGAGCATCCAGCTTTCTGCAATCAAGGTATTTTTATACATCACCAAAAATGTGATGTATGACTACACAGATGTGGCAAATGTCACTGGGACTCCAGAAGTGACTCCACTGTGACTGCAGAAGACCTCAAGAGGCAAAGGTACATAAGCTGGCGACTTTAGCTCCCATACATGACACGAACATACCATGGCAATGTGACTGAGCAGTCACTGGAAAACTGTCAGTGCAAAGGTTAGCAAATACCCTGAAGCACTGATCAATGCAATGCTTGCAACTGGATTTTTTTTCAGGGGTCCAGAACGCAAGACAAAAAACCATCTCTTAACACAAATACCATCAAAAGCCCTGCCCTATACGCTGAGTCCCATTGATTTGAAGCTTAAAAAATCTTCCAGTATTAGAACAGAGTTACCATGTCCTCACAGAACAGCTCTGGTCGCAAACAAGGATTGCCAGGAACTATACATACACGCAGTATGTCTTCCAAAGCCACTGGCATTCCATAGAGTATAATACACTGCTTTCCTGAAAATTAATCACGCATAGTCTTTGAGAAGGGCGGATAAAAGAAGGCAGCACCTGTACAATGCTCTGTATAGATTAGGTACTATTGCTCTCAGGTGCCTGTTAATCTCACTCAGTTGCAATAAAGCCAGCAATGAAGAGCAGAGGGAGAGCAGTAATACCAAGGCTACACTCTTATGCACAGCAGCTAGCAAACTGGGCTTGACTCTGATATGTGCCTGGTGCTTGAATCCAGGAGTTCACCTCTGTCTCATCATGAACAAGTCACATATGTGGGGATGCCCAGCTATTAAAGATCAGAGGGATCTTTTTGTCTTGTTTGAGCTTGTTCACAAACCAGATTAGTTCAAGGCAACGATAGCTCAAAAGATCAGACGCAGAATGAATCTTGTGGTGGTTTTGCTACTCCTTAAAGTTGAAAGATACATTATAGAGGGTGAAATACGTCTCCTGTAGTCTACCTAGAAGTCAACTTGCAACCAAAATATGCTTCAATAAAAATGTGCTGAATATTTCTAATAACTTTGAAGGGCTTTCTATCTGACTGGCCTTGGTGAGCTTCTGTAGCTACAGAATGAGTTTACTATCACAGAAAAAGAAACCAGCAGTAGCATAAGAAGCACAGCTTCCATTCGTATTAGTAAAGAGGTTCAGAATTGGATCCTACAGTTCTGCCTAGTTTCGTTAAGCCAAATGCAGCTCCAGCCCTTTACACTACTCTGGGACTGGTCTCAATCAAAATTCGACAGGGTGGGAACAAAATCACCCTGAAGAGTTATATTTATCAGCTTTAGGAAAGGGGGAGAAGGAAACAGAACAGCCCTTTCTTCCCCTAAGGCCTTACAAGAAACGTGTCAGAAAGAGTGAAATATGTAGACAAAAAGAATAAAACAACAATGTCACAAGAAATAGGAAATGAGAGGTATCAGAAAAACAGATGTCAGTCATGGCAAGAAAAAAAATGTAAACTCTTACAATGGTAAGAGTTGGGTGTTTATGGCAAGTAACAAATATGACCAACTCAGTCCTTTCAGAGTATGCTTAAAAGCAGCAATCCAGATAATGCCAAAGATATGCATACAGTACTTTGTATATATAAATAAATATGTTATCATTAGATACACATAAAACCGAAACACTGTATGCATTATTGTTGGTATGCTCCTTATTTTCAAACACATTTTCTGTTTTCCTACAGGGTCTCATCCAAACTCACTGCAATCAATGGAAAAGCTTCCATTGATTTTAAAGGACTTTGGAAGAGATCCTGAGAAGCTAGTCTAAAACAGAGTTATCAGCTATCTTCCAGTTTTGTTTTGTTGTTGGTTTTGTTTTGGTTTTTTTTCTCTTTAAACTCGTAATTTATTTAATATCTTTTTTCACCCATGAATTTGATCTTATCGACACTTTTCTGTCCAGGCATAGGGACTACATTATCTCCCTTCATCAAACTGCAATGAAAGGAAAGGTCATTTTTTCCCTCTTGCAGATATGTCTGTGTTCCTTTATCTAGTCCTCTTTTGCATTCACTATAAGTCAAAAACTCTCCAGAGGAACTTCCTGGATTCTCAGTTATTGTGTAAGGCTCATCAAGTTCCCAGAGAACAATCTTGCTTTTTATGTCTACCCACAGATTCAAGATTCTTAAAAAATCTTCAACAAAAATATTTTAGATCTTCACAACAAAAGTTTCTGAGTGCCAGGTTTAGTGGTCTCTTAACTTCGCTTTAACTCACTTCTTATACACAACTACTGTAACAGCACACTATAAGCTGTTGTGCCGAGTGGTTCAACACACAGCTCTCGGATCCAAACAAAGAGTTCAGTTCTCTTTGATTACATTAATTTTTTTAATCCAAAATGTTTTTGGTGAAGCATATGTTCTGCATCATTAAAATCAGATATTCTGGCTTTGATCTTTAAGTTCTTTCAGTTGACTGCTTCTCCAAACTACAAACTATTTGAGCTTTTGAAGTTATCTCCTTGCTCTGTAGAGAAAACCTGAACCTTCAGCCAGATTTGATAGGGTTACAAGATAATAACCATATACCATTGTATTTACTTTTTACATATTTAACTTTGCTTTAGGAAAAAAAATCTACAGCTTTGTCAGGAAAACCTTAAATACAATAACTATAAACCAGAGAACTGTCTACACAATATCACATACTTCAGTTTGTAGGTAAAGCTAGGATCTAGGAACATTTTTTTTTCACTGAACACTATATTTTACACTCAGTATTTAGCAAAACAACTTTTTTTTATTTTCTTACAAAGTCAATGAGAGCCTGGAGAGACAGAGATAGGAAGCCTGTGGATTGAAAGTGGTGGAAATAGCACACAGTGAATGTCAGCAGCCAGGCTGTCACAAAACCAAGCTTCCCAACAGCATGGAAAGCCAGAGAACAATTGTAGAAGCTGAGGTGTGACATTACAGCAAGATTAATTAAAGAAGCAGGGCCAGCTGAAAACAGCCAAGGCCATTTGTCAGTGGACAACAACAGTCATTAAGTGGCTTACAAAAATAGTGGGATTGCTGGTCCTATGATACATCTTATAGTGATTTTGGAAGGAAATACCCAGCCCAGTCAGAAAGCACAGACTGGAAATGTGGGACATGAGGCATCCAAGCTCCCAGTTCCATTGACTGGATGCTAAAACCTTTGGCTGAGACTATTTTGTTCTCAAGTTTTACAAACAACAATAGCAGAAACAAATATTTAACCAGAAGTAAGAAATGCTAGCTAAAATAGAAGTAAATGGAAAATACAAGATGGACTTCTTAACACTGATTGAAACAGACAATATTTGTGACTCCATGGAGAATGAGGGTGACCCAGTCAGTTCCTTCGTACATTTCAACATGATACTGGAGGTAAAGGAGGTTGGATTTGAATGTTCATGAAATATACAATCCCCATATAGTAAACAAGTATGAATTCATAAAGTGGACTAAAAGCGCAAATGTTTTTGATGAAATGAAAAAATTCATCATTAAAGTTTATCAAATAGTATCCTATAAAAGTGACATTTGTCAAGAATAGAAGATCAAATGAAACGCATTCCCTAGTAAGTACTGCTCTGTGCACATAAGAGCGACTGTCTCTGTGTGTCTGTAAATAAAAAAACTACACATTCTATTTTAATTTGGAAAGTTATTTTCATTTCAAGCATTCTCTGCATGGGGCAAATGACTTCTGAAGATGAAAACATTTCCCACACATGCTTCACATCATGTAACAAGAGAAAGATCACTCTCAAATTCAATCTCATTCATGTCTTCCCACCCCCTTTTTTCCTTCCTTAAAAAATAGTAAAAAAAAAAAAAAAAAAAAAAAAGGAAGAAATAAAAAAAGAGGGAGATGTGTTTGGCAAATAAACAACAGAAACATTTCAGAAACTGTCCAAGCCATGCAATCCCAAACTAATTCGGACTGAATCACATGAAAAGAAAAAGACGTCTTGTGAAGAAAAGTCATTTCTAATGCCACCTTTTTCCAATTACTTCCCAGTAACAATTTAATAAGAGCTGTAAAATACAGTGCATATCTACCACTATATGATCATAGTACTCAACTTTTCCGAAACTCAGGTATCCAAATTTACAAGCTTTCTATATTGTCTCTTCATCCAAATAAGTTTAGCATATGAAAAACTGTATTCAAATGAGTAGTTCTTCTGATGTTTATGGCTCTTGATTCTAAAATTATATATGATGGTCTTAATCCGGCAGATGTTTAATAACTCAGACCCATTAAAACTGATGAAATTCTAAACTCAAATAATTTCAGAGTTTAATTGCAGAAACATTTAGTACAATAAAAGAAAATTACATAAGTTTAATACCCATTTTTCTTGTCTGTAATTATATTTCCATTATATACTTCCTAGATTAAGCTAAATCTATACTATCTAATAAACATAATTATATGAAATGTTCATATAATAGACTAAAGAAAGTAACAATTAAAAGCCCATAATTCAGTTACTCTACGTAACTCATCATTCTCAGAGAATGAAATACTGGATTAATTCGTTTACCTTCAACCAAGCACTGACAAGCACTCTTCTGGAGATAGACTGTATTTTACTCCCTCAATTCTTTGTTTCTTTTGCTACCTACTTCCATGGAAAAAAATAATCTTGCCTAAAATTACTGTCTTGTCATGGAACCTTGTTTCTTGATTACATTAGAATCCTTTAATGAATAGATTATAAAGTGTTATCGAATAATTAAAAATACTATTAACATGCTCCTTCTTGCACTCTATATAAATTTAATACTCCGTATAAATTTTAAAACCCTATATACATTTATGAAATTTATGTAATACTACAATATCTACTAAATATTTCACGTACATGAACTATGTGTTTGGGAATCTTTATTGCATTTTTGTTCCATTTCCCAGTAATACAGATGCTGTTTTCTGCAATTTTAAAACCAAACACAGCTGAACAGTATTTCTTGTCTGTATATGTTGCAATGCTGCTGGCCTGCCCAGGAAAATGTATATGAATACTCTGTTCTGGTAATGCTTTCTCTTACCTAAAGTAATCTTAAAACAGTAGGGAAAAATTATATTTAACAAGGCATCGAAGATGCAGCCTTGTAGATACCAGAGAAATTGCTTAGATTGTATCTGCACACAGATAAGAAAGAAGAATGATCCTGGAAGAACGTGTTTCAGGGGCCAGCCTGCCTAGTGGTCAGAAGAATAAATTAATTCTTGTCTTGTATAGTTTCCAAGCACAACATCCTACTATTTTACATTTTAGAGGAGGAGCAACTTCCATCCAATTAGAAAGTTGCCATAGTTCTGGAGAACAAATGCCATAAAATTAAAGGAAAACCAGAATCTGAGCCTGAGTCAGCAGCTATTGAAAGCGGGTAGAGGGCAATTCCATTGCCTTCAGTGGGCTCTGTACCGGAGCCTCTGTGTACAGCATTACTTACAAACTGCATACATTAGCTGATCATTTGTTCTCAGCTTATTCTTAATCCTATTTTACAAAGCTAATGTTCATCTTCTAATGACAATCTAATTGCTTGGTGCCATGTTTACTAGTGGGAATGAACCACAAGCCATGTCGCTGTAAGCTCCAGGGAGCATTCCAGTGATTGGGAAGTTAAAAACTCCCTATCTGTAGAAAGGGAAACTCATTTCTGAACTCTCTGGTACAAATTATTTCCAGGTGCTGATAATTATCACTCATGCAGTTTGATATTCCGGACTCTACAGCTAAATTTATACTTGACAAGTTAAACTTTTCATCATGTGCAGCCGTCTCCTAAAGGCTGAGGAGAAGGACACACTGCCGATGGTTGAAACCACTTAAAATAGCAACACTTAATTACAAGTCTTGTTTATTTCTTTTCAAAGTATTTCAAATATATCTTTCCCCCAAAGGGAATAATATTGTATATTATTAAACAGATAAGTATTATTGCATCTGGTCATGAATAAGAATAATGAATAGCCAAAGAATTATTTGGGAAGCCTCAGAAACAACTCAGGAAAAAAAAAAAATCCATCAAAAGCTAATGTTTTCCATTATGTAGACTTCACACCGCTATCTTACTGTACACTCACTCTACACACACACAAAAGACATGTAAGTGTCAATGTGTTAACAGAAACATGACACATAGAAAAGCAAGATTGAAGCACTGATATTTAATGTATATTTAAATAAATCTATGCAAGCACTTATGCTTACATATTCACACATTATTTTTTTGTCACAAACCAGATGAAAAGTTATTTAAAGATGGTAAAAATAGGGTCTAGAAAGCACAGATTCAAAGGAATTTATGGAAGAATCACCTATGGCCATGCCAATATTTCTTAAGTTTATGTTGCCAATTTTAATCTCCTATATGCCTATGTGTACTCTGCTTTTTGTCCATCTGGCATGCTGTGAAACTGATCAGTCAAATTTGAAGTAATCCTGACATATGTTTATTTAAAAGGTGACCCAAGGGACTCTCTTAAAGTGACCATTTAGTGAACGCCGTAAAATCAAGTGCATCCCATTGCAACATTAGAATTCTACATAAAATTGTCATACTGAGCTGTACCAGTCATCCTTATACTGGCTGCAAAATTACATCCCCTGAAACCCTAGAAAAGATCAACCTTATGATCTACTGGGGGAGGATTATTTTAACAGACATGCTTTAAATCAGGAAGATGTCTTTTTGCATTAAAGACTGCATCACAGGAGGGCGAAGGTGCCACTTGTTTGCCCAACAGCAAGCACCTGCAGACGCTAGGCTCTCAGTACCTGAAACATTACTAACAGTTAAATTAAGAGTGGCAGGACTTGAAATTGAGTCCACTTGATCTTAGGGTCTCACAGATTAAAGTATTAGTCCGCTGAACCATGTTACTAGACTTCACTTTAATCTATTAGATACTTCCTTGTCTTTGTTCAATAAGCATGGTAGGAAAAAAAGAAAACAGTAGAAATCTTGGAAGACTGACAAGCAAACATGCAGAATTTTCAAGAGACAGCCTAGTCAAATGAAAAGAAGTACTAAACACTGATTGCCTGCAAACTAAGCTACATTGTGTTTTGCTAGGCCAGATCCTCAGGTTGTAGAAATTAGCAGGCCTCCAAGGCTGTGGCAATTTTCATTTGTGAGGATATGTAAAAATATTTGATATTACTTTGATGCTTTCTCTGCTAGAATGAACAGTCTGGGAGAACTACAAGGAAAACACTCAATTTCAAGCTGGATAAAGAGATGTACATACAAATTAAATGACTCAGGGTCACACAACTGTTTGAAGACCGTGCAAAACACAAAATTTATCTCTTTTGGTTCTCCTGCTCCTACCATCAGTCTTACTAACCACAGTACCTGGCATTTGAAGAAGAAATGCCATTTGCTAAACAACAGTTTGGCTATTAAGTATGCGTCCTATTTATGTTTGTACCCCACATAATTCTGGGGATTTAACTGATGCAACCATTCCTGGTACTTTGGTCTCTGTGAAATGAGGCAATTTCAGAGCTTGACTCAGCCAGGCAGGTGAACAGCCTTCCTGAAAGCACCACCCATCACTCCTCTTTCACTGACTGTAAAAGAAGCCCAGACCAACTATGGTGGTTAAATGTCTAATACTGAATGGGCCAGTTCAGACCTGTCTTTTGCTCTATTGGCTGTCAGAAATGAACATGCTATGCAAAAAGTCAAAAAAAAAAAAAAAAAAAAAAAAAGCATCTTTGCTTATACATAAAACTATAGCATGAATTTCATAGTCCACAAATCCCGCACCAGAAGCCTGAGAGAATACATAAACAAAGGCACAGAACATTGGAGTTCAACAGCTTGCGAAGTGCAAGAGAAATGTAAAAGAAATCAGAAATACCATAAGAAGCACATACAACAAAAGAAATTTAAGCCAGAAATAGCCAGAAGCTTATTTCCTTTGTGATTCACAGAGCATATTGCAAAACTGCAGTGAGTTGGCATAAATTTGTCAATTTAAGCTCTGGTAGGAAATGTCTGATAGTAGGAGATCATCCTTCAGAGAGTAGAGGTAAAATGAACTAAATATGAAAGGCAAGAGGTGAGACACAGCATAAAGAGATGCTGTCAGTCATTGATTTGATCTCTTTTAATATTCTTTCAAAATTCTTCTCTTTCATTTTCTCTCCTGCTTGCTACACCATCTCGTACCCTCTGAGTCCCTCCTCCTTAAACTGCATCCTGAGCACCATTCCCTGTTTGTCTGACCTTTGCACCAGCACAATCAGCCCAGAGGAGGAACACCCCAACTGCTATGTCTGTTTGCAGGAAACAAGGATATGCTGGAGTAACTCGTTGTTTCTTTCCCATTGGATAACACATTAAATCTTAAATTGCAAAGGAGTTAAACAATGTCTTGTAGCACATGACATCACTGCATTTAATCATCTCCAGCATTCTTGCAAGTTCACTTAGGACTTAAAAAGGAGAATTCACTTCACTTCTGATAACGGGATCTTTAAGATTTACTTGTATACCTTTTCTTTTTTTTTCAAGGACCACATTCCAGCACCATTTCTTAAGGTATTCTTAACACAATTTAGCAAAAGCTCTGTAATCCAATACTTATGAAATGAGCTGTCAGGCGTAAAGTATGCCAGAATCTCTTAAGTCCACACACAGCAGGACACAAAACTAGTAGCAACTGTACTGAATTACAACCAATAGGAGAAGTCACAGGTCACTGAAGCCACACAGAGTCCTGCTATAGCCAACAATGAAACTTAATGTACTTTCCATGTCCAGAACCATCCGCTATAGAGCTTCTGTAAAACAGATTAATGATAATAGCAGCAGAAACTAGAAAAGAAATGCAAGAAGTGGAAGCCCAGCCAATATTCCATTTGTAATTTGTCACACTATCACACAATAAGACTTCAGCATGAATGTGTTGCCAATTTACAATTCAAATAAGCTTCCCTGAATTTTTAAAAGAATGGACTGTACACATCAGTCAGTATGACACAAAATGCCCTGTCAGGTTAATTTTAAATGCACGTTTCGTTTGCTGCTGTTAACTAATCACCATCATTATTTCTTATTTTTAAAAGAGGCATCCATTATTAAATAAAAGGCAACTCCTGATCCCTAACTGGAATGGGACTTTTCTGTAACCAAGCAGTAGTCCCTAATTTAAAATATTTTGCCTTTATACCAACTAGTTAAAAGGTAATTTTATTTTTTATATTTTTTTTTTACTTGGATTTTTTTTTTTTTTTTTTTTTTTTTACCATGTAAGAAACCCCAAAGTATTACAAGCAAAAAGAGCACATTTGGTTAGGGCTTTTCATAGGGTCTATTAAAAGCAATGGGAATTTTTTTCACTTACTTCAAAGGCCTATTGATCAGGCCAGCATTAGGAAAAAAGAAAAGGTTTCTTTTCGTAAAACATTGTTTACCAATAGTTGATGAAATTCCTCCTGGCTGTGAAATTCAGCAGATGGACTATCAGGGGGATGCATTCAGCCTACTGCAGACTAGACACTGTTTCTGTCAGAAGGTACAGCGCTTTGATGATGCAGAAAATAAAGCCCATGCTGTTTCTGTGTTCTATTAAAAGGAAAGCCATTAAGACTGTAGTTAAGTGGTCAAGGCCTAAAATTAGACTTGCCACAAATGGCAGTGGCAGGAAATAGTATTTAAAAAAATGCTTCATAAAACAAAAATTACATCGAGCTTCTGAAACAAAAAAGGCAAAAAACCATAGAGCCAAAAATCACTTAAGTGCCTAAATGCATACCTAGCTTTAACCACAAGAAGTCAGTGGCTCTAGCCACTTGCATACAGTTAAGCACCTACCACTCCATCAGCTCAGGTTTTATCACTGTAGGACTCTGTTACTGGAAAGGCTTTACCTCCTGAGTTGTGCTGAAATCAAGCTGATAATACCTAAAGCTGGAAAGGATGATCTGTGGGCAGTGTAAAAATTCAAACTGAATTTATATCAACATGAAATATCTCTTTAACCTTCAGCCATACTTTATTTAGATGAAAATAGCTTTAAAAGTTTCCCATCTGTCCTTGCCATGTAAGACTCCGAGTGTTCTGTTTCTTCCATACTACAGAGTCTGCTGCTCCCTAGTTATCATCATTTAGGTACTGGGCTATGTTCTACCTGCATCACCAAAGCAATCAAAAGATTGCTGCTGGAGGTTCTCTGGGCAAAGGCAGAAAGGAAGAGGCAGATTAGGGGGAGGGTTATTTTTCTCCCAGACCATTTTAAGGATCCAATTCACAAAGTCTCAAAAACCACTGGATTGCCAGAATGGAAGACAGGCAGGGATGTGGAGTAAGTGGTTGGGATGGGAGTGTCTTCAGGTGGCTGCAGTGTTATGAAAAACACCACAAGAGCAGGTGGGTAGTTCCACCACAAGTTGAACAGTCAATACAACATGCAATTAGGTTCACTCACAGCATCTGCTAGGAAAAACAGAAGCAATTTATCTCTTTTTTAGAGCTACCTCATGTACAGGGGTACACTCTATGATGGTTAACTGCTAAATTCACACTACTTACCTGGGAATCTGCTAAGGTTCACTACAACTATTTGTGGATAATATCCTAAGTCATGCATGCTATTTAGAGAAAGATGTTATCTTTCAGTGTCTTTAGGGGAAGCTACTTACAAAGGGGCACTGCAAGTTATTAAAAACCAGGAGGATCAACTGTCAGTATGATGAACAACATGTTGCAATTCATCGACCTATGTAAACCCAGAGTTGTTTTACTCCAAAGCAATTTTCACATTACTTTGATATTTCTTTTGGAAGAAGCTTTTTTTTTTTTTTTTTTTAACCTGCATATGATCATTGATTTATATTTATATACATATTATAGTAGGAAAAACTTCCGAGTCTTCTCATATGCAACCCTGGAATAGAAGCAGCGAAGAGTTACGTACAGGAAAAAAGTTTTATTGAATCAAAGTGTAGATTACATACACAATGAATATCCTATATATTTTCCAGGGCAGGATTAGTAACTAGGAACTCTGAAGTACTGCTGCCAGTTTTGATACTGATTATATTCTGTGTACTTTGGCAGGTCACATAACCTTTCTATCTCTGACTGTAAAATAAGGATATTACTTATCAGCCTCACAGGGATGTTGTGAGGATTAGTTAATGCTAGAAAAAGGACATACAGTGCTTTACTAAGTAAAATCCATCAAAAACACATGCACAGTAAATGTTACCAAGTAATCTGACCTGGAACCTAATTCAGTTAGGGTCTATGATAGTCAAAGTCTTTTGGATAAACAAAAGTCAACTTAAATTTCAACCAAAACTGGAACTAAACCAATATGAAAATAAAAATCTTCACTTTTATCAGTTATATGCTCAGCTCCTCCAGCAACATACCCAAATTTTGGTTCTCATACAAGTTGGTAAGACCTCATTGGTTCATTCACAGAAGAGGGCTAACTATGCTATTTGTAGTTCTCAGTTGGCCAACTTGAGGAATATGTTTTTATGAGCTGTTTCCCAAATGAGGCATACTGAAAAGCTAGCTGTGCCCAGTGAAAGGTTTGGCTACTGAAAGAAAGACTAATCTGATCATCCAGTGGAAAAAACCAAAAAAATAACAAAAAACTTGATCCAACAAAAGGAGAAGAAAATGCATGCTGGCATATATTTCAAACATGTCTTCTATGTAAATCCACTGCAATGTACAGTATAAATGTGTCTTGTATTTATAATTTATTTTCAAGTTATCATTCATTTAAATATAAAGCTATATATGTAAAGCATTTGATCACTCACTTACTTTGCTGTTCCATTCTTTTTCTCTTCCTCTCTTGGCAGATCACAGTGTGGCCTTTCGGGATTTAGTATGAATGTGTCATAACTATTCAGTTCCTTCCTGCTAATGCCTCCTAACATTTTACTCTCCTTTCGGACTAGACAGTCTTCTTCACCTATTTGCCTTATTCTTGATCCTCCATTTCCCCCATCCTTCCTCAGTACGTTTCTCTTCTGCTTCCTCTCTTATCAACCATATCTATTTACATGTTGGGTTTGAAATTTTCCCGAGGGCTGAATGAACTGTTTGCTGTGTTGCTCTGATTATGAAGTACAACAGACAACAATACTAATAAAGCTAAGATAGGGTAATTCAAATCTGTTGAAGAAAATCTAACAACAACAGAACACAATGGAATAATCATTCCCTTAACTCAGTGATTTCCCTGCAGCAGAAAAAGGCTTTCTGGATTACATACAGAATAACCTTGGCACAGCTTCATATAAGTGCTGGGGCCTACTAAGGAAATGTTTGATATAATGCCAACAATGGGCAATAAAACTGAAGTAAATCAGATACTAAGTGGGCAGGATGCAGCTTTCTTTTAGGGTTGTGCAGCACCTAGAACACTCTCATGACTATCAGAATTTGGGGTTTTTAAAGATTTCTAAAGAGTGCTATCTGTACTCAAAGTCAGATTCCTTCTCCATTAAGATCTAGTTTGCCTGTTTCTTATCTAAAACCACTGTTTAAAAATATAAAACAGGTCCTTTATTACCAGTTATATAATAGATTACATCAATTATTGCCCTCATCTTATAATTCATTTTATGCAAAACCAAGACAATGTATCTTTTGTTTAAAATCTTGGACATTCAATGATGGTTTCAATTAGGGTCTTTTGTTTATACACATATGGACTTCTGAGATTTATTTCCTACAAACAGTTGTAATATTGTGTACTGTAAGCATAGTAATCTGAACTCTGAGAGCCAGATTCAGCTCTGTTGCAGGTGAGTGTAAATCCAATTTGTTCTGATTCTGACATCCACACTACTGAGTCAGAGGACAGAGTGGTCTTAACTCCATACAGTTAAAGTCCTGAAAATAATAGATCATTCAGGCTAGATTTCTGCATAAAGCAAGGGATTATATTGCACATAATGATCTCTGTAGTGAGTCCAATACCTTGTATTTGTCAGAATTCTTGCAGAAAGCCATTCTGTCTGCATCTCAAATTTCGAAAAATGGACACTCACCTTCCCATTCCTACAGCATTTTTTTCAATGGCCACCAGTCATCACTACTGAAACGTATTCCTTTTCAGTGGAATGCATTTAATTTTGACTTTCAACACTACTGTCTTTTTTCTTTACTTTCAGAACAAGCAGAGGAGAATAGCGGCTATTAGTACTATTTTCCTCCCCTGAAGGTACTTTGATGCCATTAATCAGTTCAACTTTCAGTTTCCTTGCTGTTAAGTAAGCAGATAATGCTCTAAACTTCTGTTCCTCTCTGTAAGACATTTGCCTCACTGAATAATTCTATGGCTCTTTCCTGCTTGTCCCTTTATTTTTATTTATTTTTAATTTATTTAGTAGAAGTGTTAGTAGTTCTCTAGCTGACAAAACATGATGCAGGGAAGTAAGGACAGGTCTGGAGTTGCAGTTCAAACCATTTCTGATCAAACATATGAAGCCGTATTGCAGAGAATGCTAACTGCACTTCAATTTATTTCCATTACAGTCATTTTGTCCTCTAAAAGGGCTGCACAGAAAGCTGGATTATTTTTACACTGTTAAGTAAGACAAGTGGAAACAGTTTTTCGAGAAAGGCTGAGACCACAGAGCACATAAAACAATGGATCTTTGTGTTACAAAAGTGTTATTGAATGTTTTACTCCCCATAGACTGTTCATGGAGTTGAGCCCATGGATCAAGCAGAGAGCATGCTCCTAAACGCTATCAGAGGAAGCCCGCAAGATAAATGCCGTTTTCCCTTTTTATTGGTCATGCTGGGCACGGCCTATTATCTTTAAATAGACTGAGCAGTTACTGTAGAGGAAAGACCAAGGATACTATCTTTACCCAGGCTTATTAGACTCTCCAGAGCAAAGATTTGTGAGACACTGAGGATAAACAAAGCAACTGCAAAAGCTAAGGTCGCTCCTCTGCAGACAAGACAGAAAAGGCAAATATTTAAAAGTGGTAGTTCATAAATTATGATCACCTCCACCCCCTTCAAAAATCCATTAACAAGGAAATTTTTCAGGGAAGTAAACTCTGCCCTAGGAACACATGTTCAAGATCTTTTTCCAGACTTAACCTAAATTAAGGTCAGTGACCTTAATCCCTTCCATTGTGATTGCCTTGTGTACTAGGAATGCAATAGGATAGGAAGGCTAATGAATGAAAAACTCATTCAGCTGCAACCCATATTCATTCATCTCATCCCATCACAGCCCATCCTGAAAAATCTATCTCCTTCCCATAGTATATTTGTTTTTCTCTTATATTTCCCTCTTTTAGACCTTTGCTTCAATACAGTGTAACTGGTGTAGTTCATTGATTCAATTAACCTCTACGGCGCTGCATTAGCCCCCATCTCCCAGCCCATGACTGCTGGCAGTGGCCCTAGTTTCCCTGCCACCCAGTCCTGTGCTAGAAAGTAAGCTGGTAAGACTCTGCATCTTGCCATCTACACTGAGGTACTGCTTAGCTGCTTTCAGCTTTTCCTTCATAATTATAGAATGTGTTGTGTTGGAAGGGACCGTAAAGGTCATCTACTTCCAAATCCCCTACAATGGGCAGGGACATCTTCCACTAAACCAGGATGCTCAAAGCCCCGTCCAACCTGGCCTTGAACACTGCCAGGGATGGGCAGCCACAACCTCTCAGGGGATAATATGTCGCTTTTTTTTGAAACACATGTGCCACGGAATACTGTCTCACTCATCCTTCTGACCACCTCAGGTTTCCTGCTCCATGTACTTCCTACCTACTCCTCCTCTAATACATAAAACTGAAAATGTTTTTTTGAGAAGGAAAACTCTTTTCTTTCTGAAGACCTGAATTGAATACCTTCACATTGATCCTGTATTTTCTTGTGTTACAGAGTTTTCAATTCAAATAAAACCTCTCCTGAGAAGGCACAGTTCCTTATTATGTATTGCAGTATAATAAGTTTCTGAACTTAACTGCATCTTCTTAACGCCACTGCAATTCTAACTGCTCTTACAGAGCAACAGTTAAAGATGATAGCTTGTATTTTGTTGTTACTTTGGGGAAAAATCAACCTGTGCCAGTGGAGAAAGTTGAATGCCTTTTTGCCACAACTGGCCAATGATTGGTCAGGTGGGAAGGCAGGAGGCTTGGGCTTCCCTCACTCCAGTGAATGACGAGTTCTGATCTGTCTTTGGGTAGTTTAACCTACATTCGCTTTCTCACTATCTCTAAACTTCATTGGACTGTTACAAAGTGAGGAAGACCAGAATTTCACAAAGTCTGTAATGAGAAAATACTAATTCACAGTAACCAAAACTTCCAATGAAAACATACCACTTAGAGGACTACATTTACTGCGGTCAGGATATCTAGGCTTCTACACAGAAGGGCCAGAACAGCTCTGTCCACAGGTGTCCTCTGCCATGGCTGATGGAGGTTTGGATCCTTGCACTTGCCCACCTCCTGACTCCAACAATCCAGATGAATGTCCAAGTACTTTAGTTATCCAAACAGTTATTTTTAACAACCTATAAATAAGGGTAAATATTTACTTTTTTGTCCAGTATGGAAAAAAATGTGAACCCTCAGAGCTTTTTCATGAAGTTTTTGGGTTTAGACAGCTATAACTGTGCTGTGACTTTGAAAGCCCTTTGAATAGATACAGTACCATGGAAGTGAGAGAATAAGAGTGCTTGTTCTTCACACAGCTTTTAAGAAAAATCTATAAAATCTTCTTTCAGATTTTCTATTGCAGACTTTTGAGTTGTTAGCAGGATTTGGCAAAGTTGCACACTGCTAGCCACGTACTGACCCATGGCAAATTTAATCACAAGAGCTTTACAATATTCAAGCCTAAGGATTACTTACAAACTATACAGAAGTATTAGCATATGCTTCAGTAAACCAATTTGAAAAATGCTACTTAAGAAATGTCTTTATTCTCACATGGACACTCTGGCTTACATGCTTAACATAAGATATAGTTCTGCAAATAAGCTACCATGAAGTCTTTGGAAACAAATAAATATGGTTTTTTATTGTGCTGACAATGGGAACAGCTCGCTGCACTGAGCTGCCAAATGTGCAACCCAGAAGTACTGATTCATTTCCCAAGACAGCTTATCTTATTAGCAACAAAATGGTGAACGTGAAAGAAAATGTGGTCCAAAAGTCACAGGCCTCCCTCTAGCCTGGAGATCTGAGTTGGAAAGACGTGTAGAAGTTGCAATGATATTTACATTCAGGAGTCTGAACCTTTTAAGTTACCTTTGAAAGCTGATTACTTGATTGTTCATCTTCATTTTTATCACAACTTTTTTGTTGCTGATGCAAAATTCATTCTGTCAAATTACTGACAAGAGGCACTGAACTAAGAGTGCTATATTAATACAGATTATGCTGATTAATAAGATTATTAAAAATTGATTCAATGGCACTCCAATTTATAACTCAGAGAGAGATGACAAGGAACATATAAAAAAAGCAGAAGATAAGTTTTGCTCCTGCCAGCAGACCTGGTTTACAAATAACAATGCTCAGTATTCCTACATGTGTTCGTTTTTATTTAATGGGCATTTTTGAAGAGTACCTCTATCCCAGTTTTAAGCAATTTATAGTTTAAAAGTTATCACACCTTTATTATGTATGATGGCTGCAGACCCTGAAAAACACCAGTGCAAACGACTTTTGACCCTTGACTCAGATACTTAGGAGTTTCTCAGTGTCATAGGTTTGGACATCAAACTTAAACCATATCAGCTTTTCCTGAAAAAATGCAGAAATGAGCCATTAAAGAGAAATGGTTCCCAGGAACAAGAAAACCATACTGTCCATACAGTTTTTTCTACGCAATTTGAAGTTAAAGAGATCTCAGAAGAGACAGACTTTACAGGAGCAAAGTCCTCTGAACTTCAGTAGGTCTCTAGGACACATTAGAGAATAACCATCTTGATAAAAATACCTAATTTTTCCAATGATTTCCTGTTATTCCCTCAATGGCCACATTCTTTACAGCTTTCTGTGAGGAAGAATGCTGTTACTAGATCTCTTTGAGGCTATGCTGTACGCTACTGCAAAGGAGATTCAGGAGTTGAGATTAACAGTTTTAATGACTGAAGGCTGTCACAGGGATAGACTCTGTAAAAGTCTGCATTAACTATCCCTAATGAAATGTCACAGCATGAAGATGGCTACAGTGAAGAGGGCACTTCTAGAACAGAGAAGTGTTGCCTTGATCCAGTGGGAGAATAGAGGGCATGAGTAGAGGGGATCACCCAGCACATGGGTTTGTAGCTGAACAGCTGCATTTATCAAAATAACATGTTAAAATGTGTGATAAAAATCATTTACAGATAACCTGAAAGAACAAAACTAAATTATTCACCAAGAAACCTGCCACATCCTCAGTTTTCCGTTATAGATTGAGCTTTCATAACCAGTTTCACAGGGTTTGTCAGAGTTACAGTGTTTTTGTCTACATTTATTTCTAAGTTGTGTGGGTTTATTTTATTACTCTGAGTATCAAATGAAAACCAAGTTTCTCATATTATTCATATTGTGGAAGAAAAAAGTCTGCAAGACCATCCCAGCTGAAGTCCCCAAAAGCTCCCAATTCCATATAAATTTGAGGTTATTAATTCTAGGTAATAACATAGCATTGCTATGCAAATATTGTTTCCCTCCTCTGATAAGTACTATCATTTCAAGAAAGCCTCATTCAGATCGTTTTCCTGTTTGGTTTTTCACAGAAACTAATTTATTACTGTCAGTAGCAGAGATGGTGAGAAATTAAAAAAAAAAAAAAAAAGAAAAAAAATAATTTTTTAAAGAGCAAATGTGAAAAATGCATATTAATAAGGGTATTTATCATCCAAAGCACTGTAACTCCTGGAGGTTACCTAAGCAGACCCTTGTGAGTTCAAAGAAACAAACAGATTATTAATATTATGATGTTTCCAGCTAAAATGACTGACGTGATTACTTAGGGATTGAGGAGAAAGCCATTTGAATAGATACTGTTGTACATCTTATACAATAAATGCTGAAAATGCAGTTCTACAGAGACACTACAGGATAAGGCAAACATCTTAAAGGGTAGACACCAAATACAGCTTTGTAGCTTGTTTCAAAGAACATGTGCTTCCACCTCTCAATTTATTTGCTCTTTGTTAGAGCTGCACCAGTAACCCAACAGATAAACAAGCTGGTCGGTTGGCTTCACCCCACCACCCAGTGTCAGTTTTTAGCAGGTGTGCCTGAAGGACTCTTCCTTTCTGCTGCTTGAATCACTTTGTAGACACTAATGAGCATCCCTCTTCAGCTTTAATTACTGGTCCCTGACAAGTCAACATAACAGGAGTCAGCTTAGCCAAGCATACTCCCCAGTGACATGTTCAATTACTCAGGTTGTACTTCTCTGCAAGAGGTCTGAGGGGTTGCTAATTTAACACTGTCAACAAAATAAACAAAGGTATTGGTTACAGTTTATCTTTTGACCCTCATGTCACCAAATCTAGCAAGATACCTCTTCCTAGAATGAAGGCTTTACTTTTAAAATAAAATTAATTAATACCTGCAAAGTGATTTAAGTCAAGAAACATTTTATGGAGAGAGACACTGACACTTTGATAACAAGTACTGTTGTATCATTATCTTCCTAAAGCCATTTGTTTTTTCAGTTTTTATAAACTACTAGTAAGTGGTAATGTTGTAGTGTTTATTCATTGACATTTACTGTGAAAATAAAGTACGAGGATTAGATAATTTCTATTTTTAGCAAACACATCTATTTTCCATAACCAGAAATATCAGTATAAGAAATGTGACTAAGAGGCCTTTTAGTTAACATGCTTGTTAATAAGAAATTAAATGCCATTTTGAAAACAAACAGAAAAAAAAAACAGGTGAAGACAGAAACGGGCAGGAACTGTTTCTGCAAAAGAATATTTAAAAAAACACATTATTTTAAGACTATTCATTTCTCTCCCTATAAAACATCATTAGCTCAGGATCTAGCTGTACGGCCGGGTAAAACAGTTTTCAAACCTGTACCCTCCCTGAGAGCATCATCAGTCTAATTTTCAAATGATGGTGGATACTACTTGCATCAAATACAAAGAAGTAAGGCCTGTGTTAATGGCTAGAGAGAATTCTTCGGATTTCATTCAAATTTCGTAGAAATAAATGGAAATTATATTCAAATTTTTAAAGTCAAATTATCAACTAATCTGGCCTCACAGATAACAAAGGACCTAGAACCTTGGCCAATAATGTTGCCCTCAAGCATTGCATTTCTGGTGGCCTGAGAAGGTTTGTCTATCAGCCGTTTGGCCAGCAAAGTTGAAATTTACTCCAAAAGTGGCTCTATTGTCATTCTGAACATCTCCTAAACTCCTACATATGTAAATAAAAGTCAGCTTTTCCCCTTAGTTTTGTTTGAATACTTCACAGGAAAAGGTCGATATTTTAGTATAGCTTTACAAACCATTTCCAAAGGATAAAAATACTTTAAAAAAACACCCCAAATTCATGCTGAGTCTGAGGAATAGATATGTATGCACTTCTGAAAAGTAAACCTACATAGTTTATCATTTATTTTTTATATATATATTTTGAAAAGTTAAGAAAGCAGAACACATCAAGCATATAGGCAACCAACCTCAGGGGAACACTGGCAAAGAAAGGAAGTCAAATCCTCACATAAGTTTCAGAGAAAAGAGTCAGTATGATTTTATGTTGCTTCTTTTCTCAACAGATTTCACAAAAAAATAAAATCTGAAGTTTGCAGTGCTCTAATATTAATGTGAAAGTATCACATTTCCTCATTCCAATGACCATCCTTCCTGGCTGACTGCGCTATTTACCAAACACATACTAAAGCTTAATGGATATGACCATTAAGCAGGCACTCATTACGTATTTATGCAAGCACTTTGGACCACAACTAAGAATTCAGTTGAAACTTGGACAAAGGACTTGAAACATGGGAACTTTGTGTGCAAACCTTGGCTTGAGTGGAAGCAAGACCACACCTTGTATCACACACTATCACAACTATACATTCAACCTTTTCTAAACTTTGATCATCTTCTAAGTTTGTTCCACTTTCTTAAATAATATAACCACATTTGAGTGTGGCTGCATTTGTATCTTCAGAAATGCCTTTCTCAATAGAACCAAAATTTCATTCAGCTCATGATGAGTACTATTATCTTTCTTTTTTTTTCCTTTCCAGACATGCCATGGATCATGTAGTTACAGAAATGAAACTTGATTTTACTTAGACTGACATACCATAGAGTTATTAATTGTAATGGCTGTTTTTTGTGAAGATGCATCAGTAGACAAAGCCAGATGTCAGGCGTAGTTTCTGGAGCACGTAGTAAGTTCCTGGTAATAGAGGGGTTCTGGGCAAAGGATGAACATACACTATGATGAACATATACAACAGCACATTATATATAAATGCAATCAGTTCTCATCTCTAGAATTACTTCACCAATAAAAATACAAAACCTCAGAAGATTACAGGGATCTAGAAACAAAAACTCTACTGCTAGTAATAATTCTTATCAAGCCCAAAGTACCCTTGATAAACATTAGAGATAAAAGCCTCTGGAGGATGCACAACATGCTCAACAAAGCTATAGCACAGTTACATCAGCGTCTAACAACATAGTGTGAGAGTTCTGCAAACAAACACCATATGGAAGAACAGAAATCTGTATTTAACCTAAAGCTCTCTAATTGCCTGTGTTTTAGATGAAAAGATCTTCCCAGCATCACAGAAACGATCCTTCTGTTGCCGAGCTTCAGAAATCTAACCCTAGGCTCCCTTCTCTGCCAGTGGGAAGAGGCAATTCATAACCTAAATATTCTCTGTCATACCCTAGAATCAGGCTCGCTCTCTCTTTATTATTCATGTGCTTTGGCACAAGGAGGTTGGAAATGAGGATACACTATCTAACATACAGGAGACATGTTAGATACTTCCATTTGGCAAAGAGATTTTTTCACATTAAGCAATCAGGCACATTTCCAGCTAACATTTTGGAAACATTTAGCTAAAATTAATCCAATTCTTAGTTAGCTTTTTTAACCTTTAGATTAGGTGCAGAAACTTTTTCTTTTTTACTTTTTTGTAAGTAGGAAAAAAGGCTCTTTTACCAGCTTGGAGATTCTAGAATACACAAGAGCAGAGCAGAAAGCACACAGCATGTGGGTTGCTTAGGTAATGACACACTACAAAGGATACTCTCAGTAAGTTTTCTTTACCATGATAAAGAAAAATTCTCCAAATAACTGTCAAGAGTGGGAAGCCTAATCCACAGTGACTTAGTCATACTTTCAAATTAAAGGTAGGACGCCACACAGAAAGCAGAGAAAAGATTACTTTTCTGGTATGTTTTCAGCCTTGGACAAAAAGCAACACATCTTTCCAATCTTCAGGACAGGCTGACATGTCCTTAATGATTAGCAGTTTTTCTTAATTCTCCACAGTGAGAACAAACCTAACTAATCGTAAGAAAAAAGAAAAACTCTGGTCTGAGATCACCACATTTATAGCAGGGGTGGAAAAACAATCTTTCATAATACAGTCATTCTCTTAATCAACTAAATTAGAGGCAAATATGTCATGGTGTCAGCTTGTCAGAAGCCTCTTGCTACTGAAGATGCTACACCAGGAAGGTTAATTCTCCCAACAAATTAGACAGACTGGATTCCTGTTTCTGTTGGTGACTTTTATGCAGCTGAAGCAGGTTCTTCAAAGCTGCTGCACTGTGACCTTTTACTTTCAGCAGCTGTCTGCAAAAGGGCCTCAGACAAACAGTTCAGAACCAGGGCATGACATGGAAATAAGACTTCACAGCCTTGGGCTAATGTGGCTCAGCACAGGATAAACATTTTTTTGTCTATCTTTCAGGGTTTATCTCTTTTATGACTCATGTTGAGTAATTGTTTCCACATCCCTTTCTGTCATAAGGGACAGGGAACATGCTCGTTCAAGACAAGAGCTTTACATGGAATTTAGGAGAAACAGAACACAATCTAGAGCTCTTGCTGCTAAAGCGTTTGGTTGGATTGCCTTTGCCCTTCTCCTTTTCACCCTGCCCCTCATGTTTTACCCAACAGTCCAACCTGGTAGTTGACTGTAGAAGGAACGGTCTATTATAAGGGCTCTGAAAAGTGCAGTATGGCTGCTGTCAGTGATAAATGAGAGTTGTAATTGATACATCTCATTCCAGTGTGTACAAGCAAAATCACACCCTGATAAGATAACATATAAAGAAAATGGCTGAATGCAAGCTCATTCTTCATTCAGCAGATAGCAATCTCATTTCACTTTTGTTATTTAACATGAAACATAACCTTAGCTTGAGAAAAGAGGAATTTAAAATCTTCCCTTCAGGAGTTCTACCAAGAACAAGCACATTACACTTTTACATCATATGAAAACACACCATAAAGTACAGTTCAAAAAGCCAGGACACCAATAGGATCTTATTTACATGCTTTACTGCTTTATTATGTATGTATTTAAATTAGGTACCTTGATTAAATCTTATCTCTTGATTCTATTATCATAATATGCCAGTAAAAGAAACAAACAATCTCCACCCCCAAACTGGGGGGGGGGGGGGGAGGGTAAGGGCGGGGGGGGCACACAAAGCCACAAGAAAAGCATACCAGCAGCATCAAACCACTCATACTGGAACTGCAAGTTCTTCTGGTTCATTAGCCAATACTAAGCTCAGTAGCAAAGGCAGATTTGATGATATGCAACAATGCTTTTTGTCAGCATGTGAAAGTTAATCACATAGCATTTACCAGAGACAGCCGAAACAAAACATTGCTCAGGGAAAGGGGGTGCTCCAGGTGCAGTCTGGCGACATTTGTGAAGTTGGTGCTACAGGGCACCTGCAGCCTCACCACAGGTCCAGCTCAGCCTGCAGTGAAATCCTGAGTGTCATCTTCTACCTACTGGCCTCTCTGTAACTCTTCTTCTGCTTCACTACCCAAGCCACAGCATGACTTTTGTGGCACTGTCCTGGGTTCAGTCTAGTAGAAATGAAGATGCTGAATATGAAATGTTTAGGATTGGGAAGGAGAAGTGTTAGGTCCTTCAGAGACAAAATGACAAAATGACAGAGGACAGCAACTATCAACATATGCAGTTTTCACTTTATACAGATATAATCACTCACTCACTTTATGGAATTAAAAAAGCCATGACAAATCTGAAACCTGTGGTAACATTCCTGCTTTTAGTGATTTCTGGAAGAAAAGCAATTCAACCTAGAGAAATTGTCAAAGGTTACCCTCCTGTTGTTTTCTGCTGATTACCACAATGCCCATCAGATCAGATGTCCAAACTCAGCACAATATAAATTCAATTATGTAGCAATACCTAGTTTGATCCCCCCAAAATACTACTGAGAAGAGAGTGTGAATTTAAAATAATCTGTGAAAGAAATGGGCAGGGGGTGGGGGAGGAGAGTAAATGAGAATAAGTATTTTTACTCAATCTTTAATAAAAGAACATTCACCAGATTTAGAGATGGGAAGATACTGTGATCTTTCAGTGAAAAAAAAAAAAAAAAAAAAAGAGAAAAAGAAGCTTTCAAAGCAGCCTGACAGCTGTTCTCCAATGCACACTCAAGCACTGTGCCTGGATAGGTAATAGCTGTTTGCATGCTATTACCAATTAACCCGTACAATATTTCACATGGCATTTGCTCAGCTGAGGTGATTTTGGAGAAAATAATAAAGAGAATTAATAAAGCTAAAGAAATACAGAAGTAGTAGGTTAAAAGTCTTACTTCACGTGTTTCTATCTACTTTTTTTAATCTTTTTTTGTCCTTTTTTTTTTGTCCCCGTCTTTTCTATGTTATAGAATTGGCAGCATATGACATTTAGACAATAATTAATTTTTCAACTAAGTCCAGCAGGTTTTGGTTACTCAGTTATCCATGCCTAAATTGATGCAATGCAGATGTAGCGGTCAGTCCCTTTAATACCTATTTCATTAACAATAAGCTCTTCAGTGTGAAAGTAAAGGATTCCTCCCCCACATAACTATCCAATAAACTATCAAGGATTTTCAGAGCTTTCATATGAACATGGAAATACTATCAGATGTGTTAGGCATGACTTCTTTTCTTGCTACAGTTCTTTTATATATGAGCACGAGGGTACAAGGCATCATCAGTTTAATGAAAGACAGGAAGAAACTATTCTATAGCAAAGAGTAGTAAGAGGAAAACAAACAAAGTAAGTACATATGGAAATCAAGAGCAGTCATGGCAAATTTTTCTGCTCACAATAGCCAGAAGTACCCTACTTTCTTACATTCCTAAAAAAAAACAGAACAACAAAGACCTAGAGAACTGCCTCATTAAAAATAGTTTCTCTTGTTTTCCAGCTATTCTATTTTTCACCTTTTAACAATTTGATAATGCAAGATCATTGCACTTACACTACAACTAATCTTGTAGGACAGAACTATTTAAATCTGCTTAGACTTCCATTCTTTTTATAGCGAATCTGGTCAAATGATATAAAGGGAAAATTTGACATGATGTAAAAAAGTGAAGAGTTGAGTATGTATGGAGTTAAGCAGCCTGCCCATGGAAGGTTCACAGAGAGGGTATCACCATCCTTTAGCACGTACTTAAAAGTCCTCTTTTTCTTTTACTCATACACATAGAAATAAGTATACAAATAAAATACGGTGGGCCTGTTCCTGGAACTACATGTACCTATTACTGGATATAGGGTTATCAAATAAACTGAGAAAGGCCAGTTTTGGTGGTTGGAATGGGAAAAAACAACTAACGGTTTAAGTTCACCAGGACTTTCAGTGACCATCTGAAATGAAGCACTACAAAGCTTAATATAATATTTCAGAAATATGTCACCTTCAGGAAATCTATATTGTTAAGAGTCACATGTTTAAGGAAAAAAAATTAAAAGGAAGTGTCATTCCTACGGTGCATGGATGCCTTCAGAAGGAGACTTGTTCCTATGCAGAGATGCAGCTGAGTATCTGTCCCTAAGAGATACAGAATGATCTCCTTTCAAAGATTCTAATCTCTAACAGTGATTTTAAAAATAACATGCAGAGAAGGGAACACATAAGGCACATAAGGTGAGGAAAGTGCTCAGAGTGATGATAGGCTGACAGACCATAACATCTATCTTCACCTAGAGGGACGTGTGAGGAGAAATTAAGAGTGTGTACTCTCAACATGGTTTTGGAGCTGATCCCTCTACAGATGTCATGCTCAACTGCAGCAGGTATTTATATACATTAGTGGTGAGGCACTGCAGTGAGCAAGCACTGTACAAGTTACTAGGCCTGTATTGTGCTATCTATTTTTGTTACCCTACACAGCTTTAGAAGTGGTGAATACTGTCTGTGACAAACCAGCTGGTTAGACATTCACAGAATCCAATTTAGTGAGAGTCTCATGGACTGCAAATAAGATAAAAGTGTTCTATTCATTAAAAGGCTGTAGGTTTCCCTAAACTTGAGGAATTTAGTAACTTCATTTGATTAAGAGTATAGGTAACTTAATCAGCCAGCCCTGTATGTCCTTTGAAAATGTTACAATCCAATCTCCTTTTACGTGTGAATAATGACATTTGACAAAATTATAAAAATTACAGAGCATTTCAGAAAATGGGTTATCAAGTTCAACCTCTTTTTTTAATTAGAAGAATGGAACTGAAAGAAAAAGAAAAGCAGCAGTGTAATATATTTGCAAACTACGTAATCGTAATATTTTTGATGGTTGCTTTCACTGCGCTGAGACACTCAAATAAAAAGTCCTATTGGCAATGTGTGATAATTTTCATTTCACTATCCACAGATAGTAAAATACAGAAATAGAGCATAACATTAAGGGTATATTTACATACTGGGGAATACGTCATACTCAAATTGAAGCATAAAGACACAGGTGGACCCTTGACATTGAAATACTGCACTGAAACCACAGCATCAAATGCTTAGGAATGGTTACAGTATGGCTAGTAAATGGAACAAATCCAAAGCAACTGCAAAAACATGTCAGAAGATACATACCTCCATGCACACAGATTACACAAGAACCCTTTTTAAGCAACTGAACTATTAAATGCTAAATGCATTAACCACTGGCACTAAATTTCAGCTTCCCACCATTACTTCTTAATCTAAATAACATCAAAATACATCCATTCTAGGGTCAGTGAATTAAACTTCTATATATTTGTTTACACTAACAAGTACTTTTTAATGATTTTTGTAATCAATATAACTTTGTAAATTTTTGAGAGAAGACTTTTAAATCTATAATTTTAGTACTCAGTGTGACTTTTATGAGCATGGGTATATTGTCTTGTTCCCTCCTTCTTTTCCCCACCCTTAACCTAATGCTGAAGTTTTCAGATATACACCTGATTTCTTCTTGTGCCAATGGATTGCGGGGTCTTTGCATTATTAATAACAACACAAAAAATACATATACAGTGATAAAAAAGGTATTTGCTAGATGAGGTTTGCAGAGGCAATAACTTAGTTCAATCCTGATTGGTATGGATGCCCACCTTGCAGAACATACCTTGGCTTTTAACTCCTTCAAACAGTCTCTAAAGCTTGAGCTATGATATCTAGCAGTTATTAGGAGTGAAGAAATCTAGCTATTTTAAACTATGGTTTGCTTCACCTGGATCAAAAATTAATTTAAAATAAGCTCATCAAGTCCCTTGATTTCTGTGAATTGTTATAAAAATCAATAACCAAGCCTTACAGATTGACTCTTAGGATTGTTCTTTTAATATATGTGAATGCAATGCAAATTTAATGGTTTCTCAATGTCAAGGTCAACTAATATTGTGCGCTCTGAAAACATACTGAAACCTAAGCTGCAGGGAGACCAACAGCGTAGGGGAAGGAAGAATGTCCTCAATTTAAATACTCATATGCACAGCACAGTCGTTCTAAAAAGTACCAAGCTTTCCTTCCCTTGCCTACCCATTTAGTATTGTTAAACTCAACTTCTTATATAGCCAGTATCATAGTTGAACAGCTTATATTTTCATTAGAAAGTATTAATACTTGCACCCATTCATGAATTAGCTGTGACTGATGTTCCAGAGAGAATCTGCTGGAGTCGTCTCTTCTCTACTTGATTTGGTAGTTTGTTTGCTTGTTTTAAAGAACAGAATGAATGGTTTAGGTGGGTGACATTTTTTAGTTTAAAAGTCTGGGTGATTTCAGGTGCTCAGTGAAAGATCTAGGAAGGTCCACCGAAAACCAACAGCCAGTTCAGAACCTGTTACACCCTACATATGAAAAAGTAGAATAAACTGTCTTCTGACCAGTATGGAACAGAAAGAACAAAAGGGGAAAAAAAAAACCGGGGTGTGTGTGTATGTGTGTGTGTGTGTGGAAATTGCAGACAAAAATAACCCCTCCTACTCCTAGGAAAAACCTACCCAAAAGACTTGGCTGACATAAGCCAGCAAGAGAGCATTTCCTTCACAGACTGCATAAACCGCAATGGAACATAAAAGAAACTTGTCTGTAATACATTCCCTACAGCTCACCACCAGACCCAACATTAAGGTACCAGTAAGTGACCAACCTAATGATTTTGCATGGTTGCAGCGTAACATCTACAGGATGTTGACAATACTGCACTATTTATCTTTAGTCACACTACTGAGTTGTTCTTCAGGCTCAGAATAGAAAACATTACAGATACTGAACAAAGTTTGACAGAGGTTTTAAATCCCATCATGCCACGATGAATTCCATGGTCTGTGGTACTGCTTTATAATCCAGCTCAGAGGGGAATAAAACCCTGGTTGGGACATCATAAATATCACGTTAAAGAAAATAGGCTTTAGAAATCTGTACTAACATTAGATAGCACTGGAATTAACCACACTCCTAATTTTAGACTATATTCTGCAGCCTTCAGCTGAGCTGTGTCTTATGTCAAAGGAATTCCCATCTAACATACAACAAAGAGACCACGGGTCAGAGTGGCAAATCAAAAGCTTCAACTCCAGCCATCTTCCTTCTCCCTGTGTCAATCCTCAGGTGAACCACAATTCTGCTCTGTGCTGAAAACTAACAGCAGCCATGTCCTGAGGTGACAGCTGTCAATAGCCAAGCTCTCACCACAGCAGACACCAGTGTTAATTAACAGCTCTTCTTTGGACTGTTGATGTATTGAAGTTCAACAGTCGTGGCTGGCTTGTTAACAGCTATGAAATCTCAAGCTGGTAACAGAAGAAGATTCATTGCAAGCATGATGAATAAGTTTAAATCATGAATTAGCTTTTTCTTGCCTTGTTCCTTTTTGATAAAGCAGAACCTTTTGTAAATTGGCATGCCTTATCGGATACATTTTATGCACTTTAAATTCATATTTACTGCAGGTGCTTTATAGCAATGGTATTTCAGGAATTATGCAGCAGCTTCACTTCAAGACTACAAAATTAAGTACAAAATATTATTTTTACAATAACATAGCAGGGGAAATATCTGAAATTGCTGTAAGCAATTTGGCTGATAGGTTTTTTCTGCTGAAAAGCCCGATCTGAAAAAGTTTCAAGCCACCTATGAGAGAGGTACTGATGTATATATGATGATGTATATATCATATATATACATCTGCAGATGTATACTCACTGCAGATGTATAGACACTGCAGACTCACAATATGAGATATTTATTAGACAACTGAACTGGTACATATGGCAGCTGTGATCTGCTGAAGGGCAGGAAAGAACAGGATGCAGAAGACCATGAGCCAGCAATGTGCTCTTGTGGCCAAGAAGGCAAATGGCATCTTAGGGTGCATTAGAAAGGGAGTGGTTAGTAGGTCAAGAGGGGTTCTCCTCCCCCTCTACTCAGCCTTGGTGAGGCCGCATCTGGAATATTGCGTCCAGTTCTGGGCCCCTCTGTTCAAGAAGGACAGGGAATTGCTTGAAGGAGTCCAGCGCAGAGCCACAAAGATGATTAAGGGAGTGGAACATCTCCCTTATGAGGAGAGGCTGAGGGAGATGGGTCTCTTTAGCTTGCAAAAGAGGAGACTGAGGGGTGACCTCATCAATGTTTACAAATATGTGAAGGGTAGGTGTCAGGATGATGGAGCTAGGCTTTTTTCAGTGATATCCAGTGATAGGACAAGGGGCAATGGGTGTAAACTGGAGCATAGGAAGTTCCACGTTAACATCAGGAAGAACTTCTTTACTGTAAGAGTGACAGAGCACTGGAACAGGTTGCCCAGGGGGGTTGTGGAGTCTCCTACACTGGAGATATTCAAGGCCCGCCTGGACAAGTTCCTGTGTGATGTACTGTAGGTTACCCTGCTCTTGCAGGGGGGTTGGACTAGATGATCTTTTTAGGTCCCTTCCAACCCTTGGGATTCTGTGATTCTGTGAAGATCTACCGAGAGAAGCCTTTTCTAGTGCTCAACAATGCTCTCTCCTAAACCGCCTGGATAATAGTGCTAATAGTCACTACTCCACCAGGGATTAACAGCTCATTCCAAGCAGATTTCCAAAGCACATGCTTATATCCACACTGGCAGCTTGCATTCTGGAAAAAATGCTCTTAGCTTTGAAAAGGTAGTCAAGTTGGAAATCAAATACTATATTAATTATCTGATCAGTGAGTAAATAAGTTTTCATCTGCAGTTTTGCTGCTGTGGTCAGCAAAAGGCTTTCAATTATTTGACCTGTTGCAAACAAATAGTCAATGTCTACTTATTTTTACCCAGAACCATGATAGTTTTAATTAAAATTTATGCTATTGTTCCAAGAACGATGTACTCTGACTTGTAGTAGTATCTAACTTAGCAGTGGCTGTGATTGCATGAGACAGAGCAGATGAAGAAAAGGAGATGGGGAAAGAGGGGGCTAGGTGTTAATGTATTTTTGCATTATTAAGAATTAATTAGACAGTTTTACAAGATGAGGAAGTGAAAAAGGAGCTAGGGGGATGAGGGGGGAGGAGGGGAGTGAAATCGAAGACATAGGCAACAATGAAAGCCCCCTCCTACACAGAAACATAACAATGCAAACAAACAGGGGTCTTCAGAAGGGAAGTATAATATAGGCAGCAGTGAAAAAGCTATATAAAAGGTAAATAAACAAGTGTCAGATAATAGAATGGCAATTAGCCAACAGTTTAGAGACAAAACTCTCACATCAAAAGGAAAAGGATTTAAAAAACATACATTAACTTGTTTCCCTGCCCTCTTTCAAGCAGGGCATTGACCCTGCAACAAGATCCTGATGGCTGGATACAGCTCAGTAAGGCTGTTTACATCTCACAGATAAGCAGAGCTGGGGTCTGAGCTAATAAACTATGCAAGCGAGAGAAACTGGGGCTAGCTTAGACCCATGAGGTATTCAGAGCAAATATGATCAAGAGGACTGTGCACCTCATGGAGGAGGCTGACAATGCAACTCTGCAACTGTATTTCATACCAAATTCTATTTCCCATTTTAGAAATACCAGGCAGTTAAGGACCACCAAGTTACTAAGCAAGCAGTCTGAAGGGGCACAAGAAACCTTTAACTTTGTCATTATCTGGTTTTGACTGCCAAATCATAATGCTTAAATGCTCCCTCACTCTAACGATATACATTTTTTCAGTATGATGATGATACTGATAACCATTATGAAAAATTACATCTCATAAGCCGGGAGCAACACACTAGATTTGAAGATTATTTCACGCTTAGATGTTGTTTAACACAATGCAAAGTGGTCTTGAAAGCATTGTAACTAAATTTTTGCTGGAATTTACCAAGATAAGTGCTTTATTTTTTAATGTATAATCAAAGCACAGAAAGGAAAGATGAAAAGATTCATAAAGCCAATCCTCACAGATGAACACCAACTCACATTAGGCTCTTCAGGATCATGAGAGAACTGACAGACTGTGCTCTTATTTTTGTATTTTACTCACTGGCTCAAATTGAGATTGTACTTCCCTGTCAAGGTTCTTTCAGGTAATTAGCAGTAAGGAAATAATGGCCTTCAAAGTCTGTGTTTATTATTGTTTTATTCCAACTAAGCATAGTACTTGGCAAAACCAGAGGACTCCCTCTCTTCCTTCCAGCAGTTTTTCCTCCTTCCTGTCTCCTTTTCTCCCTCCAAAACCTTCAAGCAAGACTCTCTGAAGTCAGCGGACCCATTAAATAAATCACAGCAAGCCTCTGTGTAACATTTCCCTTCTGAAGAATTTCATTTGCCCTGCCTGCTTAGCTGGAGAGGTGGCTTTTTGTCCCTCACTGCAGATTCCACATTGCTTCTTGGTTTTGGAAAGCTTAAGTCCCCATTCCCTTTAAGCAATGTTGCTGCCATTTACTGCCATTCTCTGATAAACTGGGTGACTTGTCAAAATGTATTCCAGCAGCCCCCAGCCTCAACCCCAGAGTGTTTAGGCAAACCTCCATGGATCTCCTTCCCATGAACAGAAGAGTTAATCCAAAAGACCTTTACTAATGTGTAATTGCAATTAATGTGAAGGTTGCTAACACAAACAGGAGCATACAGATGTTGAATTTTAAATCTGTTTAGGAGCAACGCACGATATGGAAGAATGGCAAAGAGATTTCACTGGGCTTTTCATGTACAAGGCCCTGAGGTAATATGATAATGTATTGTTTCCATTTCCAAAGGATGTAACTTTCTTAAAAAACAACAGAAGGGAGGAGATGTTCCTTATAAAAAGGGAGGGTTGCATACCTTATCTGCCTTCCTATGACACCGCTGACATCAACAGTGAAGGCATGACTACAGTGCTAATGTTTTGGTATGTTGTGTTGGGTTTTTTTTTTTTCTTCTCCATTAGTTTTATAAGTTTGGCTAGGATTTACATGAAAGGTTGTTGATCACCTAAGGCAAATAGCACGATCAAATAGATTAAATTAAAAGCAACCAGCCTCAACAAGCAAGACACAGAAGGCGGATTCTATGAATGATATACTCACTGCTCTACCTGCAGACCGTAAATCATCACAGGCTCACTTGTCAGTGCCAGACATAGGCATATCAGCACTAAAACATCGTTGAGTCCAAACACTGGGGTTTTTTTCTGAACAATTGGCCTCTTGGAAGTGGAGAGCGAGGGTGTTTTTTTGCATGATTCCCCCCACCCCCATCTCCCTTTTTCATATTCAAACACTTGGGGCAAGGCAATTTGACACTGGCTTCTGTAACAAACCTGGTCAGGCAGGATTTCTCACACACCCTGTACAAAAGGCTAACCTCTCACAAAGTGCTTATTGGAGATTTACGTCAAGGTTGAGTGAATTGCAGCCAGGGAACTGAGCTCAAAACACTGTGTGAAAGGCTCTGGTGCTAATCACTAAACCAGTGGGCTTACTGGAGAGGAATTGGGGAGAGGGGCATACACAACAAACATAAGAAATACTCTTTGTAGTGTATCATATACAATATTCTGCCACAATATTACCAGAAGAGGAAAAGTGAATCACTTGCAATTGAAAATTTCCTCAAATTATCAAAATATTGAAATAACTTTACTAAATTAAAAAAAAAAAACAAAACCAAAACAAAATCCGCTTCAGTATTCAAATGAAGGTAGGGTAGTCACTGCAAAGACTGATTTCCTAATTTCCTTTTTTTTCAACTTTTATTCCATATTTCCATGATATAATAAGGGATGACTAGGTGATGTTGTAACTCAGACGCTGATCTCAGTTGTTGCCTCTGGAGATACCTTCCAGAGAGAATCCAGGATTGGATTTATATGCAACAGTCAGAGGTGAATTATATTAGATAAGCAAACCAAGTAAAGGGACTGACAAGTTCTGATAGACCTTGTGCAGGCTATGATAGCAGGACCTTGTTAGAACATATTAACTAACTTGTTCTGTCCATCCAGCACAAACAAGCCACACTATTGTGTCTAAGTGTAAATTACTGCATTAAGAGTTTACAGCATATACTGCCTTGTGCTCACTGCATTTGAAAAACTAGCTAACCTTTTCCACTGCATTTTTACAGTCTAGGTTAGATGTGTTTTTTCAGCTGAAATTAATTCCAAGGGGAACTCAGATGTTCCCCAGACGTGCTCATAGATCATCTTTGTCCAAAAGATCATCTGAAAGCCCCTTCTTCCCATTTCAATAGTGTAAGACATTTAGATACTCCTTAGTAAAATAGAAAAAGAAGGAATAATCTAAATATCAAGTAGTCTTTTAATTTTAAATGCTGCAAGGTCCCACAGTAAATAAGCTGTACTGAGATGCACACATTACAATTTTTGCAAGCTATACACAGGCCACTTTCCCTCGAGGGTCACAGCAGCCAGACCTGTCTGACCCAGCAGAGTCCTGTTGTTCCCTTCACAGGTTTACAGTGGATAGGAAGGTAAATTCTATTTCCTCCACTGTGATATACTGTTGGACTAAATTTGACCTACTGTTTTGCAAATGTTTTAACATGTTGCTTAATTGGCTATTATTTCATAAAACAGCATGTTTATTTATTAAATAGACACTGTATACGCATTAATTGATCCAGTTGCTTGAGTAACTTTATTCCATCTAATCTGTCCTTACACCACAATACAGAGGCAACAAGCAACTGCATAGCACTTATCCACCTTACTGTAAACTTCAGGAGGGAACAGTAACTACTCGCTGAGATAAACACTAGTCACCACTGCTAAAAATAAATAAATAAAAACGGAAACAAAGAACACCACACATAATCATGTATTATTTAAGAAATCAAAGTTACCATTTTGTAACTGCTATTATAAAGATGGAAATGTTAAGAAAGACTTTCTTCATATTACTGCAAGAATCCCAGCTGCTGAGCATTTACTGCTGCCCTGTAAAACTGCAGTGGAGAAATTCCCTGCTGCAATAAAAATGTCCATTAACCCATAAACAAGAGACACGTCAGTTGCTTTAAAGGAAAAAGAAAAGCAATACTGTTAGCACAGCCCTTCATCCTTAGTGTGTTTGAAGGGCTTAAGACACATTTTGCTGCCTAAATATAACCAGCAATATTACCACACTGGTACCCTTAACAAATTTTTGTGAAACAGTATTTGTTAGTTCTGTTGGGAAACACAAAAAAACAAGTTCCAAGGGAAAGTATTACAGATTGTTCAGTGGTGAAGAGATTAAATCAACTTTTCAAAAGCTGTCAATCATGAAATTCAACAATAAAATTATCTTGAAATATCAAAAAAATACCATCTGAGCATATCTGGAAAATTCAACACAATGAACTCTCTTACTGGATATAGTTACCATTTTCAATGTGACTAGGTTCTTTGCAGTATGATGAGGGTTCTTCTTCTTTACTTGTTTGGGGAGTTTTGTTTTATGGACTTATGAGTATGAACCAGTCCTTAACACCTCCACTCTCCACACACAGCTCTGCATGCGTAGCATGGTGCAACACAATATCGTTGACAGCTTTGCTTTGCAAAACCCCTGTTTGCTAATGCCTGGTGCAGAATCAAGGCAAAGCACTTCTCTTGTAAGCAACTCAAAATACAGGTGGTTCAGGTGGTTTTGCTTGCTTTGTCTTTGAATGACTGGCACTTGGAAGCTGGATAAGCTTAGGCTATCTTTGAACAGAAAGAAGTTTAGAAAGGTGCTAGGCACTTGTAACAGAAGATTTAGAAAACACTCTGTAATGGACATTATGGGCTGGCATCTCATTCTTCTTGCATTATCTTCAGGCAAGCTTTGGCATTCTGTAGAACTGCTTCACTTAAAAACACTTCATTGTATTAGCATACCTGAGTGTGAAATTATCTAGAGCAATACGGACTTGCATTTACTTGCATTTGAATTTACTCACCTGCTTTTTGACTGTAGGATTCTATACACTAGAATCCCCCAAATGTAACACTCTTATCTTAGATTAATCTAAGACACCACTATAGTTTAGTAAATCAGCGAAAGGCCTTTAAAATTCAAATACACTGTTCAATGCCCAATCCAGATGTTTCCTTTCTTGCTTATTTTGTGTGTATGATTTGCACAGTGCTTGTGTATAAGAGAATGACTTTCATATGTACATAAAAGAAAAATCATTTGAGTGCCAATACTGCACACTTTACTCCCATGAAATATGCTATGCAGTGGCCTTTTATTGCAGCTCCATTCATATAACCTGTTAGATTCATTGAAATACCTGACCCAGGAATGAATGATAATCAGAAAACACACGATAAACTGGGCTTCAGTTTTTAGACTTTGCGTAATGGTGTTTCATTTCTTGATTTCCCAATTGTTTTTTTAAATGAACACCACTGAATATTTAACAGGAATGACCAAGAACTTTAAGTCAGAGTTTGCATTTCTGGATGCAAACAGCTGACTAATGTATAAAGGGAAGCGAATCACTGATAACCCCTCAAGGCCTCCAGTAACTTAAAAGGGACATCAGCAGACTATTTATTGCACTTTGAAATGGATTTTACAGATTCAGAAGGAGCAAGGGCAGGTACACTAAGAATGAGAGGTATAAAGAAATAAAGCACTAAAAGCTTGTTTGAATGCAAAAAAGTCTGCCAGAAAAATGAAACTATTAATAAATAGAACTGCAAACATTCCATGAGATAATGTTTTAATCTTTATGTAAACCTCCCCCTTTCCTACTTGACTAAAGCCGTATTAGTATTTCCCATTAATTGACAAATTACATTTTGGAGACAGAAGAGTCATTAACTGCAGATATGCTAAAGTTTTGCTTCTTACCTGCAGTGATAAGGCTGCCATTTGGACAAAGCAGAAGCAGGAACTCTGTTTATTTTTATCACCTCTTGTAATTCCTGTGTAGCAGTGTATGTGTCTAGGCTTCCTTCACAGTTATTGGAGACAAAGCCAGTATAATGAAGGGCCAAAAATTGTACAGTTCTCCGACTGTGTCGTGTTTTAAGCTCAGCTGGTAACTCAGAACCATGCAGCCGCTTGCTCACTCCCCTCCTTTTTTCCTCCCCCCACTCCCGGAGGGATGGGGAGGAGAATCAAAAGAATGTAACTCCCACGGGTTGAGATAAGCACAGCTCAGTAACTAAGGTATAACACAAATCACTGCTGCTACCACCAATAATAATAATGATAAAGGAAATAACAAGGGAAGAGAATACAATTGGCCATCATCGATACCCAACCCGACCCAAGCAGTGATCTGAGCAGACCTTCTGTGTAACTGCCTCCCAGTCTATATACTGGGCATGACATACTGTGGCTATGCAAACTTTGGCTAGTCTGGTCAGGTGTCCTGTCTCTGCTTCCTCCCAGTTTCCCCTCCTCCCTGGCAGAGCATGAGACTGAGAAAGTCCTTGGTGGGAGTAAACATTACTTAGCAAGAATTAAAAACATCATTGTTATCAGCTCTGTTCCCAGACTAAAGTCAAAAACAGAGCACTGTACCAGCTACTAATAAGGAGAAATATGACTGCTGCTGCTGAACCCAGGACAGACTATACGAAATACTTTTTCGGATGAGGTAACTCACTTTTTGTACTTCAGAACTGTGATGTTTAAATTTACATTGGCTCCAAGAATCCTAGACAGATAACTTAGGCTCAGACACCTGCATAGTGATTAGATGAGAAAAGTCCTGCCCTGAAAGTCCATGGGATGGGGTAACTTCAGAGAGGATTTTTTTTTTTTTTCCCCTAAGATCTAGGTATCATTTCCTAGAATAGGACTGCCAGTCAAAGCTAAAACTCTCATTCATTCCCCTGAAATCAGGTCCAGGTCAAATAGGGTAATAAAATAATATGGAGTAACAGGTCCAGAGAGAAACCACTGCTTTTTGACCTGGCGACTCTGGAATGACACCAGCTTGGGACACGGGAAGAAAGAAAGGGCTTTCCTGTCATATTTCAATGTAAGAGTGATTGAAAATGACATTTAAAGTTAATGCTTTGTTTCAATTTTAGGGCCACAAATTTGTTGTGCCTTTATACTTAGTTAAAATTTTCTATGCCTGAAAGCAAGTTGCTGGATTTTGAACACTATGACAGATTTCGTGTTCTGAACTTGTACATTAGCCTTTTGAATTCATATACCAGCTTAAATTTCAATGTATGTCAAACACAAGATGTTAGCCATATTCACTGCAGTTCTCTACATGCTTATAGCCATGTACTGGCTTTCACCTCCTAACAGAGAACCTGCCATCTGCAATGAAAGCCCTATCTTCTATATGCAATTTATAGTTCCCAGGCCATGTTCAGTCAGCTTCCTTAGAGGGACTCCATCTGTTCTGAAGCTGCTACTTTTTTTTTTTCCTGCTGCTATCATTATACTCTTTTTCCCAACAACTTCATAAACTCTCTTAACGTGTCCTATCTACCCCTTTTGTGGTCATAATGCCACACAGCCCTTCAAGTTATCAAATGATGGCACTGTTGGTAAAAAAAAAGACAGATTTCACACAGAAAAATAATACAAAGGTCATCCATTTTTCTTGCTATCTACAAAATCAAATCAAACAATCAAACATTGGTCCTATACAGTATAATAATTAGTATTTCAACAAAAAAAAATCATTCTTTTTTGTACAGCTTTCAACTGGCACAACTGTCAGCATATTTCAGCCATTTGTGCTTCCAGTGTTATTGAGGGTAACTTCAGACTTCCAAGAGTTCCTCCTAGAAAAGGATGTGAGGCAGGTTGACATTCTGCACATACTAACAAGAGATTGACATAGCTATGCTGGCCACAGTAGAGTTCTCCAGAAAATCCCAACAGAGGACAAAAGGTAGGCATTTAAAGTTTCCCTTTGGAGATATCATTTTATGTTTCCAGCAAAAGTTCATATCTAAAAGTCTTTACTAAAAAAAAAAAAAAATAGTATCAGGCGGTAAAATAGATGCTGTTCTTCAGTAAGTTTGCATTTATCATTTTGACTATACAGATTTATAGAACATGTTTAGCATTTTTGTCCATTACTTCAACAGGAAGAAGAAATGGTAGGCAAAAAATGTTTGACCATGCACTGCCAGCTATTGAAAACAACTCTCATTTTACAATTGTGATAGGACTAGAAACCAGCTGAAGTGCTTTTGACAATAGCAAGATAATGAGTACAGTTCCATTTCAAAAAATCCTGAGGAAAATCTATCGTTTTTTGATAATTCTCTCCTGGGCACTATCAGTTCTTTGAAAATTTGGCTGATCTCCAGATGGAGCCTTCCTGGTTTAATAGTAGTACAGAGCAATAGCAGCAGCACAAGAGCAATTCAGTGGAGGCACTGACAGGCATTATCCAAAAAACATGATACATGTAATGTCTGTTGAGACATTGGAATAACTTGTATGGAGTGGGTGGATATAAGTTCTAAAGGCCACCTGGATACATCAATGGCACTCTACAGCCTGCAAGTAGGCCAGAGAACCACTAGCACTTTTCTCCATGTGAAAACGGCTTTTACATCTACAGAAGGATCAGAGCAACTTCACCTGACAGCTGTGACTTCCTCATATTTTAAAATCTTCAAAAATAAACAGTATTTTCTCTCCAGGATTCATTTAAGCAATGCTGCACAGGATGATCAAAGGTAAGGCTATCATGGAGAAAGCACAAACCTCTCAAATTTCCTTCCCGTTGTTGCTATGTTTCTGTTACTTGCATCAGTGTTTCTATATCCTCTTAACTGAACTACATAAGTTCACTCATATAAATATATCATATGCTATATATATAACTAAGGTGGGGTTTTTTATATAATGTATGGGTATATTCTGGGATTATATAGAGCTGGGAATACAACACTCTCATGTCCCTGCACAGTCCAAAGAGAAAACTCAAAACCAAGAGGAACTGGTCAGGCTGAAATATCCTTTCTCACATTTCACAAAGGGCAAATACAACTGTTAAGTTTTTCTTTTTCCATCTAGAGAAATATTATAAATATATCTGAGAAGGCACAGATTAATCTCTTACATACACCCTTGATTCAGTTCATCCCCTCTCTCCTTTGACACTGATTACAGACTTATTAGAATATAGACTCTTAGTCATTTCAGTAAGTTTACATTTTTTCTCAGTTATTTCCAACAAACCACAGTTACATGGCAGGGAGATGAAAGGTTGAGCAAGATTCTCAGGGCTCAAGAGTAAAGTCCCTAACAAGGCACAGCTGATCTACAGACAGACAGACAAAGATATCAACCATGTGTTGAAAATAAACAGTTGCAGTAAATTCTCTCGTGCTGGGGAAAGGGGAATACCACACTGGCAATATTGGAGCAGTGAGAACAACGCTGCCACTTCTATGGACCTGAGTTAGTCCAGCGATAGGAATATATTGTTTATGCAGTCCTAGTTCTCATGTCTATCTGCTGTTCTCATCATCCCGACCTGACATGAATGGTTTTGAAATCATTTGTTCACGTCAGAATTGTGATAGTATCACAGTAAGGCAAGTCTATCTGCAAAAGAACAGCTCTGACTGATAGACAACGGATAAGTGAATAAGTGAATACTAGGTATACAATATTTTAGGTACTTTTTATAAACTTTTCTGCTTCTGAACTGCCTCATATCCAATGTTCCCAAAGCAATTTGTTAATATTCATAGATCTCAATGTACCTTGAAAACTACTATAATAAAAGTATGCATCAATGGAAACACAAAATAAATTTGCATTTGTCCCAGATCATACAGCCTAAGAGAAGGGAGAAGGGGTTTAGCTCCTCCTACCCTATCATTCATCCCCTCATGTCCTTCTAAGCCAATTGACCAAGCTACATAATAGACTTACAAACATTAACCTGTGAAGAACCATTTAATACCCTGAGGTGAATATGCCCATCACAAGAGCAAGTTTACCAGTTTCTAGTACGCAAAGTCAAAGTATCTGATACCCTCCTGGTTATTGTGAAGCAGTATTTTCTTAGCAGTAATTTGGCTCTGTTGCTGCAGTGAACATACTCAAACAGAATGGTGTGTACATCTGCAACAAATGCCCATTAAAATACTTCTACCTTTGCAGTAGCTTTCTGAATAATGGCAATTACCTGTACATTGTGGGAAATGTGTTATTTATGTAACTGTTTAGCATTTTTCAAATTAAACCTTACATAACCACACTCAGAAAAGAGAAGGCTGCATGTGTTAATAGGTACCTGCATTGTTTACAGACTCTGCAGGTCTCCAAACAAGGAACATCAATTTCAGGAAAACAATGATACAAAAGAGAAAACAGTATATTGGACAAGTAGTAATTTTCCATGTTACTTTCACTTCAAGCACATATAAAATTCTTCCATACATTTTTTATATCCTACACTAGCAAGTAAATCGTCCAATTGCAGCAAACAAAAAAATCAGTTTGTCTTATTTAAAAGAAAATCAACAGTTTAGTCACAATTTTTATGAAGACATATCTCATGTTTAACAACACAGCTCGTTAATATTTTTAGCTGTTCAAAATGAATCATTGAAATCAATAAAAAACAAAATATTTGTCAATATAAAAAAAACCTAGGGCTGAAATAAGTATTTATTATTATTATTCTTCAACCAAAGTTTCGTGTATTTGAGAAGCAATTGAGAATGTAATTTATTACCTATGAAAGCAGTAAGCCTGTTGAGAAATTACTACATTTTCTTCTTGCTATATCCTTTTAAATAGAGACACTCTTCATGAAAGGACAAACATGTAAGAAGCATTAACTAAAAGAAATTGACTAAAAGAAACATTTAAACTTTCATTATGGATTGCTTATTATTATTTTCACAGATAACCAGGGCCTATATGCTGAAATAAGAAGTCCATACAGTTTCAGGAAGCAAATCTTATGCCCTGCAGCTTCCCGAAGGCAAGCAGCTGAGCAATGCACTGTGGCAGAGGAATTGCTCCCAGCACTATGATGGTGCCCCTTCAGGTCAATCATCTCTGGACCAAAAAGTTATTGCCAGCACAGCCAAGGTTTGGCAAAGATTTGAGGCTAAACTCTGGACCTGCATCAACCGTTAGGGCTGGTGAGAGAAGACTCTTAAAGGGAAAAAACCTGAAAGCTCAAGTATCCATTTTCCCCTAAGCAGAAAAGTTTTGGCAGTTTGTTTGTTTGTTTGTTTTTATGTTGGGAATTGTATTGTTTTTCCTGGCCTCTATCCTATCTTTCAGGAGAAAAGGGGAAATTTTTTACAAAAAGAAAATAAAATTTTAATTAACTCTTGTTAGTAACATTTCAGGTTTTTTTCTTTTCTGAGCAAAGGATTATGCTGCTTCCTGTTTCACACAGTAAGAACTATGGATATCTATTATTTCAGATTTCAAGCGAGTCATTTTCTAGCGACATTATTTATAGGCTCAAATGATTTGTATATTTTGTAAACAAAAAAAAACATAATTATCAGATTCAAAGCAGATGCAGGTCACTACGATGTAACACTTTACATAAGAATCAATAGAAATGTCAACACAAACAACTAAAGGCACCATATGACATTCCAGTGGAGGGAAGAAAATTTCCTTCATTTTCTACTTAGACGCCTTGCTTCCTTTATCAGCAGATGGCAAGCAAATTACTAGTTCAATCCATATGTCTGTATCTGATAGACAGTGTTCTACAAGTCTGAAATTAGCTTGAAACGTTTTGATGTTGGCCAGACTACAGAGGAAAACAGGATAACTTTGTCTATTAATGAAAAGTTGGTTTTGTCATAACAAATACTTCCACAAGCTATTACCCATCCAGACTCATTCAGTCGCTAATGGAATTTGTACCCAAGGACATAATCTGTGTTTAACAGACTAACAATTTGTAGTTTCATCCATTCTGTTCTGCTGCTGTGCTTCAACATGTCTCCCTCCACTAGCTGAGGTTTACTTAGTGGGGCTGATGAAAGCGAGTAAGGCCATGAGAATATTTTTGGTAGGAAGGGTATCAGATCACTAGGGCCATTTATGTTCATGCTAGTAGGCATTCAAGAGAGAACTTGTCAGAGCAAAGCCCATGCAGACCAGCAACCAGGCTCCAACCATGGCAAAGTGCAGATATTGAGAAGAAGATTTAGACAATTGTGCTTAATCTCTCCCCATCAGGAAGCCTCTGTTAGTGAAGCAGACAATGTATATTTTAGGAAAGGCAGCTCAGAGAGCCCAGACAGTTCTTATAACAGAATGAATGGTTTAGTATTTTTTCTTTCAAAAAAAAGCTCCACATTTGGAGCATCTCAATGAGTTCCACTATAGAAAACTGAGATCAGCAGAAGATTGATGGGGGAGAGAGCCAAACCAAGCTAAAGAAGACAAGAAAAGAGAGGTTACAGTGAAGCTTCCTTGCAACCTGGTCAAGCAAAGACAGAAGCAGATCTATACTGATAAAAATAGCAGACATCAGGGGCTGAGAAGCATTCACAGCCAGGCAGAGCACCAGGCATACCCCTCCAGGTGCTGGGAGCCCATTGCTGCGGACAGCCAGATGGAGGTCCATTTATATCCCTAGAAGCTACAAAATTTAACTTCTTTGCCAAGGACCTAGAAAACCAGCACAGATAAAATATTTCTCAATTCAGTGACTTTAAAAATGTCCTTTCCTTACAACAGTGATGAACCTGGGGGACTGGTGTGCAAAATAGCTTATGCTTCACTTCTTAAGGAGGCTATCACTGAGAGAGCTTCAAATAGCTTTAGCAATGATTAAAGCTTCACCCCAGGCTGCCTGTTCGCTCACTGAAATAATACATTTCAGAAAAAGTTCAGTCTAGAGGTCTACCCCAACGCAAACTCAGGGCACTGAAGCCAAATGAAATTCTTCTTCTGAGATATATGCAGTTGGTTTGAGTCAAAGTGAGCGTCACACAAGAAGCCACTTAGCTGAACATTATACCAAGAAACTGAGGCACCAAATTTAACAGACATCAACTATCCTCTTAATTTTTTTTTAGAAGTCTCTACATCAAACCTGCTCTGACAGTTGTTATGGATGACCATGGCAAAGACCTCTACCCTTCAACTGTTTAGTTGGCTATTAGAAGGTGAAGGCAAATCGATTAAGTGATTATTAACTTTACAGTCTTAAAGGCATTAAAAGATCCATACAGATTTAAAACTTCTGCTGAGCAGAACATAATTTTCTGTAATGGAAAAATCAGTAAAGTTGTAACATACAACTTTGCTTTAAAAATTAATATTAGTTCCACAAACCATTTGGGTAGATAACTACAAAAATTCTGTGTTCAGTTGAAAAGCCTCTTCATTCTTAATTTAAAAAAAGACTTTTTTTTTATTTATTTAATTTTTAAAACTAATCTGAAATTATTAAACAAACCAGTAAAACACATGTATGCTCACAAACAAGCATATATAGGTGCCAAGATGTTTAAAAGCCTTGATTAATCATGTTTTCCACCACCTCTCCCCAGCCCTCAAACACTGCATAAGGTAGAGTTTATGAGAATTTAAAACAAAAGGAAATATTTAAGTTTCTAGCATACTTCAGTCAAATATAAATGAATTTCAGTAATATACTAACAGGTATACTGTGCTACTGTCAATGGAGAACTTTACAGATGTTTGGCTTCTTTACCAGCTGCAGGGAGGAATGCCAAAATGATCACCATAGCTGAAGTCCATTAACTGAACTGTGAAGAGAATGCTTTTCTCAAGAAAGAGGCTGACTAAGCTTATTCTCCACAATGCAAACTTTTAAACAGATCTGGAATATATCCACTTTGGGTTGGGAGAGGAGCTGCCACGAAATGTCAAAAAAATACGGAATATAACTTAATATTTTCTCTTTTAACTCAAAAACATAACCCCATGAACATTAAAGCACTATCAGAAATAAAATCATAAATATGTAAAGATATTATTCTCCATGTGTCTTATAAATGGAATAATAGTGGGATATTAAGACTTGCTTTGATTTGGAAGCTTTCACCTCGCAGTGTCTGCCTTACAGCATTTTAGTCATGTACAGACTGGAGTAGCAAGATCTTTGAAGTGCCCAACTTCCAGCAAAGTTTCTAACATTTTTTTAGTAAGTCTGAAGAGGTCTGTGTGTGATTTACTGTAATTTCAGAACAAGCTCAGAAATTCACCCTAACACAAAAAGATACATTTTGTTCAGGAAAGAATGGGAGAGTCATTTCAGCATACTATCACTGTTGGTGCATGGGGAGGAGAAGCAGCACGAAAATACTCTGTCAACACAATCAAGCCAAATTCAAAATACTGTGTGTATCAACGATGACACTGAGAACTTTAAGGGAAACAAGACAGAGTTTTGTATAGATGATATTCTTTTTTTATTTTCTTTATTTTTTGCATCCAGTAAATATAGTTTAAGTGATTCACAGCCAATTTTATAATTGCAGTGAAGCAGCTGTGATCAAACTCTATTTGTAGCACCATAATAAATTTGCCCCCCACCTACTAAAATTAGTTCTAAGCATCCAAAATTCCCATTTGAACATCTGACTGAACAAAACATGCATTGCTTCATGCCAAAAACTGGAGGAAATAGACCTGAAATATGCCATTTTCTCACCAGAAATTGTATGCTCCCAGAATAACATGTGAATTAAAACTCATTCCAAGCTTGTTTGCATTGCTCCTCGTTCCCATTCATAACAAATTCCTCAACAAATGTTCTGATTATTTCTCTTTTTCCTCACTTTTTTTTTTTTTTTATTTAAACACAATTTCCAAATCACAGACAGTCTTGCAAGCAGAAACAGCCAACAGTACACCCCATCTGAAAATGGAGAAGGTGAAATTGTACTCTGAGCAAGTGCTGGAGGCAGCCCACATGATTAAAGACTGCACCGTGAGCCATCGTTAAAAGACTTCTTCCCATAAGTGAAAATGTGTAGTTTGCCACTATGTACATCAGAGGCACATAAACCAAAATGAGGTCAAAGTCAAAGAAGAAATGCAAATGCCTTGCTCCAGAATTCCTGCTTTCCCTGTTTTTTGTTTTGTTTGTTTGCCTTTTCATTCCAGGCTGAAGGGAAGAATAGAAATTTTAAAAAAGTTAACAAAGTTAAAATTAAGATTATAATATTTTTCTTAAGGTTTTCTGTTTTCACTGGATCTCTTGCAAAAAGTTCCCTCAACATGCCCAGAGAAGTTAACCAGGAATATTGATTCAGGATGCGTATGGATCCAGCTCTTCCTGTTACGACAATAATGTTGCACAATACAGAATTTAATGCAGCTCTCCTTGCTCCCACCTTTCAAGTTGAGAAACTGTCCTTATTCTCATTTTACAGCTAGAACTGTGAGACTAAGGCCTAAAGCAGTCAAGAAATCATCGGAAATTAGCCATCTAACTAGGGAAAATATGACTCACCAACCTGAGATTTGCAAAGCAGGCAGCGCAGGGATACACAAATTCAGAAAAGATTTCAAAGTCCCTCTGCAAGCTGCCTACAAACTGCTGCATAGCCTGGGCTGCCACCATGCCATTTGTTTCAGAAATCTAATACTGTGCACAAAGGAAAAGAGGAAACATCCTTATTCCTCCTCCCATCTTTATGTACAAACTATATCCTATCTGAACTCTAAATAGTGTAATACGCAATATGGAAGACACATATTTATAGATTTATATTACATATGTATATTATTAAATCACTACAACAAAGATTATAAGATTTTCTAAAATATACATAACGATACTTGGAAAAATGCTTAGAAAAACATCAACAGAACCATTATATTTAGCCATTATAAAGCTTCATTTTAAAACCAGAACTTGGTACAAGAAGTAAATGAATTATATTAGGCAGGAAATTGTTCACTAAATCAATTGTGCTACATTAGAGATCTTAAAATTAAGAATACTTCCAAGGTGGCCACATGCCTATTCCAAGGGGTGCTAAGGTAACAAAACACATTCCAGAAAACCTTTTGCATATCTCACATATATAGTTCTGTTTCAGCACATATCTGTTCATATAACAACTATTTTCCATAGATACAATTTTTAGTTGGGTGTATTAACCCCTAGGTACCTCCATGGAAAAATCATAGAACATGTGTGTGCACTGTTTATTCATAAATCTGTTTTTAAATCTTTACCATTTTGAATTTGTTCAGATGTGAACAGCATCTGGATTCCTTCAAATCAATTATAATTACAATGCTCCCTTCTTAGTCCAATAAATCAAACATTTGCTGCCTATCATAATACCCTCCTTTAAAATAGTGTATTTATTGTGTCTTTTAATTAGCAAATACATGTAGAGGGTTGTCTGAAATTCAACACAGAAAGCAATTCTGCACTTCCAGATGTTAGACGTATCTTCATATAGGTTTTCACTGTTCGGCAGTATAGTACTTCATGCAAAAATAGAATTCTGTACAATCCTTGCCTGCATTCATCTATGAAATTTAATTTTCCATTGAAAATCTACAAGTTAGCAGCAAGTTCTGCCCCCGGACATGAATGCGTGTTTCCCATTGGATCCAGTTAGGCAAAGATTAGCCTTCATTTCTAAGTGGAATTGAAGCTTCCATTTCACTTCAGGGATATAATCTAATGTTATGTACTACTAGCAATACAGAACAATAAAAGGGCATATAATGGTTATAGTTGCACATAGCTTTTGAAACTTTGGGAAAGCTCAACTAATTACTGAAATTAGTCATCACGGGAGAAGCTGCATTTACTTACATCCCAGTTTAAACAAGGCTTCCCATTGACAGTTCTCAGAATTGTTTAGACTGGAGGGAGCTGCTCCTGCACCGTGTGCCTTTGCAGTCCCACAGCTGTGCTCCATACCTTGACACTGCTTTAACTGAGCTGCATCCCTTGTGAGCATGATTTAAAATAATAAAATAAAAATTCTGGAATGTATTTGAAGACAGTATTAAAAAATAAAAATAAAAAATAAAAAGCTGCTTACCAAAAGTGGCAACATTTCCTCACTCTATATGTCCAGTTTAGAGCAAAGGGGTATGAATAACAGCTGCAGAACTGGGCTGTTAGTGTCAACAAGAGTGTCTCAGAAGTGCAGAAGGGCTGAGGCAGGAGGCAGACCCCCAGATCTCACCAGAGGGAGCGGGAGGTTCTGGCTTGCTGTGCCCCTCACCAAGGTCTCCTGTCCAGGCTGGGGGACAGTGATGGGGCCCCTCTGTGCCCAGCCCCTCTCCCAGCCTGGGGTGGTGTTGGCTACAGGGAGAGCTGCAGCCAGGTACAGAGGATCTCCCACCCTCATGCTGAGTTCAATAACCACCAATCCTTGTGGCAGCAATGGCAGGAGCGGCTGCCTCGAGCACTCAGGTGATGCTCGCCCAGCAAAGCCAAGCCCTGGTGCAGGCACACAGCATCCAGGTGACAACAGTGTCACCAACACCAGGACACCAAATACCAAACCAGAGAGAGCAAGAGAAGTTCTCCTATCCAAACTAAGAGTAATATAAAATCAAGTTAATTGCATCTGACACAGATTGTCAATCGGTTTTGGCCACTTGGTTCAATACAAAAAAGCACTCTTTTGTTCTCATCTTCATTACCATCTCTCCTATCGAAATGAAGCAGCTTGTTTTAAATCAAGAATTATCTCAGTTCTCTCTGCTTGAATCATTGTTATTGATCATAGCAACTTCAATAAACCCTGCTGCTTACACAGCGGCCTGGGGGCTCATGCTGATCTCCCCAGCCCTTTGTTCCACATACTGATTCACCTTTTCATCAAGGATTTTGACGTAGCTGATGCCCTTTCCCATTATTACCACGCCCCACCCAAATAATGATTTTATCACTTAATTCTCTTCTAAACCACATTTCGTAAAAGGGAGAAAGAAAAAAAAAGCCAAGAAATAAATAAAAACTATGCGCTGACTGGTGGGTAAACATGCACAAGGTGGGGTTGTCTCTCCACATGACAGACACACCCCACACAAAAACCAGAAACATGCCTTTAATTGGGGCAGGTTAACATTTTTCTAAAAGTTACTTTCTAGCCCTATCTGATCACTCTGTCAGGATGAGTAATGCAAAACATTCAATTTCTTGTGGGTTTGGTTCCAGTAGTTACTAAAAGCAGCCAAGTACATGTTTGTTTCTAAACTACTTGAAACCTTCAGAAAGTTATTTTAGCTTCTTCATGAGCCCTTCACGAGCACCGGGATTTCACTCGCCTCAGTTTTGCCCAGGAAACGCGATGCTTCAAAACCATTTCTCTTCAAGCCCCAACTTTATTTTCTCATTTTCCTTGTCAGAGGATTCTGGCGTTTTCCAGGATGTAGTTATATTTAAAAGCGAAAAAAAGCAGCCTTCTGCCTCCCCAGGCAGAGACTTGTGGAAACAGGTGCTTCTAAAGAAAAACGAGACCTTGGCAGCTCTCTGACCTGACAGAGCTCTGCGCATTAGTAAGACACAGTGCCTGCTGAGTTCCCCTCAGCTAATTAGAGGACCCGTATGGCAATGAATGGCTTTGACTATAAATACTTCCTGAAAGATCTCTAACAGAGTCAGAGGAAATGGGAAAAAAACGAGATGCAGCGACAGAGAAACTATTTCAGATGTTTCTTGTTTAACAGGCTGTGGTTTTTTTCCCCAAAGTGGCTGAGGGATGAGATGCAGCATCCAAGACCTCCACCAACTTACATGTAAGATGTACGACACGATTGTATGCATTAAATTTGATTCTATAGATATAGCATTAAGATGTTGCTATGAAAAGGTGGCTGGACGTGGAACACAATGCCAAAGCACACAGAAACTTCCAACCATTACTCTGTGCTGAATGCCGAAAAACAACATTTAAACCAAGATCCTGCTCTGTGTGCTCGATCCTTCCAAGTGCTGTTCCTTGTGCTCCTGCTAAAGGCAGCAGCAATACTTCTAGCAACATCAGAGAGGAAGGTTTTACCTCCAAGGACGCCTTCTGGCCAAGAACTGAATGTTTAGAGAAGTCTTTTGGAAATCACAAAGGCCAATTCAGCATTTCCACTGTGTTGCAGCTATCTGGCATCTAACTTGGTGGATAACTGGAGTCAGTACTTTATAATAGGAGAAATAATGCTTCACCACTAGGGATTGTGCCTGATATTTACTACACTGATATTAAAACAATTCTATGTAAATTTACTACATACGTATTAATCGGTTATTTTAAAATTAGCTCTGTCAATTGGCCATACAGGAAATCAGAAAAAGCTATTTCCCTTCTCCCTGCTTTGCATTCTCCCCAAATTTAAAGCTAAATAACCAGCTCTAGACAGAACAGTATATGAAATATCAGAAGGTGAAATATCACAGACATTTTTTCTTCTCTTCTTAAAGAAAATGGAAACTTTCTTGAAATGCTGTGATTTCCTGTAGTGTGGAAAGTCTGATCATTATGGTGCAAAATAAGCTTCATTTAAGAGAAGAGCTGATTTTATTCCTTGCCCCGTATAAAAAGCCCACCGCAAAGGCTAACATAACTTCAGTTAGATATTTAACGTTACAGCATGGAGTCTGCCTTTGATAAAAATCACCAGTATCTCTGCAATAATTTTACAATCTCTCTCCATCTGACATTACAGAACTATCCCCATAATCATGAATAATGATTAATACACATGCATCTCCCTGTTGCCTTCAGGTCTATGAGGCACTGTAGGCACACCTATCTGTGCTATTCTGCATCTGCATCAGCTAAACCACAACGTGAGGGAGCGGTGCTAACCAATACCTTTAGGTGGGCTAACTAGGCCTGTGTATAGGTCTGAAGGCTCAGGCTGCAATTCCTAGTTTTGTGGAAAACTTTGTTCTGCAGTGGCCACACATACCAAAACAGGACACTTCATTTAAAAGCAGTTTAGCAAAAAGTTCCTGCTGTCCAAGATCTGCGTTGTCAAAGCATTAAACAATCTGCCTGGCCTGGAGTCTGCTGGCTGCCAATGTGCTACCAAAAAAAAAGGAACATTTTTGCATCTCAATAGACCTTCCAGTATCAACAAATCTTTAAACTATAAAATCAGCTACTCTAAAGAAGAGCAGAAATAATGTCTACATTGTACCATGCTGAGGTACATTTTTTGTAATTCCCATTTGCAAAACATACCGATTCGCTGGAAGTACAGCTGCTGGAAACATTTTAATAAGAAAAATAAATTAAAGCTACTCAAAAAAGTGTACCAAGCCCCTGAGAAAGATTCTGTTACATACACACAGCTTGGAAGCACTCTCGGAGAAAAGGTGCATCCACTGCATATATGTTCTTTCATACATGCAGTGTTCAAGCTATCGCCACTGCCCCATCCCCAGCTCCCGGAAGGTCACAAGCAATTTGGTCTTTTAGCTGCTAAAAAACAAAGAAATCCTACCCTAATGACTCCCACAAATAATCTACTGTAACACACAGTCTGGGGGGGGAACATGTCCATCATGCATGGAAGGAATGCAAGAAAGCAGCATATAAATGGTTTACACAACATGCAAAGCTGAAAAACACTCCAAGCAATTTCCAAAAGTTTACAGTTACCCTGTAGGCATTACGGATTTCTGTGGACAACTGTAGATATTCACCCCTTCCCTAGTTGATCTATATCGTCTTTCATATTTTATTAAAATGCTAATCACTTATAAACTCAGTATACAGAAAAGCCACTTGCAGTATTAACCTCCATCTGTATGAAAAAACTTGAAAACATGATCTGCCCTTTCCCTTCCCCCCATCATGAGAGAACTGAAAAATGAAAAGCACATGGTATTACTGCTACTGTCAAATCATTACAAATCATTTGTAATAAGCAGAACCACTTTATAAATACTAAGGAGGCAATTCCAGGTAATTCCAAATTTTTGGCTTCCTCTGTGTCAATCTTTGGGGGAAAAAAATGTAGGTATCCACAGTGATTTTTATTACAAGTTTTGTTTCCTAGTCACCAGTCATCCTGGGATACAGTATTTTGCATGAGCATTCATTATATGATACCAGAAGTATGTATTGATTTAACACTTGGCTTTTAGAAAGGACCAACTTTTAGCACAACATTAGCTATTCCTACTAGCTATTTCACATTAGAAAATAAATTTCACCAAAATCATGAGATATTGCTTAGCAATATGGAGTGGTTTGTTTTTTCTGTTTTTATTTCTGAAGATTACAAAAATGAGCTTTTTTCAGAATGGAAGTTCTTTTCTGACTCATTCCCAATTGTGTCTGGGCCAAGTGAGCTTCAGGCATACGTATAACATATATGTATGCCAGAAAATACCAACACTAAGCTCCCACAGGTCAAGCTGGCCATCACTTTGTCTTCTTACTTACTGGCTTCGGTACTGCATCTCATAACTATCTACCAAAAACTAAATCAAGAACAAAATAAAAGAGTTATGTTTCTATGATCTTTTTTACAGATCCAGGGAATAGGGATGTCATGGTTTAAAGGGAATTAATATTACCTACAGAAACACACTGCTACATCTCCTGTCCTTCAGATCACCCCTTACCTTTAAGAAGTTTAAATTCTGTTTTCCTCTATCCATCAAAAGCGATGAAATATATATGATTAATGACTCTGTTCACCAGATGAAGTAAGTTAACCTCTTTCCCCCTCCGTCTCTTTTTTTAAGTATTTAAAACTGACAAACGCCACTTGCCCAATTTTCAAAGAAGAAAAGTAAAAATGCAAATATTATAACTAAAGAAATACCGAGACAAACAAGTCCCTGGCACAAGGGAGTTCAAAAAGCAGGCAGCTAAAAGTGTACAGAAAAGAATTTCTCTTTGAAGAGTAAGGTTTTACCACTCAGCATAGACCTAATGCACTAATAAATCCTTTTACAAATCTTACAAAAGTTGGGTTGTACATATTTTAAAATGCAAGGAACTAATGTGCATACACTATTAATAAACAAAAATAAGACCTTAGCCCCCCTCACCCCTCCTCCAGAAAACCACTGAAATTTCAGATACTTCATATTTCTGAATATCCAAAAGTGATCAAAGTATTTCCAAAATGATAAAAATACTGGTTTGAAAATATATATATATGTATTTTGTACAAAGACTTTTGTATAAAGACTTTTTAAAAGTGCCCTGTATTCACCAATGGTTATAACTGATAATACAATGGCCTTATTTTACTATTTACTAAGATTTTAGGCTCCAGCTACCAACTGAATTTAGACTTTCATAGAGCTGAATCTGCATATTACCGCATCCCTCTGCAGATTTTTGTTTAGTTGCTCTTTTTCATTTTTTAGTAGTCAAAAATAAAATCTGTATTCTGATAATACATAATATAAATGGCCAATATGTCTGTGCACTGCTAAAAAGCACTACCGCACTACCAGAATTGAAGTTGGAGGTAAGTAGCATCATATATACAGCATAAATTCCACTGCTAGTCGGATATATGTATATATATTTATACCTATTTCCAACTGAAGGACAGAAATAAAATCCTGCCATTCACAGTGTGCACAGATCCAGGTTTGTAACAGGGAACCTGTTGTCCTATTTCAAGTCTATGAGAAGCAGTTATGGTACAACAATAACTATTTATGACCTGGAAGTTACAAAAGACTGTGGTCCCCTGAATTGCATGCAGGCTTTAAATGACATACACATTATTTTATAATTGGAATAACTGCAATATTTTTAAGACCACTGACTTAATTCAAAAAGAGATTGTAAGATTTACATATGTATACAGAGACCTATATATAGGTCTATGTATATACCTATGTATAATCTTAGCAGACCATGGAATAAAACATTTATCTTGCCTTTTGTATTCTTCTTACATGTAGTTCACTCTCACAGTAATGGATGTTATGGATATAAATATTCTTAGACAGCAAAGAAAAACAGATGATTATCACTTCCATTCTAGTGAGGCTTGTGGGTGGACTGACCATGCCTATAGCAAGTTTCTAGAAGTTCAAATAGGGAGTAGCCCCTGAAAATACACAGAGAAAATTCTCCAGGAGAAAGGCACTTATCTGTCTCCCTGTTCAGCTCCTCAAAATTTTGGAGCTTTTCTAACTTCAGATTTCTCTACAGTGGGAAAAGCACACCTTGATGGAAGGGGAAGTTACTTATGCATAGGTCCTTTTGTTTTAAAAAAAGACAGAATAGGAATTATTTGGTGTGACAAATATTCTCCTTATCACCCAAATTCATTCCTTTTCTCATTTTTTCTTCTTCTTTTGCTTCCAAGGCAACCAGACAAGTGTCAAAATTGGTACATAAATATGTTGCTTTACCAAAAACGAGAGGTTACTTTTTATCAGTATTTAACTCAGGTTTCATATTCTTAGATATTTAATAAGGTGAAATCTTGCTTAAGTGTGAACTGTCACACCACCACGAAATTTAAGAGGTGATTAGTTGTTTTAGTGTAACAGATGTGCAGCCTTCTGGGGTTCTAAACTTTCCTTCTTCATACGCATCATCAACCTGCACAGTTAGCAGGAGTGATTAAACAAAATTCAATCAGAGCTAAATAGAAAAAGCAGAAGCACTAATACTGCATCAATATATACATTGTTTTATGCAAACACCTTGGCACATTTGCATGCCAGTTTAGCTCTACAAGTTTGAATCTTTCAGTCTTTTCCTTGATTTTTTTTTTCCTCTATGCATGAAGAAAAACCTCAACCACATTACTCTGGAACTGAAAAAATCATTTGCATGCCTAATTAAACAGAACATACATAAACATTAAAATCAAGAAGAAGAAAAGAAAGAGAGCTTCCTACCCGCAATAAGGACTGGGATTCGTCCTTTGCCTTGCTGTCCCCGGATCCAGAGAAGGGCTGGGTGAGCTGCCCGGCTTTCTCCGATGCTCCAGCTGGCACACCCTGCATGAAGCCCTTGCTCTCCACTGCCAAGCCGTAAATGGGCCTCGCAAGATGGGCAGCTTCTACGTTTGGACTATCCCTTAAAGGCTTTGGCTGCTCTTGGCCAACGGACACTGGGGTCAATAAGCCTAGACTGGTCTGTGTGTATGATGGGCTCCCCCTCAAAACGTCTGCTCCTCTCCAGGTCACGTTGCGAAGATCATCGCTAGGACTGTCAGTCCAACCTTTCTCTTTGAGCACTTCTTTATCTTCTATTTTTTCCCTCTTCACTATGCTGTCAGATATGGGCTCCCCCATTTTGGGGTCTGGATTAATCAGACTGTAGACCTTGAGGTCAATTTTTGGCTCCTCCTTGATAGACGAAACACCATGACTGTCCTCCCCATTGGCTGTAGTGACGTCCATCTCCTGACAGTGCACAGTGTTGAAGTGCTCTAGTAGTGACTGAGTGTCAACAGCTGTGAAGCTGCACTGACGACATTTGTAGCAGTTGTGTACTCTCCTGGAAGAAAACAAGAAGTGTATTAACATGAGAGTCTCCCCTTGGCCTTGCCTCTCACAGTGGTTTTACGTACCAAGATGGAGAAAATAAATCAAACTTAGATTATAATTCCCTTTAAATAAAGTAAGCAGGTTTACTTTGGTGTCTCGCACAAAATGGGGAAAATGCTGCTGTTTTCCACCATTTTCATATACTTTTGGTTGACAAAGATGATTTCTAATGGAGCGCTGTTTAACTTACTTATGGATAAGAATACACCAAAGGATAGAAGGTTGTACACAAGCGACAGTACTGATTTGTTCTCCATGGACATTTTAACACAACTTTAAAAAAAGATGCTGCTCTAAAGAAGAAGCAGAATAGCTGGCTCTGTCACTACAAACTGTGTTTTCCTGTCAAATACAGAAATGGTTGGTGGAGTAATGTGGAATAATGTGCCTTCCTGTTTTTATATTCCAAAAGCCTATACAAAGTACTGCATTACTAAATTATGTAAAGCATATGTTTCCACATGAGAACAACATGTTACCCGTTTACTGTATCTATCATAGGAACAGAACACTGTTTATGAGCTCTGTAATGCCATTATGAATAATTGTTTATAGCACAGGAGTGGTCAGAGCCCTCCATCATGCTCTGGGCCCCACTGTGCCAGCACTGTACCAACCTAAAATACCATCCCTGCCCTTCAAAATATATATAAACTCTGCAAAGGCTTCTCCCTACAGGCACACTCACACATCCACGCCCCAGGCATTCAAAATCACAACAGCATCTCTAGCCAAGCTAAAATACGAGCCTTTTGCTATCCACACAGGACAAAACTTGTATGAGAAATCTGTTACTGCCCTGACAACTCCAATTGTTAGAATTAATTCTTTTGAGGCCAAATCTTAGTCTCAGTGAAGTTGATGGCAAAACTCCCATTGACTTCAGTAAGAGCAGGATTTGGCTCTTGGTGCATCTGTAGAACTGGAATGATATACAAAATGTCCCCTTTTAGTTTAGAAGGTTTAGAAGTGACAACTTGCCAAACTTATTAAACCCCTTGTCTTCCTTCTTTCCTTTTGCTGGAAAAACAAACCATATGTTATTTACATTGTCTGAGTTTCTTGCAGTTTTGTCAGAGAGCAACATGAGTACACATTCAGATTCAAGCTTTTTAGCCCTTGTGCAATATCAGTTTTCTTTTTGTCATTTTCCGCATTCACATTCATTTTAAGGGACTAGATGGACTCATTCAGTTACACAAAAAATAGAGTCAGCTATTCTCCATATAGCCTTATGGCAACAAAACGTACTTGTGGGAGAGCAAGCTGTGAGTTAAGATCCTGTTCTGGCTGTGTTCCTTTTTCTTCATTCTACAATTGTTTTTCATTAAAATCAGCTTGTCTCTCGATGCGACACTAATATATTCTCTCTTGCAACTTAATTCTTTTCTGAACTGAGCTTAATTCTCTTCTGAACCAAAAAAAAAAAAGAGTGCTATCTGATCAAAACCATTTTATAAATACAAAAAAGCCAAGTTATAAAGAAGGTCAGCCCTGTAAAGGTGGGATACCATCGGGAAAGTCCAAGTTAGACAGGGGCTACTTATCTTGAAAGCCAAGTTAAACAAGACACCATTTGGGGCTAATGGTTCAACCGCACACACTCCACATGTGAAAGTTTATCAATCCTTTGGGAGGCTACTTAGCCCTAAGTGTCTCTTGTTTAACCTGGCTGTTTCAATAGCTAACCCCTTTCTTAACTTGGCTCTCATCTACAGATATCACACCTCTAAGCAGCTGATCTTTTTCTGCCAAACTTGACTTTCTACCCTCTCCTTCCACTCTGGCTAAATGTTTTTCACCAGGAGCAGTGTACACCACAGGAGTGATACCACACTTCTGAGGCCACAAATAAATGCCAAATATTAGACACAGTTGTAACTACATGGCTGAGGCCCAACTAAAATCACCTTTATTATATTAAAGGTTTGTTCATTTAATTTATTTATAATACATGCAAAGAGAGTCATACAAGCATTCCTTCATTTTTCTGTGAGATTGTGACAGGCACTGTGATGTGGAAAAGAAGAGGACTGATTTAGGTAGATAGTAATCCAACAGGCATTGTTTTCAAGACATATACTTTCCTAGCATGCATTAAAAAGTAATCTCTGCCATCAACACTATAAATCTTCGTATTTCACATGGGTTTGTCTTGCATATTATTCTATCCAGAAGCTCTGAAAAGTAAGCTAAGGCTTGCAACTAGCCAATGTAAGTTACAGCTTCAAATAATAAAATAATAACTATCATCAGCTATTAGAGAACTTCTAAAAGCTGGAAACTTATTCTTTCCTAGAACACGGCATGAAAAGAAAATGTTTTAATCTCTGAATATTTTCACCCCACTCTGATAGCATTCAAGGAAACAAGTTGGCAATGTCTGATTACTTTTTACACTAGAATTTAAACCTACCCCATGTTTCTAAATGCCCAAGTTACATCTAGATTTGTGCACTAAGCTCCACAACGGTAAGCAACAAAACTTTAAAAATTCCAATTTGCAAAGTGCAAAATAAGCACTCCCATGCATTACCTGGAAGTTACACTTCACAGCTAAACCACAGTTATACCATCTGAAACTCAGAATTAACCAGGTGTGATACAGTGTATTGGTACACAGCTGATCAAAGGACAGATGTTTGAAGAAAATCTCAGCATGGAAGAAAGCGATGTAAATGAAGAAGGAAACATCATTTGCCCTTTCGTGATCCTGCTTATACACCACTCAAGCAAACTAACAGCAGGTTCAAGCCATAAAGCATTATCTTCAACGTGGCATTGAGATGGCAATGTCATCCCATCTATTGATGTCACTCAGCATTACTATTTTCTCTACAAAATAAATCAAAGACCTAATTATTCGTAGACATTAAAACATTTATGGCCCAATCCCAAGATTAAATGTCAAGGAATTCAGACCAAACCTTTGCTAAACTGTTACATTTTGACAACTTAACAAAATCCTATCATTATTTATTTGTACTGAAATGTACTTGAATTGGGTGCTATACGATACAAGGATTTTCCCTTGCAAAATCTTGAAGTTGGAGAGATTAGATTGGGGGTGGGGGTGATTAATTTAATGTTCTTTACTTGAGCTTTCTAATAGGCTGTGATACTCCTGACACCAGCCAGTTGTTAATTAAGTCTTGTTGACATACTTCTAACTAGACTGAGGTATTACAAAACACCGCTACAAAACAAGTAATTTTTTTTCTTTTTTAAATTACCTGAAGACATTCCTAAGCTCTAGGGCGTAGAAAATATTCTGGATGAAGGTAGAGCTGTTGTATCACTTCCATTTTTTGTATGTTTTGAATTTCATTATGAATATAATTACTAGTATTTCTCATGAAGAAACTGGCTTATAAGAAAGTTTTCTTTTGGATGGCTGCTGCTCTCAGGCTTGTGGAGAACAGAAAATATTCAGAAGGAAAGACAATGAGCAAAGCAAGCAAGAAAATTCAGCGGAAGGTCAGAAAGGAGAGAATGGGCAGAGCGGAAAGCAAGGCTGAGATGAAAGGAGAGCAAAAGCCTTTGGCAAGAGCAAACAAGTTCAGAGCAGTGAATTAAGGTGTCAGGAGGATGGAAAAGGTCCTCGCAGCTGCTGCTATTGTTCAGTGAACGAAGGCTCCTGCTCTGCCGATACCCAGGGAGCTGGTAGGCCTCAATTTACACTTTTGCCCTCGGCTGGCTTCTCTGTGAGTGTCCCAAAGGCTCCACATTTCCATAATCTGCAAATCTAAGACCCTGCTCCAGCTTCTGCTGCCTGACAGTGCAGGAGGCAGCTCCAATAGCCCTGTGCAACCCTGGTGCTGGGGAGGCAGGAGCCCCAAGTACCCCCTTTGCCCTTTATCCCTCTACCTCATTTATGTTTACAGACAGGGAATTATTAATTTGAAATTAACTTGAAATTAATTTCATTAGTCATTTAAATTTTCTAAATAATTTATCAGAAAAACTTCTCTATGCTATTTTCAAAGTTTACAGTTCATTTGAGTCTATTTTCTTTTTCTGTTTTGCAGTTGCTTCATGTTATCAACTACCCTATCTTGGTTCTAAGAGTTTAGAGCATTTTTCAGCATAGCACTTTTAATTACTACTAGCACTGACCAAATACTTTCTTGTTAGTCTTTTTTGACAACTACGGATTACATGAAAAATTGTAGTATCTGCAAAAATGAGAAGATGCAGTTTTAACACATCTTTTAGCAAAACTAAAACCAAACCAGGACCTTCTGTGAGAAGCCTCTTTCATTTTGAAGGAAAAAAAAAAAAAAGAATTAAAAAATTAATTATTTTTTAGCAAGCAAGAAAACAATCTCCAGCCTAAATGATCCAACACAAAAAATTTCCCCAAATACTCAGTTTGATTTTTATCTAACTGACAAGTGTTGGCAACTTTTAGCTCAACAGAATACCAGACACTTTTAAGGAAAAACTAAGCTTCACAATGAACACGAAGAGTACCTGATTCCTCAGAGGTATAATAGAAAATGAGCAGTAGGAGACTTAGTAGAAAATGAAGGCAAATAAACCTTCTGGGGATTTATTTGAGTAAGCATACTTTAGTGAGGTTTAAATACAAGTAAACTCAAGTGCAATGTGATTCATTAACTTCAAGTTTAACTGAACAGCTCTCAAATAATCATGTCAAGAAATACTGAATGAGCTTGAAGTGTAAGTATATGTTTGTGAAGAGAGAAAACTTGGAAAGAACCACTTTTGCAAATTCTAATACTGTTGCAAATACATGGCTGCAAAGGAATAATATTGGGACATAAAAAACTTTTAGCTAGCAGACATGGTGAAACTGTAGATGTAGAGCCAAAAGGAAACAAGATTTAAAAAAAATAAAAATAAATTAAGCATGCTGTTCAGGCATATGACTCAAAACCAAAAATAATCAAAAAGGCAGACAAAAAATACATGAACTGAAATATGTAAGTAGCATCTAAAGCCAGCTCTGATACTCACAGATTATCAAGGGTAAACCTAAATATGTGAACAGCAGAACACTTTTTGCTACCACGCTGATGCTCAGTATTATGTTTACTGTTAGAATCCATTCAGCTGCTTATATAAATGGACAGGGGTTAGATGCATGTGCATGTATAGCATTTTAAATACATCAGAAATACATAGCATGTGCCATAACTGCTTTATTAAGATAAACGGATGAAGACACAGAGAAGACCAGCTAGGACGTGAGCTGACTTCACATCAGCATGTTTGCGTGTCACATAACTATTCAAAAAACTGAACTATTCTTTAGTTCATAAAATAAAAAAGGGAAAGAAAATACGTATCAGATATGCGCAAAACTTCTATTAAAAAAACATAATAACAATTATAATAATTATAATAAAAATAGAATTTATAATGCCTCAAAAGGCCCTCTTTGCATTTGTTTTAGTGTAGTGAAAACTAAGTTATGCATAGAAGAGCAATAAAACCTGCTGGTGTTTGCTGTTACAGAGCACCTACCACAAACTGAACTAACTTCTGTAATTTCAATGAAGATTCACAGTGGGGGAAAACAGCAGTACTTGTAGAAAAGAAACAATTCAAATTAAAGAGGGGGGAATGCAAGAGAAAGGGAGAGAAGTTGGCAGTTATGGGGGTGTTGTACAGCTCTTTAATTACACAACATCCTCAGAGTACTCAGTAATGTCACTGACTGAAGACTTAACAAAATACATTGTTCCAGTGTCTTAAGCAAAATAGCTTATTTTAGACAAACAAGTTGAGATTTGAACGCTTAAGTGTATCTCTTGATTTTCCAAAGCGCAGTTCCCTGTGACAACTGCCAGAGCTGCAGGGTGCTGAGCCCTCCAAAGGAGAAGCTACTGCTACCCCATCTCAAATCTGGCACTTAATTTTGGAAGTCATGGCTTCTCCTTTCCTTGGGAAAAAGGATTTTAACTAGGCGTGCTTGTTAAAACTTAAATTACCAGCTGCAGCAAAATAAAAGTGGTTTTTTTTTAGTCAAGGAGCCATTTCAGTCTTCCAGTTATTTAACCACTAAAAAAAGATCATGCCATGCCCCAGCGGCGGACAAAGTGCTGCCTATGGAGTTCTACACCATGGCTCAAAGCTGCTATAATAATGCTTGGAACTTAGATACCACTTTTCATCTTCAAAGCAGTTTACAAACATTAACTAATTAATCCACACAACATCCCTCAGGCCCAGTTGGATCAAAAATGGGGCACTGCATGCTGGGACCTGAATCCTCCGTGGGCCCCAGCTCCAAATTAAAGATGAGCAATCTGCTCCTTCTTTTTTTATTTTTTTATTTTTTAAATAGACTCCTGATACATTGCCAATGCAGCCCTCTGTTGGGCAACATTTGGATGCCCCCAGCTTTAATCTCTATTAAAGTATCATGCCCCAGTCTGCCTTTGTTAATTTTGGATGTCTTGGAATCTATTAAAAGTGGCACAGTTTCTCGGGCTTTTAACAAAGCTGTAGCTTTGAAAATGCATCTTCTTTTGTCTTCATTCTAGCTGGCTTCCATGCAAAGATCTTTTAGATGAGATAGATAGTGAGTTTTCCGTTGTTGACGCATTAGCCTTAACTGTTAACATATTCAGCATGATTTTCTAATATTTAACATTGCTTTTGCAGCGGCACATAACTATTGCTCTTCACAAAGCCTAAGAGCCAGCTCCTCCTCTGATGTAAACTGGACTGCCAGTTTACAACAGCCCAGGAACTGACCCAAGAAGTTTAGCAGGGAGTTGGCTGCCACTATGACATTGTGTCAGACTGAGTCAGGAGACTGGCTGCATCCACCTCCAAATAGGAACATTAGCATTTAAAATAAATAGAATGACACTGTAAACCAGCAACACGAAAATAGGCATCTGCAAAAGGATCTAGGGGGATGACATCAACAGACAAAAGAGTGTCTGCTCCCAGTGTGAAACCAACACCAAAACAGCAGTGGAATGCTCTTAAACTAATTATTGCATTGCTGGACTTGGGAATGGAAAATACTGCAAAAAGGTAGTACATTGAAAGCACTGTTATGGAGCATGAAAGGGTTCATAGTCTATCTTGGAAAGGAAAGCCATTTGTGTTCCCCGACTGAATGAAGATGCCAGCTTTCTGGTAAAAAGCCTAAACTAAAATAGCACCTAAAAGATTCTGGGTGGAAAATAGTTGACCAAACCTCAAATATGCTGGAACTTCAGCATCGGCCCACAAATCCAAATCTCCCTCTTCTTTTCACAGGTTTAAATGTATAATTAAATCCACTAACATAGCTGGTGGTTTTCCAAAACAAAGTGGATATTGGATTGGACTCTGGTTGTAAAGATTTGTATCTATACACATTCATATTTTGATTTCCACTTTCCTCAAATGTTTGGGGAACGGTGACATTTAATTAAAGAACTAAGGAAGGACTGTTTGTTTGGGTTCCTATCATTAATCATTTGAAACTTTACTGTACCTGTAGTGTCGGGAAATCTCTTCTTCCACCTGGGTGGTAAAGTCACATTTGGTACATGAGTGTTCTTTGTTCTCCTTGAGTGTCAGCGGCCCCTCTGCCCCTGGCAGGGTGTTTGTTTCTGGTTTGACATCAGACGCTTGGGCTTCGTGTGCATTCTCATAGTGAAGCAGGAGAACGTCCACGTCGGGAGTGGAGAATGAGCACTGATGGCACTGGTGTTTGACTCTAGAGCTTCCTGTCACCCCTGGAGACAGGTGCAAAAGCAAGAGAGCACAGTGGGAACAATTACTTTTTCTGCAAGCAAATGGGTAAGTAATTTCTCCAAGGTGCTTTTCTGGGCTGCAGAGGCCTCGGGGACAGAACTGACAGTGCTTAATGGTACATTTATGAATGTTGTGTAGCTGCTGATAGTGACGGAGAAGTGGGCCCACCACTATTACATCTGGGCCATGGCTCTTTGAGTACCTAAAATCACAGAACTGACAGTTGTAGCTTGTCACCATGCTGTCCTCTGCTCCTTTGCTAGTCAAGTCTTTCTTTTTTGCCACACTCGCACCCTTTTCTGTCTTTGTCACTATCTCCCCATCTGCATTTTTGGCTAGATCATTCTGGTTAATGACAGATCCCCTAGAAAGCTTATCATTCAGATCTGGGTGAAGGCTTCCTGCCTGGCTTCCCCCATGCTGTTTGCTGTAATGTTCTAATAGTTTCAATGAGCTGGACGATTCACAGCTGAAACTGCAAAATTTACACCAGTAGTAACTGGTTGTATCGGTACCATTTTGTCTAGAGGAATCTATTGGCTTGATGGGCACCGAATATCCAACTGGTGTATCATCTCCTGCTTTTACAGTGATTCTGTCTTGCCACTTCCCCAAGTCTCCAGAATCACAAGGTCGAAGAGTAGGACTGGATTTATTGGAGTTTTTCTCTGAAGCTTTACCAGAATCAGAGGAGGGAAGGGCTGCTTTCATTTTGTTTGGGTGAGTCTGTAAGAAGTGTTGCTCTAGTTCAGTGGAGGAGTTGCCCATGTACGTGAAATTGCAGAATTTGCAGCGGAAATACTTGGTGTTGCCTTGGCAATCTGGAGTTTTCCGTCCAATTCCAATAAAGGTTCCACCTAAAGTAACCTGTGAATAAAGAATAAGATCATTTTAGCTCCACTACAGATTTACTTAAATAGCAAGAAAGGAAATAAATTAAAAAAAGAGAATTAGCAATTAATTCATAAGGCTCTTTCATTAACCACCACCACCATTTTCAATTGTGCTTATGTAGCAAGATATCATACGTATACACATATACATATTTAGCAGTTATACCTGAAGATTTTTAAATGTTTCACATAGATGAATATATAATTCATATAAATAATATATTTGGGGAAACTGAGGCACACACAATTCTCCAATACATCTATTCCTTCCTTCACTAAATCACTAAATCATTGACAGAAGATCCAATAATCAGTTCCCATATCCCTTTGACAGAATACTTTGCTGGGCGTCTATACCAGCCTAAAGAACAGGCCCTGTCTTTTTCTTTCAACACAATTACATGTTTTAACCATATTCAGACTTAACAGTCCAAGAGAATTTCTTTCTAAATAGGAGCAAACAAAAATTAAATCTGAAATAACAAGTTCAGTTTGCTGGGTCTGAGTATGACCAATTCTTACGAAAACTGTTCCTTCAGGAGTATCCAGTATCCACCACGATGCCTTGAACACAGCCATAGTGGCTGATGTCTGAAATGAAAGGCGGTTTTCTTAAAGATTACTCAGTGCAGACATTCTCCAAGGAAATCTTCTGTTCCTCTCATGCACAGAGCTCATTTTAGTAAAATGAGGATGGAAAAACTACAGTAGAAAAATGGCATGTGGCAAAGAAACCTACCACACCCAAGTCCATGACATCACTGAATAAAAAAAAAAGGCAGGTCTACTTAACAGCTCTCATGATCTCTGAGCAAAATGGTCTGCAGGAAGGAAACAAGGCTTCCAGAGCTTATGTTATTAAACCCTGTGTTCTCATAGCAGGCAGGCCTGCCCTTCCCGCAAGTGCACCACACCTGCCCGTGACATCAGGGGGAGATTTTCTGCTCCTATACAACTGGTTTGAAGGCCAAAGACAGAATCTCCTGAAAAAAATGTCACCATTACATTCTTCTTTTCCTGAACAGTAAACACTATACAGCACCCAGAAGCTAATTCCTCTTTACACCCGAAATCCATAGACGCCTACCTACTCCTTTGCTAAATCACTCCATATCATACACTCCAGTGTCATGCACTGGCTAAACCTTTTTCTTAAATAAACTGAAAATTGCTTTCTGTTTGTTTAGGAAACATATCTCATTAAGCAATGGCGAGTTGGGCAGCCAAATAGCTAGGACTTAGCTGTAATAACATTTTCATTTAAACTGGGGCTCCAAGTACTGGTATCAAGTTATGAATTCAGTTTCGAAAAGGTTCTTTGGAAAAGAAATATTTTAATATATCTTCTTATATAAGAAGATACTTCATACTATTCACTTTATGGCAAGAAAAAACTGGTGACAAAGGCATGCAAAGCCTGATCCACCAACAACAGTGGGATTTGGACCTGCCCTGCAGTATCTGGCACTTCAGGTCTCCATCTGCTGCAATTACTACAATGTTCAAAGTCTCAATGGTGTTGAAAGACAACTTAAAGAAAGCACTGATGGAATTATGGTAAACAGAAAATAACAGCAGCTTGCTGTGCGATTATATAAGTTGCAAGGTGATCTGGTTTTGCTCATTTAATTAGATACTTATGTTTGTTCTATGCATGCACAGAAAACTGGCCAAAGTGCTTTACCTTAAGTGGCTATAATGAGTAAATACACCCATTACTCTCAGCCTACAGATAACAGAACTATTTTGCAGACACTCTGTAGAGAGCAGTTAGGAACTGTGGGTGACAATAATCCCAGCTGCTGCTCATTGCTAATTACTTTTATTTCTGAACACTGGAAAACCATATTAGTACTTACATTTTGTTCAGTGGCCTGTAAATCACATTATTTCTGTAACTTGTGCTAATCCTGCTTAGTGGCCTACATAGCAAATTTGTGTCCCATGCTAATACATCCTTCTCTGCATCATAAGAGGATAAAATAGAACTAAGTGTTCTCACACTATCTGTGTTAACCTTTTGTAATGGGGGGCACACACAATCTTTACAGCACTGGACAGTAACTGATTACCAGTTATTGAGTTGGCATTTCCCTGACTATCTGTCACAGTTCAAAACAATGTGTCCTGTTAGGGAGGCAAGTACCTGACAGTAACACAGGGTCATCTTGATGTTACTACACTCAAAAGCTGTTCTTCACACACAGCAAAACCTACTGAAAGCCTCCTTGGAGTCATCAGGTAAAGAGAATTGAAGAAAGTGGCTTCCATGCAAAGAGATGTTGAGAAGTACTTGAAGTGACAGTATAAACTGAAGCTGTTTCAGCTTTCACCCAGCCAAAATTGGAAGAAGCCTACACATCTGCAGAACTGTTGGGATTCAAGCACACAAATGTTCAAGTCTTGGCTTGACTTTCAGATTTTTCAGTTTCATATTGTATCTCTGTACAGGCACTAAAATCCTTCACCAGATATGTAACTGTCCTTAACCCACTGCTCTTTCTGACCTTCCCCAGAAAACTTAAAGGAGAAAGAGAAGGAGAAAAGGGGGGTGGGAAATATGTATATACCCTAGAAATAAATATCCACATTTCTGTGTGTATCAGAAGTAATAGTTTCTTGTATTTATTCCCGTTTCATTCTGATCCCAGCAAAACCTAGTCCCCTGCTTTGCCCTGGCAGAGTTTTGTTTTCTTAAGTAGACACCCCTCCCGAACATAAAGAAGAGGAAACTAAACAAAAGCAATGCTAAAATTCTGCAATTTTGTTACAGCAGTGGAGTCCAAAGTGCCAGCTGACAAAATCAGCACCAGTCACAAGTACAGCTTGCACTGGAAATGTAAGGGCACTTACAGAGCTACAGTTCACTCAATAAGCACAGAAGAAAACTAATCTCCATCATTTGCTTTTTAAAGGGAACCTAATATTCAAGACATCTGTCTGGAATGTGGAATTCTGATTCAGTTCTTTCCTTCACTGTAACTTGCTTGTGAGACCTTGGGATTACCACTCCTGCAACACTGCAGTTACAGCAATATAGCTGCTATTATTATGCTGTATAGAGGAAAACAACAATCAGAATGGATTCACCACTACTGTGCTTGAGATTGTTGCACTGATATTCTTCAAAAATTGCTCTTCAAAGCCATGTCTCAGTCTAGGATTAAACTGAAGTGCATTTCATTGTAAGACTCTCTGAAACTCAAAACTCTAAGTCATTAAACTCATTCACTAATGGGGGAAATTATCAAAATCTAGAAGACTGGGAGAGAATTTACCCAAAGATTGAAGTTCATGTGTTAATACAACTAAGCTATCTCCTCATACGCCACGCACATTTCCAAAAATAGCCAGAAAGAGGAGAAAAGATAGCACGATAACTGACAATGTTTCAAGATGTACTTTCTAAAGCATGCTGGCAAGTACTTCAACAAAGCTGTATAATTGCAGTATATGTATCTAACAGATATGTCTGCATTGCCTTAACTAGTTAGACCAAAAACAATGATTTCATCGAGTAGATGGACTTGGGCAAGGAGAGGTGATTTTAGTGTTTTTTAAAATGTACCTTCGGTATTTAATCTGTTCTCAATCCAAATGCTACCCTACTCTATTCTCCTACCCCTTTTCACAATGCAGTCCTAAATTTTATTACACCAGTTTACAAATACTATTTACAGAAAATGAAAAAAATCACCAAGTAAGACAAAGTCTGCCAGCTCCTGTAATCATACATTTCATGAAGAACATTCTAGCTGCAGAAACTAGTGGCCTATATCCACGTAAGAGATTCAACCACAAGTCTTAAATGCACAGAGTAAAGCTGTCTTTGACCCCTGGCTTCTTCTGCAACTACTGATTAGAAACTAGACCAACCATCTGCCCTGGAACATCAAACGTTAACAAATCTGCCTTTTTTTGATTATCTGGGTTACATCTTTGGCTAATCAGGAGGTGAAAGGCTCCAGATCCCTCACCAACCTCCTGAGCCATCCAGTCTGCCTTTGCCAATTACTCTTAATCTTCTAATCCTAAAATATTTTCTAATGCTCTTGTTTATTCATTTGCTTTGTGCAATATAGCATCCAGAACATTTTAACCATCCCACATTTATGAAGTTCTTCATGTTGTGCAGGCCAGAACAGATTCCTGGCTTTCATGCAAGTTTGTGTAACACCACCCAGTTCTCTAACCTCCACTATGGATAACTCCCTACTCTCACTCTCTTTCTGCATGTAAAACCAGGAGAATCTGCAGAGTATATTCTTAAAACTATTTACCACACTGTGACTGATTTATAGGCAGACAGACTATATTGCACAAAAGAGGCAAAAACTCGGGGAAAACTCCTGGCTTTCTAGGCTATTCATACTTACCAAAATAAGAAAGCAAACTATAGGGCCACATTCATTCGAGATGAGATTATTCTTCTCAAAATTTATTCTGTTATCACTGAAGCCAGTACTGGTTTTGACATTAGAATTTAAAAGGTATTTTTAAAACAAAGACAGTGACAGAACAATAAAGGACTTAAATTATGGTCAGGAGACCAGATATGCAAAACCAACAAAGTAAGGAACACATAATCAAGACTTTTATTTGCTAGATAATCCCAGTAGACTAATATGTAGCACCTAAAAGAAGCACAATTGCTTCTATTCTCTCTATATAAATATAAAATTACCAGACAGTTCCTTGGCTACTGTAAACTCAAATAACCTCACAGACTTTGAGGTCAAACTTGCACTGATTTACACCCGAAGAAAACCTAGCTGCTTTCCTTTTTCCCAAGCAACTTTATTTTTTGAGCCTCTCATAATTTCTGTGGGCTAGTTTAGCAGTTTATATCTTTCAATATATCTGTGACTATTACTAGTCTCACCAACTTTCTTCATTAACGTCTCTTCAAAGACTACCAGATATCGCTGGCATAAAGACAAGGAATATTAACACATAAACAACTTTGCCTTGAGGGCTGTGAATATCCATCGCCTCAGTTGTTCCACAGAAACTGCCCATCTGAATGCTCTGAGGGTAGACTACTTCTTATTGAAAGAAGGCTAAAATAGCTCATTTCTGTTACAGAGCAAGTGAATGTTCCCAGGCTGTTACTATTTAACAGCTAAGCAGCTGCTGTAAATCACTGCATATCATTCTGAATAGTAATGTCTCCCCAGAAATTAAAAACTTCTACTACATATAACAATATAAATCATTACTTATCAGCTATAGTCAATATATAATTTAGATGGCTGTATGTGAGAAAAAGAAGCACATATATGTATACGGATACACACACAAGCATATGCATATGAATGTATATAAACACGTGTTTTACCACCACCCATTTCTTCACCTGCCACCATTTCTTTTTCATGTCTGTGGTTTAAAAAAGATGACTGACTCTCATGAGGTGTGACTCTCTCAGTGTGCAACACAGTCTCAAAGCCTGATCATGACCCAGAAATGAGAATCAAAATAAACAGGTATGAACACAGGTGGGTGCAACACCCAAAATAGCTTGACTGCCTCAAGCAGAGAAGTCCCCAGGAATAGTCCTTAAACATGGCTGATAGATGAAATGGGCCTTCTGGGCCACCTTCATCAAAGGTGTGTTCTAGCACCCTTCAAGATCCAGCATGGCATAATCTAGTTCAAGAGGTCAGAACACAGTTTATTTAGATCAAATTCCTGGTTTATGGACAATTGAGCTAAAGTCAATAAAGCCAACAATATAAAATTTGTGTCCATTTGTCTAAGATATGAGGAAAATCAAATTCATTTACACATTTTCATTTGCTTGCTTTAACTAGATATGTATCCATGTCACCTTGTAGGAAGCCCACTTGATGACAAAGTTGAACTTTAAGGTTTGATTTGTTACTAATACAAACGTAAATGCTGTACTTGTTTATGCCTCCAGTCTAAATTCTCACCGTATCTGTAAGAGTCCCTTTGCCAAAACCACCAAAAATGTAGAGGAAAACCTTTAATATGAGAAGGAATGTTAATTAAATCTGCACCCCTATGAGCCCCTACAGATTTTTTAGTCTTACCTTCACAGCTTCATGTTCAATTAAACTGCTAATATGAGTGGAGGATAAAAAGCAGAAGCTATTAATAAAACCACTGGTTCTCACTCAGCTGAATCCTAGTTAGACCAGACTTTATACTAGTCCCACACTTCCAACATGAGAACAGAACAGCTGCCAGATTTGATAGATTGAAATCCAGACCACTAAAAAAACCACACGTGTTAACGTTCTGTAGGCACATGAAGATCACCAGTGATTTATAAAGGAGACAAATGGAAGAGCTTTACACACTCCATCTGCATGGGCACTTCTGCCACTTTCTAGGGCCCTGCACAGCGTGGCAGCTGACTTCCAGAAGTGTTCTTAGTTGCTGTGCAAATCCTGCAAAAGTTGTTACCCATATTCAGACATGACAATGGATTAGGGTGAGTGGTACAGGACAGCTCTCATAATATGAGATGCCTAGAACCACAAAAGAAAAAATCTGCTGCCAATCTTGTACTAGTCTATGGGAAAATCAGACAACGTAATACTTTCTTTTTTGCCTCTTTTTTTCCCCAAGCTCACTGAAATACAATCAAGAAACCTGGATGGCTTTTATCAGCCCATGGCTTTTTCAGAAACTTGTCTTCTTACCTTTTATGGCAGTCTATTATCTAAAACCATGAAACAATCAAAATGAGAGGGCTGGATAAAAAAAAAAAACACACTTTTTAGTACTTTTAGACAGGAGTCTGAATTTCTTTAATGGCTGAACATAAGAAGAGATAGGTCTGCAACAACAAGCTCCAGAACCAGGACCATGCTGAGCAGGAAGCTCCTCAAAGGCAGCATACACAATGTGAAGCTGACTAGAGTCAACTGTAAGAACTGCTGAATGCTGCAGTATGTCTTTATTCACGGCTGCATGAATACCCTTCTCCCTTGGGATGTGCCATCTGAAACCCTCACCTGAACGCAGATGTTTCTGTCCTTTCTTTGAGGGACACTGTTTTCTTTTACAGCGTATCAGGAAGTAGGGTCATGCTCCCTTTTGTACAATAGCCTAATGGCTTGAACACTTGTTCAGGAAACAGGAAAAGTAGGCTCCTTTCCTTGCTCTGTCAAAGGGGATTCAAGCCCACTTCTTCCCCCTCACTGGGCAATGTCCTACCCCTTAGCTATAAGCTGATATATGAAAGACAGCATTCTCCAGCCTTTTTGTTGAAGCTGTCACACCCTCTACTATAAAAAAAAAAAAATCAGAATGGAAAAAAGTCTCCTGCCTCCTTGCTAGCAACCTGCCTGTCTCCAGACCTTTCTGTATACATTAAAGAGTCATTAGATCAAACACAGGAGACTTAATCATACAGCAGCAAAGCAATTCAGCATCGTGGCTGTTAACTTAGTCACCTGAGGTTTACTTTAAGTGAAGTCTTTAGACCTAGTCTAAAGTCTTCTGTTGCAGGCACATCCACAAAGCCATGCAGAGACTAAAATATCCAACAAGACAAAGCTGAATATAGAGATGGATCAATCAAACGTGAAGGAAAAGTAATGGGCGGCACCAGCAAAAGCTGATCCATTGAACTCACTTCAAATATTATTCTGATAAAAGCAATAAAGCTGATCAAAACATTCTTTGGGAATTCAGAGATGTGCTAGCAAATGCTTTCTGAAATCTGCACCGGCAAGGAAGTTAATCTCCCAGAACCGGCTCAGTGATTTTACCAAATTCAATGGAATTTTTTGCAATTTATGAACCAAAAGCCTCTAAGGAAGAGCATGGGAACAAAGTGTACGGAAATTTTCAGAACAACATTTTCAAAGAAGGCAAAGGAATGTTGCTGGATTAAATATTCAAATCAAGAAAAAATCTACACAGTAGTAAGGCCAGAAAGCTTGGATTATTTACACAGTTCCCAGCCAAATCCTCTTTGCATACTGCAAAACACAGTCTCAACATTTGTGTACCTGGATGTAAAGCCAAATGTGCATCCCTACTGTTTTGATGACTGCAATACAAATAAATAAAATAAAAAAAATAAATAAATAAACCCAACACTAAAAAAACAGCCAAACAACCCAAAAAAAAACCCAACCTAAAAGCTAGGTTTAGGGTTGGGGGGGTGAGGGACTGTTTTTAGGGGCGGGAGGGTGTTAAGATTTCTCAGGCAGACTTCACTTTTGTGGTATAAGTTCAAAAATGCATTCGATTTTCTTCCACGCCCTTGGCAAGGGGACTAGATCCCTACCTGTCTGCAGATAGAAGACACTGGGTTTTTCTCCACTCAGATATTTTTCTATTGCTTTTTTGTTTGCTTTTGTTATGAATGCAAACTATGGGGCTCAATAGCATCCCTCAGTAGTACAAATCTTCATATACCCTTGTCTTTGACTGACCACTGTGAGACAGATCAAAGTCAGTTATCTTCATCCTCTGGCATCTGCACACAGCTCCCTGGCCTGAGACCATAAATCCACCAATAACTTCCACCCCAGCTACAACAGAACAGTTTGTTAAGTGCAAGGGGATCAATAAATCAGACCTTAAGCCCAGTCCACTACTATTTCAAGTTAATTACAAAGGGATTATTTTCCTTTAGCCCAGTACCTATACAAAATAATGTTGTTTAGATGAACCAATTATTCAGGTTCAGTTCCCTCTTCATGTTACACAGGAGTCTGACCGAACCAATTTTAACCAGAGCTCCAATCAATACAACCCCTCATTGCGGCAGGAGACGCCAGCCGTTCACATGCCTGAGAAAACTCCCCTCCAAAATGGATGTAGTAGCAATATAAACATGTGTGGGTGCAAAGGGGATTTTCAGATGTGCTTTTGCTGTGTTTATGAATCTCACAAAGCTGCTCTGTATCGGCAGTGGGGGAGGAGAAAGCATAAAAATATTAATCAGTTACTTATCTTCTGACATGCTTTGGATCAACATCTGGTGCATGTGCAAGTGATGAAGTATGGCATTTGCCACAAAAGCTTATTTTATCTTCTCTTCCCAAATTGGGCAGGGAAAATTAGCACTCTTAAAAATTAAGTTTCCAGATCCAACTTTTTTTTTTTTTTTTTAATTTAAAATAAATTGCCAACACTGTATAGGCTGTCTGTTCTATTTTGGAAAATGTTTTTCGTCTGAGAAAAGACTGATCTTAAGTAGATTATCTATGAGCTGTTTCCTACCGCTTTTTGTCTCCCCTGCAGTATCTTGCTGCCAGGGTTTAGTAGACAAGCATAGTCTACGTTCAGCTGTTTTATTTCTCCTTCTATCAGTTCAAACTGAGATAGCTCACACATCTGTTTTATTTCTGAAAGCAGTGCATAGGAAAAGTGTCCAGCTCACCCTAATCAAGCATAAACTTTCCTATAAATAACTAAGGACCTAACGAAACAATTGTTTGGAGGAAATGAAAGTGTGTTTAGAAACTCAAATTCCTCTATACTGTATGCCTGAGCTGCTCCAGTTTGAATGTCTTCCTGACAGCATGGATCAGTTGCTCTAAGATGCTGTCCCTGGAGTCAGCAAACTGAAACTATAGCAGGAAATCCAGGTATTAACATCATAGTATGTGCTAATTATAAACCATCATTTCACATTCTGACATTATTCATTTCTAACCTCTTTTAACTAAATCACATATTTGCTTTCTAATCACAGTTTGACAGGAGAGAGTTTCTGACACAAGACAGTGAAGTGATCTTTTAATAAGACAGCAGTTCAAAGATTGCAGCTTTTAGCATAGTAACAACCTTAGTTTGATTTGCTGCTCCATAAAGAAGTGGTAGAGCTTCTGAAAAAAGAAGAAAAGTTTAAATCACTTAAAAAGCTTCAAATTCCTGACTTGTGTTCCGGTTTCAGCTTCTTACTTGAGGTTAGATGTTAGCCACCTTAATCCACTTTGAATTTTTTTTTTTTCCTATAGCTGCAGTCTCAGCAAGCATTACTTAGTATTTTTCACCTTCTGCCTTTTTATCTTAGCATATTCTGGAGTTTTGTCTGGTGATTACCACCAATTGAGACATCAGGTATGAAAACATACACTTGAAATTGGATGGACATTTGAATTTGGTTTGTATGCAAACTTTGTTATTTTGTTGGTTTTTTTTCTTAAAATAGGGTATTTTTTTATTATAGAATATTAAGCTATCCTACCATATCTCTCACCTCTCCCATGAGAGGATTTTTTAAAGTAGCATCACCTTTTTTTCCAACTAATTAAATATTGGCTGATAGGCAACTAACAGAGACTCCATGAAAAACCTTTTGAGTCCACTCTTTCATGGAAAAATGAGTTTTTTTCTTTTTGTTACAGCAGTATCCATAGTTCTTTCCCCGACTCCTGCTAAGTCAGAAAATGACTGATGCAACAGCTCATTCCTTGCAAGCTCACTAACATGAAGCACAGCATGGATTACTGTTACTTTTTTAAATGTTTTAAATACCCATTGTGTATCTTGTTTTTTTGGCACTAGACAACTTCAGAGTTGCCAACACTTGCCATTTATTTTATCTTAATAAAGAATCAATAAGCCAAATCTTGACTCCAGGCAGCTGATAATTTAGGATTACATTTTTAATTTCCAGCTGCTGTCTTTTGTCTATCTGGTTGTTATTTTTCATTATTATTTGCTCTTTTCTTTCCATGGCAGCAAATCCTTCAAGTATGATTAGCAATTCAGCAATTTGACTGTTTGCTGAATAAGATCTTTTGCTACTGATTACCACAATAACTAAATCATACGCAGAAATACCACTGGTCAAAAAAACAAGTACTCTTCTGAAGTACAAGATGCTCAGCACACCTGTAGAAAGCCTCACTAAAACAGACCAAAAAGGTAGGTAGAAGAGGCCTTGCAAATAAATGACTTTGCAGTTAGGAAGGCAGTCAGCAGAAGTGGAGAGCCTGGGAAAATACAAACCTGCACATCGTAAGTCCCATTTAATAAGACAGGCCTCTGGGAATTGATGTCCTGCAGCACCCCTGAAAGCACAGTGCGGTTGACTTTCTGGAAGTCTTTGGAGTGGCTGAACTGCACCATGTTGTGGAGAGCCAAAATTTTAGTGTCAAGCTCAGCATCCTGCCTGGTGCGGTTGTGCAGTCCTAGGTGGTACTTGCGGAAGTGTTTGATGAGATCTGTGGGGTCGTTCCCATAGTAACCATATCCACAGATGTTACATTTGAAGTCCTGAAGCTCTGGAGACAGAGGCGCCGTATCTGGGTTATCATTTACCAACAAATCTGGTTTGGATTTGTTCAGCCTTAAACCCCCATCTGAAGGCACTTGTGGGTTTTTTGAGGCCATGGGGACCGGGCTTGAGCCTTGGCCATCAGTTTGACCACTTTGCACTTGCGCTGTTTCATCTGAAGCTTTTGGCGACATCTGATGCTCCTCATTTGTCTCTGCTGCATCTCCTGATGGGGTACAGACCACATCTTGGGTGTCATCTGCATCTGATTTTTGAGGAGACTTCAAGGCCTCACAGATTCCCCCAACAGCTGGAGATGAGAAAGCCAGCATATTTCTGTCTGTCACCTCATCATGAGGGAAGGATGGAACATTTCCTCCCTTATTGTGGCTTTCATAATTGAAGCCAGCCTTTTCACTCAGCACTGAGCTTTTCAAGTCCTTTTTAATGCTGGAAGATGGCTCTTGGACATGCATGCAAAGTTCCTCCTTGTTATTTAACTCTGCCGCATCACCCTGGTCAGTGTTTTCTTGCATCTGCTCTGCAGAAAATTCTTTCTTCCTTCCAGACTCTTCACTTTCAGTACCTGTAGACTCAAGGGTCTGTACCTCACCTTCACTAGCAACGTTTCTTAGAGGGGGGTTCTTTTTCCGGACCATATCTACCACAGAAAAAGAAAAGCAAAAAAAAAAAAAAAAAAAAAAAAAAGGCAAAAAACCCTATAGAATTATTCAAGATATATAACAGAAAACAAAGCTGGCACTTCTTAAAGCATTCTGAACTATATGAATACATCAACTTTTCAGGAAACTTTTGTCAAACAGGTTTTTAGACTATGCAGAAAACTAGAATTTTACATGTTAAAAAAAAAAAATAGCACACTGAAACTGAACTTAACTAAAATGAAGACTTTAAAGCCCGCAAAAACACTGCCATTAGAGGCAGTGAATTACAGGTTTCATTATAATTTCAGAAGATAACCGTCTGGCAGAAATAATTCATTTAGAATGCTTCTTTGAAAATATTTTTTTTTTAACTAAGGGAAAATAATTAGTCTAATGTTCATATACAGTACAACTACATGTAATGTAGCTCTGCAAAAATACACGTAAATGACATAATCAGAAGAACTTAAAGAAGGTATTAGGAAGAAAAAGATTTAGGAGAGTAAGTAACTTCAGGCATCAGAGAAAGTATTTTTTCCAAGCAGGTATCAGTTTCTCTACAGCAAAAGCTCCCCCATCATACTGCCCATAAACTTCAAACAGGATTATATGGATATTCTAAAGTCTGCCCCACAGTCCATTATTCATGTAATTAGTTCTATTTGCCAAACAAAGATAAACTAACTTTATTAGGAAACCCATTATCAATAAAATTTTACAGGCCTGGATCCAGACATCTGACATCACTGCAAGGCTAAGTCAGGATCTAGCCCCGAAAACACCTGGAATCCACATGGATCTAAACAGTCAAACCCTCCTCTGCTCAGTCCTCCTTGCAGACATGGCCACTACTGTTAAGCCTGCCAGTACACCCTCTGAATCCACTAAAGAAAGCTCAGACAGGACAGCAATAAGGATCAGAGAGAAAGAAGGAGTCTGCCACAAGTGAGTTAGCTGCTAGCTTAACATGGGAGATTATGGAAGAACAAGCAATCAAACTATGGAGGTACTAAGCCAAATTTCTCATCTGCTACATATCTTCACCTTCCCCAGCCTACTTAAGAGAAAATACTTATATGAAAATTCCCTGCACTCTCCACTGTGTGGTTCTGGATTCGATATTCACCACCAGCTGGTTTGATCCATTTGTGTTCACATGCTAGCTAGGGGCAGAAGACAGATGTGCTACAACTTTTTCTGTGCTCTTATCTTTGCCAATGCTGTCTACAACGATGGATGTTTCTCTGCCAAATTGTGTGTGGTCCAGTGGCAGCAGGCTGCAGTACCACACATGAGATGTGAGCTGCAGGCTCGAGCCTGAGCCCCTGTTCCCATGCCTGCCACGGCCGGGCACGTATAGGGGCACTGGAGATACTGCTGTACAAAGGGAGGACCACCTGGTGATTCCTGGAGCAGCACTGATGCACTCTAAATGGTGGTGTACCCAGGCCACTGGTGACCTTCTCAAAACAGTACTTTGAGAAGTACAGCTGGGGACAGAGGTTAAAAATAAAAGAACAGGCGTCTGTACATACTCTTATTTACATCTGCTCCACATGAAAGGGCACTGTATGTTATGTTGATAAAAACAGACAACTTCTCAGGGGAAGTGTTCAGCTTGTGTCTTGGGCTGGCTCTGTTGTCTTTGTGGTTGAGCTGATCCACAGGCAGCATGGGCTACAGTGAGACGGCTTTCACACAGAATGCCAGCTTGTGTTAGAGAAATTTTGACACTCCGTGTGGTCTTAATAGGTTTCTTAAATGCCTACTGTGATTCCTTACTATAGAAGACACACATTCTTGGGAACCAAGTGCCTTCTCTGTAATGTCAACTGCACCTACCACGATACATATGCACTGAATTTTACTTCACCTCCCCCAATAATTCTGAACCATGAAGTCACTCAGAACTAACAGAAAAGAAAGATTTCCTGTTGTGGTAAGAGAATTATTACAATGCAGTCTCAGGCTACTAAAGCAACATGCACACGTATATAATTCAGAGTATAAAGATAGTCCTCAGCCTTTTAGTATTACCACTTCGCTGTGGGACTTGTGAATGCTCTTGGTTAACACACACTAAAAATATATGTGAGCATTCATGGTAGGTGTTCAGCTAAGTCTGTATCTTCCTCCTGGTTACACATCCCAAACCATTTTTAAAATAACTTCTGTTTAAATGCAATTCATGGCAGAGGACAGAGAAACGAGTCTTGACTGCGCAGTGAAGAAAAATCAGAAATCAAGAAAGTAAACATCGTGACTGTTACCTCAGTCAAAATTAAACAAGACTAAATGCAATGTTTTAAAATGTTTTTGTTACAGATATTTTTGGCAGATAAGGGAAGTTTAGAGATTTGCTATCTTCATGGCAACTGACAGAATAGAGTCAGAGAAAAAGACAGGAAAAAATCCATAAAGCAAAGAAAAGAAAAATCTGGACAGCATACAGGCTAAATAGACACTACCCCACATCTAGATACTTCAGTTCAAATTTTCCTGATACATTTGTGAGTCTGTGCACTAATGGAGGGGAAAGCAGGAAGACTAAACATATCTGCCTAATGGAGCTTTTTTATGCAGTATTCTACACTTGGAGAAAGAAAGGAAAGAAGATAACCTTGATTTAAATATAAAAACTTTTAGTTGAATTTAAAAGTTTTTTTCCCCTCTTTTTTCTTTCAGCTTTTGAAAAATCATCTGATATTTATTTGCTTGAAATCCACGCAAGGGGACAGTAAGAAAAGACAAAGGGTTGGCTTTTTTTGTCGCTGAAATTCCACCACTATCATTTTTCAGAGACATATTATGTAAATAAAACTACATTTGCAATACTCCTAAATCGAAGAAACCATCCCCTAGCAAGTCATAAGTTAGATATAGAAAGAATATAGCCGCTCTGAAATTATTATCTCTAAGACAAATAACAGATTGCACAATGTTTTATTGTGTGCCAAGAACGTTTTCAGTTAACAATTTCACTTGAAAAAATGGATCACATACTTGTAAAATCATACCCAGCATTGACTTCATAAGGCATGTGGCTTTAGAGTGCTTTCTACAATTATTAATTCTATTAGTCAACTAGCAGGCGGGCTAATGCAATTGTCTTAGAAGATGCACGGAAGACACAGAAGACATTTTGAGAGCTGATCTGTATATCTGCAAAACAAAACAAAAAAAGGTTTTCCCTCCTAAATTATGCATTCAAAATATGCTTTTTACTTAAAAACATCATTATGCCTATTGTACATTCACATGCATCTATTAGTGGGCACTATACAGACAGCGGCTGCTGTTCTCTGCTTCCTTCAAATGTGACAAATCCCACAGCTGCCTCCTCCTCAGGCAGACACACATGCTCTTACACACACACATACACAAATTATCTCAGAAGTGATGTTCTCCAAAAAACAAGTTTAAAACAAGTTTAAAGCAAGTGTTGAAAAGGAGCTGAATAAATGCTGTAGAAAATGAAAGTGCCTTAAAAATTCACATATATTAGCAGGTATTGTGCATCATAATGGGCCCGGCCTAATGAGATAGATAATGGAATACAAATAGCTGGTTCACATCCAGACTCTGCCATCAGCAACTGGAAGTCATCATCTGCTGGCTGCCTCATGTTCCACTTGAAACAAATTTTGTGGTGCTACTTTTGTTGTTAGTGGGCAAATTCCCACATCTCAAAAATGCCATCACAATAATAAGCACATTTGCTGGGTAAAGATGCCAAGTGATGAACAGCCATTGGGACTGAACTACCTTTTTGTCACTGGAAATGGTGATCTTCCCAAAATAAAAGACTTACTAAGCCTGATATGAATGAAAAGATTTCTTGAGCTGAGAGAACCCTGAATAAGGTCCAGGTTGCAGAACTTGTCTTTGAGGTCCATAACGCAGGGTTTAGTATCATATTTTCATTACACTGAAATTACCTTTAAACTATGTGGGGTTTATATTTTTTTTTTTTTTTTTTTACCTGATACGATCACTCTCAGCTACTTCAAAGTGGAAATCATACTAATAGCTATATATAGTTTCCATCAAAACCAGCCAAGGCTATTCTACATGATTCATGCATCTGCAAGATACTGTTCTCGTTGAACTTTTCTGCTCAACGATCACTCATATCAGTTTATCCCTGGAAGCAAAAAGTGGAAACTTCTACTAAAATCAGTTTTTAATTCAGGATAATGAAGTACCATAGTACTATAGTAGTTCCTTAAAAAAAAAAAAAAAAGAAAAAAAAAAGAAAAAGCTAATTCTGATAATCAATAGTTTCTTATTAGTGGTGAAGATAATGGCTAATTACCTGCTGATCATCAGCTCCTGCAATGGGTCATTGCTGTTGCTCACTACTTTTATTGAACGTGATGACTTGTCATCAAAGCCTATTGCAACAGTATGGTTGTTGCCTTGTGTTTGCACTGCAGGTTTAGGTCAGGTCTTAGTCATATGCTCTTTCCAGCAGAATAATACTTTAGAGAGATGTCTGAATTTTGTTAGATGCCACTGGCTGCTTTTTGTACACGAAGATGCACAAGCAGATGAGCTGAGTCAAGGGTCTACGAAAACTGTGATATTATCAGTCGGCAGGCTCAAGTAGGACCTCTTTGTTAAGGGATAGTAAAATTAATACTTTTACACTCATATATATTACACACCCACACACAGACATATAATGCACATACGGCGCTTAAACATCAATCATTTTGCCAGAATAATGTAGCAAAAAAAATCATTAACTCTCAGTGTCTCAGCTTAATATATGTCTAATACTTACCTATCTCACAGGAGTGTTGTGAGGCTTAATTAATTAGTGACTGTAAAGCACTTTGTGATCCTCTAATGAAAGGTGCTACATAGCACAAAGTATTATTAAAATCATTAGGACCACAAAAAAGCCCTGTGGAATTCCAGCCTACACTGTCTGTTGGGGTTGGGAGTGATCTTATTATTAAAAGGCGACCGTCAGACTAATTTTCATAATTTTTTCAAGATCTCTTTTTTTCCCTCCCTTTGCTGTTGTGATAGCACGTTAGCAGCTAGAAATTTAATCTTATCATCTTAATAACATACACTCATGTAGTTTATTACTGCAGGGCTAAAGAAGAGAACAGGGCTTTTGGCACTCATCTGGCTTTCCCTTTTAAAAAAAAATAAAAAATAAAAATTGAGAGACATATTTTGACACCTTCCCACACTCCACCCCACCAGGATAGCCGATCATGTGAGATGGCAGGATACTCACTAGAGCTGCATGGGAAAATACTGCTGTGGTTTTCATTTCTCTCTCCTTTTTTTTTTTCCCTTTTCTTTCACATACAAAAAAAGAAAAAAAAAAGGCACAAAACAAACCCCAGCTTATTACACATAAATAGGCTACAAAGACTGTCTGCTTTCTTTATATAAAAAACCCTCAAGTGTTCAAAGTGTCGGCTTCTATTAAACACACACAGTCCTAACCGATCTGGAGCCTTCTTCCCCCTCTCCATGTAAGAGCTGAGCATCTGTAAGGCACACAAGCTCCGAAGCCAGAAAAGCTCCCGTCCTGAGAGCATGAATTTCTGGGAAACCATCTCCACAGCAGGCTCCATCCTGGGGAGCCACCTTGCACCCAGCCCTCTGCTACAGCCCACACCGCCAGGCTGGTCTGGACCTGTGCTGAGCACAGCCAGAGAGCTAGCAAGCTAATTAGGACAGCCCATGGTTCAAAGACCTGTATGTTTGCTAATTTAAGCATTTTTAAAAAATAATAACACTAATAATGTGTAAATACACTGGAAACTCCATGCAAAATTGCTGCCTTCACTGGTAATTAGATTACATCAGATGCAAACTACCCCCAGACTCAGACACAGTGGTATAGGACTGGCTAAAGCTCCCCTCTTTCCACCTTCCCTCATGGATACTTGAGCAGTAAAATGACAGCAAAGATTTGTGTACAGCTTCACACCCCCACCATCTCTAGCCAGGACACAGAGCTAGAGGCAGCCACACATGACGCTTCTCACAGTTTTGCTTGTGGTTCTCAGACCAAGACTGTCGGAAAACAACCAATGCATGGTCCTCATCCCTCTCTGCTGAGAAGGGAAGGCAAGAAAAGCCTCTTTTGTATAAGGAAATCAAGAATCAGTCCCTAAACTATGGGAGGGCAGAATAAGCTTAATGACAAGCAACTCCCTCTTCAACAAGATCACCTCCTCCCCATTTGGCACCAGCATATTCAGACATATCATACAAGACAGGGGACTTCTTGGATCTAAGCAAGTGACAAATTAATTTCAAAGGACCTTTAAAGCTATGCATGTTTTTCTACAAGCCCTAAAACTGCATGGCCACATTCTCCTGCCCAAGATTGCTTAAGAGTAAAACATGCCTCCTCGTATCAGTAAAATTTGGCAGGATCAGACATTGTATTTGCTCCAAATCTAGCTCCTTGATATTCTGCACTCTGTATGTTCAACTGAAATGATGATAGCTTCATCAGTCTAGAAGATGCAAGGAGAAAATCATGCCTTATATGTAATTCCAGTAGAACAGTATTATAGCAAAACACTGTTGTTTTTCATCTCCTCTCTTCATCTTTTGCATTTTCAGACTCTCCAGTTTGGTCCCTGATCACCAATTTGCCAAGAGCTTTCTGCAATTTTTTTTTTTCCACAAAATCTATAACAAAGAGACAAGTAAAAAAAAAGCTGCAGTCTGTTCAAGCTTGCTCCTTCCCATTTACATTTACTTGCCCAACATAGATCGTTCTCAAATCTCTAAAGGTGTACTTTTGGACATCTTAAATCCTGTTCAGCTACAAAGTGCCATCACCTTCAAACAACTCTCATCGAATAAATCTCTTATTAATTTAAATCAAATTAATTCAAAATTATCTTTTCTATCACCATATGCTTCAGAGCACAGCACACATTAGTAGTCATCTAGCCACTGGAATAAATCTAACCTTTTCCTATGTGTATAAAACAGACACTTGGTCATTTCAGAGAGTCTAGGAGTGGCATTTCAAAATAGATGGTCTGAGCCTACTTCCAGGCACTTATTTCACCTTAAGCTCACTACCGGTGTAATCATGCAGACACTTTCAGGAGAAACTGAAGTCAAAAGGTGATTTGCCTGGAGAGGAAACACAGGGTGGAATATTATAGTATCATGCAACCAAAATGAAGAACTCTAAAGAAGTTTTTATTTCAGGGTACCTGAGCATGGCATTTTGCTGCTCTGCATTTCTGACTGGCCTGCTATGGAGAGCTTGCTCCTACCAGACCTCCACTGCTACCCATCCAGGATGGGGGAGCCCAAGAAGGCAAAGATTTGCTTTGCTCTGGCTTTCAATCAAGCATCTAAAAATACTCTGTGAACATGACAACGTGGTAAACCTCAATGAAGCTTGTGAAACAGGCAAATTAATATCACTGCCATTTTATAGATAGAATTATCTACAGAGAGATACAAAAATCAAGCTGTTCAAGGTGATGTGCAGGCAGCACTCCTAGTTACTGACTGAACCTGGTTTCTTTTGATGTCCAGGCCCATATCCCTCTCCTGCATGTATTTCAGCAGAGAAAGCATCACCCTAGCACTTGGCAAAAGGCCAAGATACTGCAATTTAATAAGGTACAGAAAGAGCACCTCATGCGAAAGTATAAACGCTGCAATTTATCATGACAGTTATGGGATATAAGCTGACATTTTATTTGTATGTAAATTAGTCTCCAAAACAGCATAAAAAGGCCACACTTTCAGAGAATATTGTGCCTTTGCTTCTCTGTTCTGCATTTATCTAAAATCAGTTTTCTGTATTAAAAGTAGTTTAATTTTTATGTATTGATGCTGCTTTGCATGCTCCCCAATCTGTTGTTATTGCACCGCAGAGAGAACCCAGCCTGATTTGCTTACTGCAATAAAATAACCAGCTTCTGCCAGGACTGACGCCTCCTATGAGAACCCTGCCATCCTCACTGAATCTTCTGGTTATTCCATTAATTTCCTGCTGCTAAACTTTATAGGATTGTAGAACATTCCCTATTAGATGAGACCAGAGGTCCATTTAGTCTGGTGTTCTGCCCTGGAGAGCAGCCAAGAGCAGATCCTCCAAAGAAGGTTCAACTGCCTTTGGACAGATAGCGAATCACCTACCTCTGTGAAAAATAAATTGCTCCTAATCCTCAACACTTAGACTATGGCTTACTTTCCAAAGAGTGAGAGGGTTTATAGCCCTTAATTATCTCTCATGTTCTACAGTTTGTCGTTAAGTAAGTCTGTACATCCTCACTTCCAATGAAAGTGTCCAATATCTGTATAACATTGTGATGATCCTGGTATCAGTGATATCTTGTAGCTCTCTCTTTACAATTCAATTACTAACTAAAAAAGAACAAATACTTTAAGCAATTTGAATTTTCTTCTTGTCAATAGAGTTTCACCTCAGTCTTGTACTAGTGAGAACTGAAGATCTTCTAGGCTGGGGCGTACCTATCACATCCCCTCTATTGAGCCTGTCTTTAGGGTAAATAACAACTGTCTTTCCAAACTCTTCTAGTAGGTGTGGCGATCTCATATGCTTCAATTTCTTTTCAGCCTGAGTAAACTCAGTGCTCTTTGTAATCCAAATGTCCTTTGAAGACAATGGGAGTTTAGGGTTTGAAAATGACTCAGAACTGAATCCCAGTTGAGTGCATTGGCAGAGGCAATTACAGTGCTGCCTTGAGATGAAGAGTGAGGAATGAAGGTGACCTCCTGGCTCCTAGGCAAGAGCAATCAGGTATGGATGCAAGAAGTGACTCATCTGTTCTTTCGCATTAACAATACAATGGGCTTACCCTATTTCCCTTGAAGCTAATGGCAAAAGCCCCACTGACTTTGAGAGGAGTGAGACTGAGATGGGCTGCTGCTTTCTGCCAGGTGAAGCCTGTGATAGGGTAGAAAGGCAACAAAGTTCCCTTGCCCCAAACTTCAGTTAAATGGAACCAAAAATTATTTGGAAGAAGAGGAGCAGATGGTTTTGGCTAGCATTTCAGAAAAGTTCAGATAAATTTGTTTCCAAGTAGAGAGAAAAAGCAGGGAAAAAAAAAAAAACAAAAAACAACACCATTTGAAATAGGGTTGAAATTTCAGTTGGATCAAAACTAAAAAGTGGGAAGAAGGTAGAAGTGTATAGCCTGGACCTAAAACAGCAACGTTAAATCATCACCTGAGAGGGCATTATTGTAGTACTTTTCCAGACAGACTAGAAGCAAAATGAACATGAGTTTGCAAAAATGTCCTTTTTTTTTTTTTTTTTTTTTTTTTTTTTAAGAAAAAAAATTGGCAAGGCTTTCCAGACACAAGTTATATAGGTAAGAAAGGGCAAGCAAGGGCAACAGGAGTTGAGCCCACGTACATCAAAGTAGACTTTGGCTTTGGGTACCTATCCAAACTGAGCCTTCAAAGGTTCTAATGTTGCCCTATTGTTTAGCTAGAATCTTGTCTAAGCTTGCTCAGGAGAACCCACATTCAGAAGTATGGGAGAAGGGAAAAAGAACACACATTTTCCAAACCGTGATTTCAAAACAAAACAAAAACATGTAAATCTACATGCTGCAGGGTAATACTGGTAAGCGTGGCTAGCTATTGTTGCTCCATGCGTTTCAATTTCCATACATTAGCATTCATTGCTGACATTATTAAATCCAAAGTTATTTGGATGCTTTGATCAGCAAATTGAATTTGGAGTCTCTATATGCTGTACCTATATTCACGTAAAGTTTACAAAACTATTATATTTCCTTATTCTGACTCTTCGCCCCACATGCTGCGAGTTTCCATTTATCCCACAGCCATACATTCCAAACACAGACCATTTTATTTAGTAATATATTCAAGAATTTAGATAAAAAGAAAAGCAATGGAAAATCTTTGGCAATCTCTACATAAACAGTTTCTATACATTTGGGTTGAATCATCCAGTAAGCTCTCATCTTGATATGCCTGTGACAAATAAAACTTTCATCACCAATACGCCCTCTTGTCTTGGAGGTCAGGATACAAGGAGATCTGTATTACAAAAATTTCTTATACCTTTTATGGCTATCAGAAAAATTAACATCCCATTAAACATAAGCATGTCAGAGTTTTGGCACTGATTTTCCACTCGGCACAAATAACCCCACTCTCCATTGTGAATGGGGGAGAAACAACAGCAGTGGCAACCACAACAAAAGAGTGGATTGTGTGTTGCCTACACAAAACAGAAAGCTGTGCCTATTCAAGAAATCTTGGCCATTTGTCAGAAATTACAGAACTGATGTTGGAGCCCAATATTAGCTCCAGCCACAGCAGTGGTGAATTACCTTGCCTTTGGAATCATCCCTATTAACTAGGAAAGACTTCTGCAGCACGTACCATATAGTCCTCATGCAGACTCAGAAACACGGAGCCACTTTCTTAACACAACTAAATGGAGGGGGGTTGGGGGGGTTAGGAGGAGATCAAACCCAAAACAAATGCAAATGGATTCACTGTGAGTAGTTTGTCTATTATTTGCCCTTTTTATCTCTTATTTATGTTTCTTTTTAAGCTGAGGAATGAAGTGAAATGCCAATGAGAAAGCCACTCTTATAATGCCTCCACCGTAGTGATTTGATATGAAAATGCTTTGAAACAGAGAAGCGTTCTTCAGATAGCCGTAAGAATCAAATGCACGTATTCTCTGAGGAATATAATTTGTTTTACCCATTTCAGTTCTGGTTGGAAATAGGGAAGGAGGGCACAGAGTACAGAGACTCCTCAAGACTGCTGATGTGGCTTTGAAGCAGCTTCATGTAGCGAGGGCTGGCATTCCTCTAAAACTGGCAAAAGGTGCCAGCGTCAGCCTGTTGACTGCTGGATGAATATATATAGTGCAAATAATGCTGTTCTTGAATCAGTTTTTGCCCAACTCCCACATAAACTTTCCATGGGAAAATCTCATAATGCCTGCATAAGTGATTTTATGAATCTAGCTTTTAGCTTTTGACAGAAGATTTCTTACTCTACTGGCTTTGATTCTTTATTACATTAAGGGGTAGTGCCAAAAGCCCTCACATTAGCTGCGACCATACAGACATCAGAAATTCAATTTAAACTGTGACAATCTGCCAAAATCATAAAACACACACAAAAAAAGATTTTAAAAATTATAGTATATTTTTGAAAACGAAATATGCAATTTCCACAAACACAAGGACAACATAGGTTGCAGAATCTGCATGCTAAAACTACCGATACGTGAGTAGAAATCTGCAGTCTGCAGAGAACAAACAGAAGTAGTCAGCTGTTTTTCCCACTGAAGATACATTTTGAAATGAGTCGGACACCACTTTTCTATCAATAATCTATCTCAATGTTCTTTTAAAGAAAAAAAAAAAAAACCAAACTCTAAGAACTTCCCTAAAAAAGTTACATGGAAGTACAACCACAGATTACGCTAATACTTCCATTCTCAAAAATCCCCTATACACAAGCAAGCCTTACCGCACTGCTCCTGTCTTCCTCCTCAGAGCTGCCTTCTCACCACCTCAATTCCCAATCCAGTACCTCACCAGTTTTAAGAAATATCCGGCAATGATGTAGGGATGATTTGTTGCACTGAGATATCCCACAAAAATGGAACGCTTTTGCTGTGTTTTCACTTATAAAGAAAGCAACTTATTAAAGCAACTTCTGGGTTCACTGGCATCTTAGAGTCTAAAAAAAGTCCCAAAATTACTTGCAGAGGATACAACAGCACCTTCTTTGAAGTAATGTTGCAACTTGTGCAAAGGAATTTGGGATGTACCTGAGATCTGAAGGTGCGGGCTACAAATTAACACAGCCAATTAGGTGGAGAGGCTGAGAGTCCAACACAGATGGGGCAAGATAACTACAACTGAACACAAGGACTGCCAAATGTAAGCCAGTTGGCTGAGTATAGATCATGTCATCCTGCTCAGCTAGCTGCTGCCCAATCAATAATCTGTTGCTGTTTGCTCTCCCCATGCCAATCAACCCAAGCTAGGACTGCTTCTAATTTTCCAGTCTAGGAATAGCTTCAGAACATCCACAACTGTTACTTCAAACAACTCGAGAAATAAATGTTTCATCTGCACACCAGCGTGCAGATTCTTCCCAAAATGGGACTAGTAGAGAGTAAATAATTACTCCTGTAACAGTCTGATCTGATAAACCACAAGACATAAGGCTGCAAAAGCGATCTTTGTACCATTAGCAGTCAGGAGAGAACCCTATTTCTAAAATTACTTGATTAACTGATACAGGACCCCAAACTCTGATAATTCTGTAGAGAATGTTTCACAACAGATACAGCCATTTTTTTTAGGGATTAGTATTAGCTATAAATTTCTTATCCCCTGAAATCTGGTACAACTGGATTTATGTTGCAAAGATGCCTTGCTTTACAAGAAGACAGAGATGAAATCAGAGACAATGAAATTTAGGCATCTCTTCAACAATTATTTTATTAAGCAGTATGTATTGAAAGAATAAGAATACATAAGAGGAATTAGAAATTATCTTCATAGCTTATTTGTGGCTTCTCTTCTTGTGAGTAATGAGAACAGCCCAAGATCACACAGATAAAAATCTTAATGTCATAAGACATTCGCTTAACCATTTGTATGTAGATAACAAGATGAGCATATATATGCATACATGAAATAAAGAACAGAGACTGCAATAAATAGAAGTCATGTATTTGTGAAGTAGCTGATACTTGGGTCTTCCCCAGCATGAGAATCTACTGTTCAAACCAAACATAGACTTGAGTCATCCTTTGTTTTTTTAAAAAATAACCTTTCGTATCATTGAATCCCCAGCATATCGACAGGCCTTGGCCCATTAATAGAAAAAAAAATCACTCTTTATAACTCCCAGATCAATTTGATTTCCTATCTCATTACACACCAAGTTGTTGCACCTCTGGATCTCTTTTGAGTTTAAAGCAAAAACACCCAACTTCGCTCATAACACTTACTCTTCAGCTGCACACAGCAGAAGCTCCCCATTGCTCCCATTTTGCCTGCTCACAAGATGGCATGCTTGTCTCACTTCACCACACAAATAAGTCTGTATTACACTCACAGCATCAGGGATAATTAAAGGTTAGGCATGGAGCTGGTAGGCTGTTAGTGAGCTGAGCAACGCGCTCCCACAACACCGATGGCCCCAGCGGCGCTGCAGGTACGCCTGTGCTGGGGTGCCCACAGCCCCCGACACACACAGACCTGCTGGTTCTCTCTTCCCAAGTTCAAACACAGGAAGAAGTGAGGACCTGGAAACCACAAATCCCAGAATAAAAAAAAAAATGTACCTTCTTTAGCCCAAACTGAACTTTATCTACCTAGAATGGTACCGGCATCGGAGCTAAAGGGTAGCTGTGTAAATCAACAGTGCACTGTAATCTGGGCAACATACACACAGTTGATTAGACCTAAAATTACTGACAATTATGATTTCCCTTGCGTCTTTCTAACAGCTTGACATATCGATGCCTAATGTTTCATTATGTTTCAATTTGAATCATGACTGTAAATCACTGGCAATACAGAAGAATGAGACATAAGATAGGGGAAGGGAAGAGGATGCATTAGAGAGAGATTGGGTTTGAGAAACTTCATGGAATACTAAAATCAGCAAAAAAATATCATGTAAAACTCAGACACAGAAAGGCTACAGCAGGTAGTGGAATGAAGATTACGTGTGGCCAACCCAGTGGTTCACTCATCACAGTCAGAGAGAGTTAAGACTTGTTTGAATTTAAATAAACATCCTTTTTTCTTTTTATTTTCTTTACAGACAGGAGTGGGGAATAGAAACAATAGGAACACTGTTATACCTGTTGATTTCACTCACATTCACTGTAAAAGCTCTAAGAAAACATAAAAGATGACACCTTTTAGCTATAGCAAGAGTGCACAAAGTCTAGGACTTCCATTCATGTGGCAAGTACACACATTTAATCGTTCACACAGATACTTTGAGTTAACCAGTGTCCTTTATACCGGTAACCAGCTGCTAACCATTTTCTCCAAATCCCTACATTTTGCCCTGAAATCACAGCATCATAAGTTAATTTTGAACAGAGCAAAAAGGAAATATGTGTTAGGCTATGATGGAGCAGGGATGTGAACACTGTAACTGAGGAAATACCAGTGGCTTAGGCATCAAGATGAGCAAAAGGAAGACCACTGGGCCAGCTCACACTGCCACTGCGATGCTGTGCACGCCAGGAACAGTGAACCCACAAGAAAGCACTAGGCAGGGATTTCTTTTCACTGTCAGCTAAACTGCTTCCTGTAATTATAAATATATAATTGTTAAAGTGAGAAAATTATTTACATGCACTGACAGAAAATTAATTCCCAAAGAATACGCAAAAGATTAAGCAACACCAGTCTATCAGCATAAGATAACTGTGGCAATACAGCACTTCTGAAGCAGACAGCCTGGCATATTACTTGCTTTGGTACATGAGAAAAATCCAACATCAGATCGTGGGTACATCTAAACTGTGGGATACACTTCTGCAGCTCCAGCTCTAAATGCACACCCTGGCAACATCCTGACTACACGTCAGAAAATCTGGTTTGGCACCATTCTCCTACGCACTTTGGACTCCATCAATAGAAACCCAAGCGAGCAGACGAAGTGCAACATGCGCCATCCAGCAGACCAGGATTATGGTACCTGGCCTGCAAGAGAGATACGGCAACTGCTTGTTGCTGGCTTATTCTTCCTATAAGCATTTCACATTTCAGTAATATTAAAGAGACACTTTCTGCTCTGATTTATAAAGCCATTTTTTCATTACTATTTCACCTCTTCTTTTTTTCCTTAAATAAAATAGTTGATCATAAAAAGAGAGGACGGTCAGTCCTATGGATAGATGAGTAGCCAAGAACTGGGAAATGTCTCCTAATTTCCTTTGTCTCCTCAGAAAAGCAGTATCACATGCTAACGGCTCCCACTTGAAATCACCCATATCAGGGCTATGTTTATACTGTTTTCATAACACTCATCAAGAAGTGAGCCTGGTCTTGAGGCCAAGTGACAAGGCAGAGACTGAAACTCTACTACTTTATTCTCAAGTCAGCTCTTTCCATTTGAACTGGTCCATCAGGGTCTAAAGTCTCACTTCAAACAGCTGCATCACAGATGATCTAACAAGACAAATACTCAAGTGCGTTACAGAAAGTATATACAGAAAGTACTTTCTGTATAGAAAGTACTAAATATATAAGATGACAATGTTTTGTTGTATCTCCAATCTAGAGAGGGACTGGGGTATTGTACAGAAAAAGACTGAAAATTGTATTACAAGTTGAAATGAAAATTAGTAAGGAAGAACGTATGCAAGGAAGAGTGTATGCTCCATGAAATAACAATCCCTGGCACCTTATTAATGAAAAAAATTAACCACAATTATAAATCACACTTCAAAAGGCCTTGCTATGTCCCAGGCAAGATTCTTAGCAGAAACAGGTAAGTAATAATGTCACAGGTGACACTGCATTAAGGAAACTATTTAAAATGTTAAAGATTAATTTTAAATAATATTAAGATACAGAAGATGGGACTCTTGTCTACATGAACATGTGAAGAGCAGCTCATGTAGACTAGCAACACAATTGCTAGCAGCAGGTAAACATTACGACGGGAAAAGCTTAGGATCATGTTGGCATAAGAACAAATAGACTAACCATGATTAACTTTGGGCTGAAAATGAGAAGGAAGGGTTTTAACTGACAAAGCAGTGAGGCTATGAAACATCCTTTCGCCAGATGCAGTCAAGGCAAAAAAATACCTACCTAATTTCAAGATGAAGGTGGGTCATTTCATAAAAGGGATTACATATGCTGGTTGAAGTTAAAAGAGCTACCCACTGCTCACAACTGCCACAAAACTTCAGGACGACATACACTAACCCACTTTTTTCAGGGTATGCACAGCCTTACCACTATTCCTTAAAACTGTATGTTCCAAGGGCACAGTTTCCTCAAAAGCAGACGAGGAAAGGCTATTCTTTTGTCTCTGTTTTAAGAAATATATTTATTTTCACAGTGACTTTCTGCATCACCCATAAAGCCAATAGTCTTTAAAAGACAATATCTTCCGCCTCCAAAGAAAATACAAGATATGTAATGTTTCTTACTTGGGCAGAAGGAATTAACTGTAAGATTACCAGTACCAAAGCCGTTGTCAAAATGCCACTTCCACCCTTTCGAACTGTCTTACCAGTCATTTATCTGTGTGACACTGCTGTACTCCAAATAGGCATTGTACAATTCTTTTTGTATTTTAAAGATTTTAATCTATTTAGATGAAACCAACAGGTCTGCTGTTCTCTCTACTGAAGAAAATTAACCTTTTGCTCCGATTCAATGGGGACAGAATACTACCCATCTCCTTGCTCATTCCTGGAGCCACCCCATCTCCCTAGCTTGTTGCAACACCCCTGTTTTCACGTAACTCACAATGCAAAAGCAAATATGGCAACAGATAGCTAAGCAGAGAAGCCTTATGTGGTCAAACTGACCAACACAACCCTCACAATTCCTAAAAAGCTTTTTATGGGGTTCATTTGGGCCTGACCAACCTTCACACATTATTTTGGTTTAGCTGTGTAAACACCAAGTCATTTGCTCCAAGTTTCTTCTTCTTCCACAATAGCACAATATACCACTATTCTTTTTTTTTTTTTTTTTTTATTTCACTGAAACACATTTAAATACATATTTATTTATGGTACATACTGTCTGCTAGAACCGGGCTTCTTTGATAACCCATGATTTGGCAGGCCTTTCCAGCATCCAATTTCTGCCCGATATGACACATAAAGCCTTTTTTTCCCTTCTGCTTGTGAGAAATGCACATTCAAGATTTCTCCTGCTAAGTAGGCACAGTGTGGAGGAAAAGGTAGCCCTGACAGAGTTCAAAGTAAAGCTTACCAACATTTCTTGGCTGTCACCAAGTCAAGCAGAAGGTGCAACAGGCAGATCCAGTAGCCAAGATCTGAAGATGCAATTTTATGATGGGCTTAAGCCATCATAAGCCATTGGTCTTGAAGGAGCCCTGCCCTTCCCTTCACCCTGCCCTGTGCCTGCACCCACGCTCTGGACAAAAACACCCTGCTCAGCCCTGGGGCTGGCAGGAGGCTGGTTGGACTGTCCCTTTCTGTGGCGGCTCAGGCTTGGATTAAAAAAGCTTATTTCCCCTTGGGAAAGCCATTCCCCAGTACATTTTCAGCCCAACTTTGCAAATTCAACCAGTGCTAGAACTGCACTAGTCCCACCAAACCAGGAAAGGGTCACACACCTGAAAAACCTCCAGCAGTGTCCAAATCAAACCATTACCACCTGCTCCTCACCCCAGAAGCACTACTAAGCAGTTCAGCACACTGAAGGTCCATAGCCAGAACCCGTAAGTCTCATTTGCCTGACCAAGACAAGGCTGCGTGCAGGCCAAGCACTGCCACCCACCCAAAGTAACCAGGCTCCCGCACGTCTGCAGTCCTCCTCACCAATGCACGAGGAAAGCAAACCATCAGGAATGGTGTGGGTGAATAAAAATAAGGTATACCATAAAGGAGGGAGTGGTTAAAAACATAGGAGGTTTTTTAAAAAATTAAAAAAAAAAAAATCTCTGAGGAGAAAACAATCTATCTGGCAGGAAATGTAACTGCTGTCTTTAGAAAAGTAAAATCATTATTGCAAGCAAACTGATTCATTAAATAACATGTAGGGGAGGGTTATAATGCCTTCCTTGTCATTAAAATGCTTTGAAACTATAGTTCTGTAAGATATGCTAATGATATTCAGCTTTTATATTACACAGCAGAAGCTATGCTCTGAGTGGAATTTGGAGTGCTGTGTTACACAGGAGTTCAGGTTAGAAAAGCAGTTATTAGTTCACATTGACTATAAACATATTTAAAATGCACTGACCATACCATGCAGAAACCAGCTGTAAAGGTGATGTTCCCATCCACATCCCTCAATACATTCCCCTTCCACCCATGAACCTCCTTCTATGAGCGAGAATCCCAGTTTTGGCATACTTTTCTAAAAAATTAAAAGCCTGATTGCATGATGGAAGTCTAATCAAGTATTTTTCCTCCCCATGTCCTCATCTGAATACTACTAATAAAGAACAACACTATTAGAACTAAACTATCAGTTTATGCTTACAAGTTTACCTAATGGTTCAAGGAGTTTTATTTCAGTGAAATTAAGTTCAGGTGTATTTGTCCAATTCATGCAAGTGCTTATTAAAAATAGCAAAATGTAAACACCAGAACCAGTGGAATCGGCAAAATCAAGTTTCCATGTGATTTATCAGCTTCACTGTCACAGTAACTAACTCGGTGCATTTTTTTGCTTGGTTCTTTCTGTAAGCTGTCAGGAGAAGTCACTCTATCAAACAGAAATGTAACACTATTTTTATGGCTTATCTCTTTTGCCCTGGGTTACATCAGTAAGTCATCTCCCCCTGTCAACTTGACAAGAGTCTTTTTGGTGTTGACCTTAAAAGGACACAGCTGTGACAACTTTGGGGTTTTTTTTCTGTTAATAGTTCTCAGCTGAATACTTGTTCTTGTTAGTCTGGGGTCCTCATCTGGCACTGTTTCACCCACGAACAGACTGAGCACAAAGCTTTGGTCATCCACTCCAATAGTATCTTCCTGCCTTTATTACAAGAGGAACTGGAGAAGTCAGGGGTAGATTTTACTCCAGCGAAATCATTACTGATTACAAGAGGTCTTCTAGATTTGGTCTTATTTTCTTAATGCTCTGTAATTAATGAGTATGTACATAGATCTTTATTTCCACAGCCCTTTGCTCAAGATATTAAGAACTCCAATCACTGTAGTCAATCTCCCCCAGCATCTTCACATAAATAATTGTGTCAGACTATCTCCAGGTCCCAGAATTTGAAGATTAGTATCAAACTGCTCAGGATTTCAGAATAAAGAAGGAATAATATACTATCAACTATATATCATCAAGTTGTCTTACTACAGTACGGCAGCTAGGGGATATTTGGAAAATACAAAAACATTTAGGTAATCTGAAAACAGCACTTAGTATTTCTGCCACACATCATCTAATAAACACATTATTGATTTAATGAAATAACATGATTTTGTGCCAAATCTCTCATAAAGTAAAGAGGTACAGGTACATGTCATATTTCAAATTCATTGCACTCTGTGCACTGATGGTTATTTACACAGATACAGACTTTAATACGTAATTTATATATCACCAGTTTTAATCATGGTTTAAATTGGCAGCCCAAAAACATCAATGCAAACATACAATGAGGTTAAAATTATTTATGACTTCGCAGTATTTCTGAAAAGTGACAACTCAGGAAATAATTCTCAAAAGATGTCAGCTGTAACTAAATGTAGCTGTTTTATCAAAGGAAGAAGTCTTTCTTGGGTTAATGACTTGTATACATTGTATCTACAGGCACTTAATTAAGAAGCTGCACAGCTCAATACCACCTTTTGTGCTTACACATGTTTTTATGTTGATACATATTACAGATTTCATTTCATGCTTTATACTTATTAGATAATAAGGGGGTTTATGGTTTATAGAAGCTGGAATTACATTAAAAATCATTTAAAAACTCCTTAAAATATTGTTCGCCAGTTCAGTGATGCCTGAGATATGCAAGAAAGAAAAAGCAACCAAAAAATAAAAGACATTTACAAAACCTGTTTTGCATTTTAAACTAATTTAAACAAAGAACTACATGTGATTTGTTCACTGTACAATTGTTCATCCAGTTGTTTTGGTTTATCACATTCTAGAAGTAACAAATTTCATCATCTCACACTCTCTTTTCATCCACAGAATGGAAAATAAGGAAAAGAAAAATAAGCTTTCTGCTCCTTTTGGGGTTTTTTGGGTTTGGGTTTTGTTTTTTTTTTCTTCCCAGTTTCTGGTAATCTTAATTTTGAAAATGAGTGTCACTGAGCAGAATGCAAAATGGAGAAAACACTGTCACTGCACCAGCAGAGGAAGCCTCTGGCAAAAGCAGTTTAATCACTTCCACAAACTGGTTCCAGGTGTTTAGCTAGCCATTTCCACCAGGACTGTGGTGTGACTTTACTTAAAACTTTGGCAGCAAATAGGTAAATAAACATAATCAAACAGTACTGCAAGCCATGTAGACTTAGGCCTTAACACAGATCAAAATCTGAAAGTCTTATTTTTAAAAGGTAAATATTTAAGTATTTTTTTAAATATAGCTTTTCCTGTTAAAAAGAAAAAATAATTTTTTTCTGAAGCATTATTATGTACCTTTATTATTCATATTAGACTAGTTAGGAGTCCAGTGACTGTTTTAATATATACTGCAGTAGTTTCATAGAACATCTTTCGGGATAGAAAACATGCTTTAATATGCTACACATTAAAAATCAAACCACATACATGATGCTACCAGTTTCACTATGCTCCTGCAAGTATCTGCAACATCAGACTATTAGGCACGATGATCACAGAAGAGAAAAACCTAACTGGCAGAAGTCTCAATGGGCTTAAACCAGAACAAAAAAGTGTACTTAATTTATGAGCTGAAAGTCTGTCTGCAGTTTGGCACATCCAGCACATCACACCATGTAATTTTATAAAAATCAAATAACTTTGCAAATCACTTCAAATATTTCCTTTCTCATTGGTTTTAATCATGTTTGAAAGAAGGGAGAAAAATTACAGGATGAAATGAAAGGAAAATGTAATGATCTAGGACCATAATTCTCCTGAACGAATGTTCCTACATTTTTGGATTATGGACCACTGTCAAACTTCAGACGGCATACAGAACCACTATGCAGCCTGCACATCAAACTTTTAATTAAAACCCCTAAATGGATGATATGATACTGCAGATCAGTATCATGCCATGATTATATGTGTCTGCAGACCATAATTTGGAAACAAATATATTAAAGGATTAATTTTCCAAAAGGGAATGCTAGTTTCTGGGCTTTTTGGAATAGCCATTCTATCTATTGAGACACAGAATCTCAGCATGCAAATATCTCAAGACCGCCAATCTATGAGATTTTAATAGTACAAGTGAAAAACACTAGTTTGAGACAGGTTTTTTTCATGAAATGTCATGAGACAATTCCAAGATGACTGTATGAAAAAAATACTACTTTATCCTGATAATCTTCCTCTCAATTTAAATTGGATTATTGGATTGGATTCTGTTGTGGGGAGGCTCGTGGGGGTTTTTTTGTTGGGTTTTTTTCTTTCTGCTAAGTAAAACTGAGCAGACTCACAACCTCTTTATTGTAAAGTACCCATAAAGTGAGGTCAACAAAGGGATTTACAAAGGTGTCCTAGAAAGGACCAGGCTATGAACAGAAAAGTTCTACTTGCTTCAGTTCAGGCTTATCACTGCAGAATGTGGAGCAGAGTGTTGGGGGGTTATATATAAACCCACAGATATATTATTTGTTAGCATCGGTGTTTACAATATAGAACACAAACAGGTTTCATATATATGTGCATATGAAGGCGTTCAGAAGGCAAATTAAAAAAAAAAAAAAAAAGAAGGGGGGGGAAGACTGTATTAATTCTAAGGGTTCTAAAGTTGTTTGGGGAAAAGGGGGGGGGGGAAGGGGGGAGAGGGGGTGTTGTCCCTGGCTGGAGTGGGACAACCGTGGCTGCCGGTTTCTGCCCCGAGTGACAGAGAGGGGGAAGCGCCGTTAATCACCGCGTTCTGGGAACCGGCAGAGAAAGAGGGAGCAACTGCTTTCCGCAACACTTCCTGCGATAAGGCAGCCAGCGCTGGCACACGGACACGGACACACAGGCACACACAGGCGCACACACACGAGGCTGCAAACGTGACCCGCAGCCCTGCACCCAGGCACACACACACACAGACACCGTAAGTCCTTTCAGCTCCAGCCCGACGTGCTGCGGGGGGTGCCGGGGTCCGGGCAGGGGAACCCGCGGTTCCATCCCTGCCTCCCCCCGCAGTAGCGGCGGGCAGAGCCGGCGCCTCTCCGTGACGCTCATTCACGACACGGACCCAGAACTTCTGAGCTGAACAAAGGAATCCCGGCTGATACAGCCGGGTTTGGATTTCTTTCTACTTTTTTTTTTTTTTTTTTTTTAACTCAAGGACGATCCCAGCAAAACTTTCTTCGGTCGGAGCCAGCGCGGCACCCGCGGCCCCTTCCCGAGGCTCTAAGAAGTCTTTAAAGACTTGCAAAGAGCTGTAAATAAGATAGAGAGAAGTACCGGCATTAAGGACAACACGTCCCTGTATCATCCGATGACTTCCCCTTACATGCACAGTACAATACGAGTTTGCTGATCACAGCTTTTCCACTGTACCAGAGCCAAGTGCAAGCAATTACTTACATTTATGTAGACTTCTATAAGAGATAACAGTTATCTCTATTTAAAAGGCACAAGCTGGGGTTTTTTTTCCTTTTTTTTTTTTTCCTTTTTTTTTCCCCCTCCTAATTTGTCTGTCACTACTGACTGCTTAAGAGCACAGACGGGTGTCTCACCGCACTCCTCAGAGCCCCACGGCGCACTGCCGAGGGGGGTCCTGTCCGGGCCTGGAACTGCGCTGCCGAACACCAACCAGCCCACCCCGCTTCTGCAAAGCGCACCGACTGCCAGAGGTGGGCCGTACCCCGCTCCCACCGGGCAGGCCCTGCGGTGCCCGGCCCCCCGCACCCTGGGGCGGGCGGAACTCGCCCGCGGCCCCGCGGCAGCCCCTTGCACAACGGGGCGTCCCGCCGTGAGGGCCAGACCCAGACCCAAACCACCACACCCGGCCATGAGAAGCCACGGCGGGCCCGGGCACCTCCACCAGCCAAGTCCCCGCGGCCAAGATAAAAACAAGAGCAATCTACGCACTTCTAATGCAAATGAGATGCAGCCCTCGGGCGCTTAGCAAATTGCCAGTGCATTGGGGATGCCCCTGCTCTTTTAGCTTTGTTTCCACATGTGCTGAAAGTTGAGGAGTGCTGGTTGTGTTTTACTTCCCACCACGGAAGGACACGGCACAGATAGAGCAAGTAGGAAAACTGATTTTTCAGTAGCCGCGCTTACAAACCAGATGGCCTGTGCCGGCATCTTTAGTTATACCCAGGTACATCTACCAGTGCCATCTCACAGGTATTTCTTCTGAAATTGGTGCTGGAGCCAGCATTTCCAAGCGAATGAAGATACACTGCATCTATGGAGTCACCACCTCTGCATTCACTTTTTAAGCAAAACTGTCTGACCCTTACACATCCAAGAGAAAGGATTTCTGCACAGAAGATGTACCTGTATACATAAACCAGGGGCATTTTACAGGCTGCAGAAGCATTACATGATAGCAAATGAAAGAGGGCTTCCATCGCCTCAGTATGAACTCACACATGTGTTTAAAGCAGATATTAAAAACATGATTCACCGTAATAAAGACATCCCAAACAACTACTTAAAGTGATTCAAAATACAACATTTGGGGGTGGGGAGGTGACCATACGCTTCATCTACTCCTCCCCTCCCCCCTTCTCCCCCCCAAAAAACCCTCAGAAACTCTAATAATAATAAATAAAGAATAATGATGATGGCATATATTTATACTTTATCCAGAAGTACAGCGGGGTTCTTAACAAGATTAGGTCTCGCTTTCAGTTTCACTCACCACTGAACTAGTCAGCTTTGAGGACTGCGCTCAAGAGGTGTGGAGTGTTACCTAGGAGTTACAAAAAGTGCATCGGCATGTTCAAGAAAGACAGTATCATACTCTATAAGGGAAAATTATGGCTAAGACAGAAGATACAAGTCTAAAACACTACTCAACAAATATTTTCTTCCCCAAATGCACAACATACATAGTAACAGCAGCTCTGAATACTTACTAAACTTGTGCAGAGGAATAAGTGAGTATCTGTTGCGTGACTTACAAAGCCAGAGGAAAAAGGAGCAAATTTTTCAAGGACGCTTCGGATCACACAGGTGGCGTTTGCCTCATTCACATCCTCCTCCTTTCACTGCACTTCAATGTGAAGAAGACAGCCTTAGCAATATTGATCTCAGAAATCCAAAACATTGCAGAGACCACACTGCAGCAACAGTTGAATCTGCTTCGCATGCACTGACGTACCTCCTCAATGTCTGAAAGAAATTCCAGTTCCAGTCAGCCCACAAGAGACATGTTGCCTGACTGTACCTTGATGGTATTGTTTATGAAGAAGATGATTTACACATTCGTAATGATTTAAGCAGCTACTTTGCATACATTACAGAGAGAACCTGAAACATGTGACCTGCTTCACAGGGCAGGATTATACCTCTGTTCTTGTTGTGTCATGTGCAACCACATTATTTAGTAGTTAAAGCCCAAGCGAGCGCTCTGGTATTCCATTGCCCTTGCCGCGCATGCAGCGCGAGAGTTTCGGCATGCTTCTGAAGCCAAAGCTTAGCCTCCCAACTTCTAAAGATAGACAGTTAAATAAATGATATAATTGTCAAAGGGGCTCAGTCAAACCTACCACATGGTTCTGCCCACTCAGGATTATGACATTTGCTGGCAGAGTTTTTAGGACAGGAAATCTTTCATGGTGTTAATAAATTGGTAACAATGATCATATTCTTATAGGCCACTCCAATACAAACTTTCATTAGCACATACACCATCTCTAACAAAGCACTGAGAATATGTGTGTGATCATCATCAGTTAGAAATAAACAGTAAGAATTTTAAATCCTTTTTTTCCTGATATTGTTTAATTAGAAAAAAAAAAGTCAAAAGCTTTTCAGAAAAATTTAAACTAACATCCAAAGTGTGGCTGGGCTTACAGCCTGTCAGTGCTTCTCCATAAATTTAAGTTGTTTTTATTGATCCATACACTTCTAATGCATAAAGTTCATTACTGCTTTGATAATTACAAGATAATGAAACACAAGACAGAGCATGTATCATGCTGAGGAATCATTTAGTGAGTGAACTGTTGTGCTGAAAAGTGGAATTCTTTCAGTCACTCACAGCATGGTGATACATCAGTAACAAACCGAACAGGAGCTATTTTGGGGATGATCCAATGGCTACCAGAGCCACAGAGGGCAGCAGTAAAACAGAAGGTCTGGAATTAAATTGAAGTCCTGCCACACAAGCCTTCACACTTTACAAACACATGAAACAAGAGCACGTTCACATGCAGGTTTACCTCAGCCCCAGAGCAAGTACAGCACTTGACATATAACATGTAACAAAAAAAAGCCAATGTCTCACAAATCTCGAATTAAGAAAAGAGAGGAAAACTGGTGGGTGGAGGGGGAGGTATCTTAGCAGCACCAGGAGTGAAGGCACCAAAGCTCTGTTCACAGCTTTGCTACTGGCTCACTCTAACACTGCAGTTATTCAGATTCCCTGTGCCTTGGCTCACCCGTCAGTACAATGGGTATAATACTTCATCCTGTCCTTAAAAGGCAATTACTGCTTGTAAAATACTCTGGGAACCTTGATTAAAATGCACTGCAGCTTTGTGATAAGCATTGCCTCTGAAAAGAGTGCGCGAGCTTGAATTTGACGGTAGGAAGTACTACCTGACTGGTAGCTGGAAAAGAAAACTAATCATTCTGAAGAAGTATGTGCTTGACCTATGCACACCTGTAGGCGGATCCCTCCTGGAATATTTTTTTTCAGTTACTATGTGTACATTGCAAAGAGAGTAGCAGCAAGAATGGATAATTAAAAAGCTTTTGAAAAGCTCTGGTATTTTCACCAGAGGATCAGAGTGGGCCGTCTTCAAGAACTCTGATGCACAACTATATGTAATTAAAAAAAATAATTATTTGTAATGCTCCTCAAACCCTGTTTTCATTAAGGAGGGGAGAAAAAGAGATCACTTTAAATATGAATGCTTTATGAATAAAGAAATTATTTTTAAATTGATGAGCATTCATTTTCCCATACAGTCGCATAAAGTCTGAGTAGTTCACCTAAAACATAATTACCAACATTTTAAACCACATTTTCCCCTTGAAAATATATAAATAAATAAGCACGCCAAAATCTTTTTTGTTCATTAAGAGCCAGATCCAGCAGAAAACATCTGCAGACTTCTAGACCAAGCAAGCCCTGGAAGGCCATGGGTACTGGCTGCACCTTGTGCCAACCCCAAAAATTTGGCTGGTTCAGAAAGATTTAAACAAAACAAGAAAAGCCCTGCAGCTTTACATGTCTGGGAATTGTGGAACTGCATTAGGTTTATGAATAAAGAATAGGGGTGAGAAAAAAAACATCTCCTTTTAAAAAGGAGATCCCTGTCTCTCCTGTCCTCCGCCATTCCAGGTGCTAGACAGTGGCTCCCCTTCCTCCCCAGGGATACCACAGAACTGTCATCAGCAGTTACCACCCAAAATGTAGGGTCCACCTGCACCCCCTGCCACAGAGGAGACAGGAGGTCCAAAATCCAGTGCTCACCGCCCCTTTGCACATTCAATGGGTGCCCAAGCATCCAGCTCCCAGCCACGCTCCTAGACATGCAGTAGCTGCCACCGTCCAACCCAAAGGAGCATCCCTGGGATGGGAGCCAGCCAGAGCTGTTCAAAGGCCACTGCAGGGCCACCACAGAGGGGCAGACACTGCTCGGGGTGAAGAGACACCTCTGGGAAGGTGGCCTAGGGCACAGAGATCTCCCCTGAGCTAGCAGCGTCTCTTAGCTCCATGGAAGGATCGAGCTCTACAAGCAGTCCAGGTTTTCTACCACGGTCTTGAACAGACTCCAAGATGCAGTGCAGGGAAAGAGCTTCGGCTACCACGAGCACCCAGAAGCACATATTTAGGTTTCGGGCTACCCTGAATGTGTGCATGCATGCAAACACAACAGGGTAACTGACAATGTCAGAACGGTTGCCTGCTGAAATAAAGGAAAAGTTCAGGAAGTCAGTTTAGGACCAGGGCCCTGTTACTGCAGCGGATGAAAATTCAAGAACCTGCTGCCACGTTTTTAGACTTCTGAGAGAAATAATGGCTTTTTCTTACTAGTTCTTCATTATATCCCTCTGTGGGAAAGCCAAGAAAACTACCACTGATTTAAGTCACACTTTGTCTTCTGCTCCGTTCTGAGGACCAGCCTACATTTCAGATCAACACCCAGCTCATCTCATGCGGCTGGCCCTGCATGGGGGAAAGGACCAGGCGGGTTTTGAAAAGATCTAGTAACAGTACACCCATGTGTTCTGCATAAAGCTGTCCCAAAAGTTGGGTTTCACAGCATTCATTTTATAGACACCTCCTTGAGAGGAACAGCAGCTGCAGTATGCTGCCTTGGTTAGCAAGATGTGATACATGCAGAGATATGTACTTAGGAGAGCACAGAGGGACTTTGTGCAATGACCATATAACTGCAGACACTTTGCAGGTGTGTGTTTACAATACTATTTATATAGTGCCGAAAGTGGACTACGTTAATACACAGTGTGCATGATTCACTGTCACTAGTCCTGCCTTCCAGTACTGTGGACCCTAAGATAAATAACATCGCTACACCCACTCCCATACAATACACAAACTTGTTAGTTTACTTATATATACAAAGTTTCCAACTGAAATTAGAGGTTTTTTAATTATAAAAACTTCTTGAAGTGAAACCTTTATGAGTTGAAATGAGCCAGCTGACAAAAAAAAAGCAAACTGTGAAGCCAACAGACTTGTATTTAAAATGTGTAAGCGGGCTATCTTAAATAAATAACATGGATCCGAACACACATTAAAATAAATCTTGGTTTTTAACAATTCTAGATACAAACAATCATCACATTTATCATTACAGCTTTATATACCTGTTGAATTACTGCTTTCAAAGCCTCTCGAAGTGTACCAGTATCTAAACTCTATCTTCCAGTATCTATCTTTACACTAAAATGTGTGAAAGTGCTCTTGTGGGAAACACTGCATCCTATATTAATTTTTTATTAAAAAAAAAAAAAAAGAAAAAAGCTTACACAGCCTCAAAAAAAAAAAAAAGTGGCAAAAATCCCAACTTTGTCCATTCATGCTTTGATTCCTTCTTTGCCGTAATAAAATCCTATGAAAACGTTGCCAGAAACAAAGTCAATCACCGCAAGGACTTTTTCATCTTTCTTTAAAACCAGGGAGTAATGAGCCTGCAGATGCACAGTACGCTATAAAGATGAGACCCTTGTCATTTTTTGCCCATGTCTAACATGTAATGAAGAATAAAAAAATAAGAAAAACAAACAAACAAAAAAAAAAAACGAAACTCCGTCTATGAAACAACCCAGTAAGACACCAAGATGATGTCGCACAAATCGGAATAGCAGCAGTAGTAACATCTCTAAACTCAGAATTAAGGAGACAGCACTTCATTTTTTACACAATTTTTAAAAAGTTTTTCAAAATGCCTCATCCTATTCTATAGGCATGGCACTATTCTATGGCACTAAAAGCCATAAATAACTGGATCGGCAAGTAAATTCACCATCTACTAGAAGAATGATTCCTGAGATAACTCAAGGAATTAAAAGCTAAAGAGCTTGCTGCTAGTAGTTAATGGGATAACCCGACTCCAAACTCAGAACGAACAAAATATCTTCCTTTCATTAAAAGAGGAAAAACAACAAAAAAAAAAAACAAACCAAACTTTAAAAGGTACACAATTAGTTAGCTTTGTAGTGATTAATTCAACTACTGCAAAGCCAAAAACAACTTTAGGCACTTAACCATGAAACTGTCAGTTCTTTTTGCTTGACGATAAAGTATCCAAGAAGTAAACATTAACTTCTGTTTTTTCTATGTACGTATTCCATCACGAGAAGATGATAACCAAAGAATTACCAGGCAAGCTCGGCAGAGGCTTTTCATACCTGACAGAGGTGAGATGTGCCTGTATTACGTTTTCCTCACTGCCAGCTCTAATAAGACAGTTCATACTGTTCCCTAAAACTTGACAGAAAGAACTGAAAATCAGATTGAAAATCTCTTTTTCAGGAAACATAGAGCTCATCACAGTAAGAGAGCTTTGAGAATTAAGAGACCCCTATACTAACCACATCCTCTCCGTATCAAGGCAAAAGCAGTCAGCAGATCTTCCTCAGACCAACTCTCCTAAGGAAGCAAATGGAAGTTCTGCCCACATAAGGAATGCAAAAGCGTATTCTTTATCATCCCTTTCAAATAAACTCCAAAACTGAGTAACCACTGAACAAAATGAAGAAGGCCAGGAAGCTAAAGAGCAAACTAAAAGAACAGATAAACATATTTCTCTGACCTGCAAGTATCTAATTCAAGCACATTCTTCTTTCAAACAAGATGCCTATGAGCGTTTTGATGGCTGCTCATAATCAGATGTGTCACTCACAAAATTATAGTGTTTGGGGAGGATACTGGGCAACTGAAAATGGCTTTTGCTAGAAGTATGTCACAAGCACATCTTTTAGTCACCTCAGAATTGCACACAACTTCACTTCATTCCTTCGCGCTGGCTGCATGTGGGTTGCTTCACAGAAATACAACTGCAGTAATCTGCTTGACAGTAAACAGTAATCAGTAAACACTATTTACTGAGCAGATACATGCCCCTGCTATTCCCTCAGCTTACCTATCCCCCATCTCTTGCCTTCCACTCTCAACCGTCTCGCTCTTGGAAATTTTAGAGGGGAGTAAATAAATACAGGTAGTGAAATGGTGAAATCCCGTAGCTGGCAAGGTTTTCCTCTCTGAATGGACAAATTCTTAACTCCACACAGCTACAGACACTGAAGGATTAGATCCTAACCAGGGAAAACACAGGAAAATGGTAATAAATATCTCATGGTAATCCACAGGAACTTTGGTCCCAATGTGATTTTCCTATAGTATCCTAAAATGAATGGCATTACAACATCCATAGTCTCAGCTCATATATCAGAGCACGCTCTCCCTCTTGCCTTTCCTTCTTTCATGTAGTGCATTTTCAAAGAAAACGTACTTTTTTCCGCAAAAGTAGTCCCATTCCTGACTGAAAGCAGCACAGTAGCTCAGTGAAAACTATCACGGACCAAACCGCACTGCACAGAGCTGCAGCTGAGTGCGGGGTTTATGGCAGCATTACTCTGGTAAGGTCTCACCAGAAATTCCTTCTGACAAGACAAAGGAAGTCACAGGTTGATGGAGATAAAAAATAAACAAATTGTATTCATATGCAGTAAGAGCACTTCATGTCATAGTGGATTTTCAGTTCTCTTCCTATTCAGGCATGTTTTTTGGGCAATAAATTCTGAAAACCCAGGAAGGTAAAGCTTGCTTAACCATGAGTCTCCTTTCACCCAGTAAAATAAATTCCACAGCTGCTTTTTCTTTCTCCTACGACTATTTTTTAAGCTCCCTCCCACTGACAACTTGCCACTGTCCCACTCCACCACTGAAACAAAAAAATTCAAAGATGCCAGCTTTTCACATTCTTAATTTTATCCCATTCAGGTAAAACATTTTGCATCTGCATTGGCAGAGCTACCCAGGTCATCTTTGTTAATATTTTCCACATTCACAAATAAATATTGAAACAACTGAAGAAGATATAAAAAGGAAAAAAAAAAAGGTAGACAAACCCATTTTAAATGTTCCTTAGATAATGCAGTACCTCAGCAAATCTCTAAGGAAACTTAAGTTGAAACTGCCATGAACACCATATAAATTTGCACCACTGGGATATTTAAGGTCCAATAAATCTTACTTTCCAATGGTTTTAAAACTCTAGAAAACAGGTTTTCAGCTCTAGACTCCGTATGTTGTAACAAAACTGCCTACCTCAAAGCTATCAACTCAGACCTGCCACCTGTGAGAAATACTTTCAGAACATACCCATGTTTGCTGAACTACCAAATTATGAAAACCTTCATTAATAAAAAAACCAACCACAAACACACATATATACATACATAAAAACCAACCAAACAACTTACTCTTTTTCTCTTTGCATGATAATGCTCAAGAAAGTCAGTTAAAAATGCCCCTATTTCCAATTCAAATTCTTATTAATTTATTTGAACTGTCTCATGTTGGAGTCAACAACGAGAAACCAACAACTAATTGCAAAAAAAAAAAATGAAATGGAAAGCAATAAAATCCATCATGGTTCAGACACGATATGCAGAACAACAGCAGAAGAGCCAAGGGTTAACGTCAACCTAAGAAATCACACCACTGTGCGATTTACCTGGTATTGTTAAAAAGTCTAACAATTGCTAAAAATATCAGGTGGTACAGAAAAGCATTTTATTTACTGTGCTGCAACTTTCTGCAGCTTGGTTATATCAAAAGCACATTCTGTGGACAATGAAAGTCACCGCTTTCCTTGACCTGTCAAAACCATCCTGATGCCCATGGCATGGCACACAATTTTATGAAGGCATTTACAGCCTGCTTACATGAATATACCGGTAGTACTGGGGCTTTGGCTGCTGCATGGCTACTTCTAGGAGCCTTTCAGAGCATAGCTGGTGGGGAACAAGAAGCAAGCATGGCCGTGAAGCCAGCGGGTAGCAGCAGGGCTCAGAAGCAGGTGCACCTCCTAAACCTGCCTTATATTTTTGTTCCCCTTTGGGAAGCCAACTGATTTCAAACCAAAAGAATCACTTTTAAAGGTGACAGACTAAACCATGGTCCCATCAAAGGGCAGCTATGCACTGTGGCCTGACCATCCCAAGCGGGGCAGCAAAAACGCAAGATGGAGCTTTATGAAATGTTGCTGTGCCCTGCGCCCAATGTAACTGCTTTAAAGTAGCAAACTGTAGTAATAAGTAAGTGTAACTGTAGTAAGTGCAACATATAAATGCCACAGTTCTCTTTCAGTAAACTGCAATGTTATGAGGAAGTTTCCTGATTAGGATTAGATCTTACTCCAGATGAAGTTAGCACAAGTTTTGTCCCTTACCAGTACATGGGGAGATCAGAGCCATAATCAGAGGGGTTTAATCAATCTTTGGTCATACCTATGCTTCTGTTGCCAGGCAAAGCAGGTTAGACTTACTCTCACAAAAAATTCACCTAAAAATCAAACCAGCCCAAACATTCGAAGAGTTTTCTAACAATATAAAAACAAAAATCAAGTTATGCTAAACTTTGTTTTATCACTTGCAAACTTCATATTGTAAACAACTGAAGGGCACGGATGCAAAACAGATTCTTGCCTAGATTTGTAAGCTTTTCCAGGGGTTGTAATATCCTGTATCTGATGATATCATGAAACTAACAAGTAAAAGTTGGGTTTCAATTTGTTCTACTTTCCCCTCATTAGTCTCTGTGTCAGAAATAGAATAAGAACCCTCATTAAGTCACATTAAATTCTTTAAACTCATTAAGGGCTCAGAGAAAGAACAATACAAACACTGGTGTTTTTGTAAAATATTATGCAACACAGATGGACTTCCATTTCCATGTATTTTTAGAATGTATGTATGTGCATATAGCAGCCAAAGAGAGACCAACATGTGTGAGGGAGAAATGGAGAGGCAGAGTAACAGAGACAAGGCAGAGCATACCTTACATATGACAGAATGATACCTAGATAAAAGTGGATTATGCATGATCACTTCTGACCCAATATAGATGAAGCACTTAATGCTTTGTATCCTGAACTGTGTCAGAGTTGGAGTCAGAGCCATACCCCACATTTCTTTTCAATTAATGATTCCTCAGAACTTTTTCCAAGGAGAAGACAACCTTGAGGGCCACACAGCCAGCAGCAATCAAGTGGCAATCAGACTTTCTGACCATGGACTACCTTGATTGCTGCTGCTGTAACCTACCATACCACCTGACTGCAGCTGAAGATACAGCTACTAGTCATGCTTATGGATTTACATGTAAGATACAGGTGTGTGCAAGATTTCAACAGTACTGGAGTGTATCTCTGGGTGTGCAAAGGGTGGGTATTTGTTAAAAGATTTATTGTAGCTGAATTACTCAGATATATGTGGTTGATAACTTTTGATCCTACCCCCATAAGACTGGAAATATGAGCTCAATGCCACAAAATTATTTACATTCCTATAGTATGTTCAAGCAGCTATTACAGGATTAATTTAATCCATTATATTATCACTTTTTTGTAATAGATAGACATAACATGCAAATACGAGTTTAGTTCTAAAGAAAACTCCAGATCTGAAGAACATGGAAGGAGACTAATTTGGTGGCATAAATTTCAGATGTCTCTAGCAGGCCAAAGAAAGAAAACTGTATATAGAGTAGATGGGAGACCCAAGTTACTGCTCCTTTCCTTCCTACCACTGTAACAGCTGAAATGACATGTGGGATTTTCACTGACAGCCCCCACACCTGAGCATCTAGACCTGGGTGCCAGGGCGGTGCAGGGAGGCAGCCTCCACTCTGAAGCTCTCTTCTCCCATTTCTCTATCAGAGTCAGATACTGTTTACCTGCAAGGCACATGGTAAGGCTAATCTATTTTCACAAGCTTTTGCCTCAGGTATGTGGGGCAAGGTTTACTTTATTAATTGTTTCTGTGTGCGTGCGTGTCCGTATCTATGCGTGCAGGAGGAGAAAGCTTGGCAATGATCAGCATGTACTGCAAATTTGGTCTATAATCTGTAACTGCAGCTGGCAAATGTCTGATGAGTATATTTAATACAACTAAAAATGAGAACACTAAATAAAAAAGCAAACTATGTACAGATTAGGAAGCTGAAATTGGAGGTATCTTGCTTTCATTAATTGAACTCATGAAGCAATGTTTCACCTACATACCAAGTTTTGGATGATGCTGCATATAACTCACAGCATTTGCTTGAAAAGCAGCATGTGAGAGAGTTAATAAGAATCATACCCCAAAGAAAATAGCTTTATCCTAACTCATTTAACTTCCATTAAATATTAAACCACATCTGCACATAGGAATTTTGGGCGATACTTAACTTCAGTATCTACTTCAAACCTTTTTCTACATCAGTTGAGAATTTGTTTTTTTTAAATAAGCCCAGTGAAGTCACTGGGATATCCAAAAACAGCCTGAAAGGTATCTGTCTAGGCAGAGTTAGCTATGTTCTTTTTAATTAATTACTAGCAAAAATTCCCCCCGCTTTTTTTTTTTCCTTGTGAACCACCAAGCTGTATGTTTAATTTTTTAAGTTTCAGTATGTATTTCAGCCTTACAGACTTTGCAAAGTAGGTCAAGAATACCCAGAGGATACACATTTGAAGGCTACAGATAGCAGAACACACCATTTACGGCTTTGTATATACACATACATACACATGCTATATAATATAGGTAGATAGATTCAATGATTTAAACACATTACATCCATACTGTATTTCAAGAACATTCAGATATTTACACTGTTAGATCACCACTCATTTTAGACCTACACTAGTGCCAGCTGCCAAAAAAGGTACACAAATCAAAATATGTTACCTTTGTTCAAACAATACTGCTGTTCATTATATAATAGAAACTGTCATGCTTAATCTTCCAGGAACCAAAAACTGGTACATTCTTGGATCAGAGGTGGCTTGAAACGGTTTGAGGCACAACTGAAGCATATTGTTTAAGTAAATCTTGCTGAGAAACGTAAGTGCATTGATGATTTTTAACATCATCTTTTACAGACTTCTTTTTTCCCCAGATACATTAATAAACTAAAAATGCTGGCATATTTTCAAAATGCAGAGAGATGAACACATTGGTGCTTTTTCTATAACATTTTTATAATATCAAATTATACATTCCCTCCTGTATTGGCAGCCTTGCTAAATGTAATGGGGGATCTGAAAAGGATACTTGAGAACAAACCCCATGGTGAAGTAAAATGTACCTATGAAAATTACATGTTGACTTTGAGAATACCCCAAAACTAAACTTTTCCTTGGGAGTTCTCAGTATTATCCAGTATCCCGACGGTTACTGCGGGCACTAAGCTACAGGCTGCAATGTTCATTTTCCATTAGAGATTAAAAAATTGCCAAAAGTAGCATATAAAAATATGTCTACAGTATTGTATAGAGAAATACAGAGAAATGGCATAAATGCCTTACATTCTTCAGAGTTGGAACTTTTCAAACTTATATTTTAATCTGAGAAAGTGCTAAATAGAAATAAGTGTGCTTTACTTATTGAGGAAAATCTGGTTTGTAGTATTATGATTCCTGGACTTCTTCGGATTTTTAAGACTACAAAGAAAGTGTTTTACAATTTCATCTTTAACAGCGCAGATTATACAATATTCATCAGGCAGACACAATCTTACAGACAGACACAGACACACACAATTCTGCAGAGGCCAATCCTGCAGCCTTTACTGAATTAAAAAGTCCCCCTGACGTCAATGAGTATTTTTCAAGAAGGAGAATTGCAGGATCAGGCCCAAAAAGTGCTTATGAAGATGAGATGTTACTTCAACAGATTGAATGTTAGATTAAATACAAAGATTGAGGGAAGACAAGTCTGGGGTTTAAACCCTAGGGAGGATTGACATTTAAAGTGTTGCCACTGAATTACAGCTCTCCACATTGGGTGGGGTAACCTCCTACTGGGTGGAGTATCTCCCCTAAAGGAAGGGAAAACTGGCACAAGCCAACTTGGTCTTTGAACGATTTCCCTACTTGCCAACTTATGAAGTCGTCCTGACGTCAACTTCGTCAAGAAAGTCTATTACCCAACTCTGTCTTTCACCGTAGAAAGTTTGCTTGTGCTCAAAACCCCACCAGACGTAGAAAAGAAATCAGGAAAAGAAGCCAGAAAACAAGATAAATTAGAAAATAAAAGAAACAAGAGCAGACTGGATTTTCTTAAGTACAATTAATTTTAAAAAATCCTTTTGTTGGGTTTTCTCATTTCTAATATCAGCTTAATACAAACAGATACAGATCACAAAAGACTATTACTAAACATAGTTTAAAATCTGGTTTAGTTTTAAAATATGAGGTGGAGAGTGCACAGAAAGTGGCCGCTCGGCAAGATAGGATCTCTCCTGTCTTCTGCAATGGGCAGTGAGTATCTTCCCAATCAGCGTCACTAACAGGTGTAAAATGCTCTCATACTGGGAAAATAATATTCATTGAACTGCCACCAAAGGTATTTTTAACATATTACTCCCCTCTGAATCAAAATAAATCATTTCTCCCAAGGAAAGCTTCAGGTGCAGGGGGGGGAGCGCAGAGAGATGACACCAAACAAAAAAAAAAAAAAAAAAACCACCAAGAAAAAGGACAAAACATCTCAAAATGCCTATGGGAAAAGGAGAGAAAAAAAAAAAAATAAATTAGAAAACAGTTTAAGTTACCGTAACCTGAAATGCACCACCATCACAAAGAGCAATTGGAGAAATCCAGCAGAGCTCAGCAGGAAAGATTTTTTAATAACAGATTGAAAAACAAGAATAAAAATAACTGCATCAACAGGGCCTTTCTTCCTCAGGCCACAAGCCCATTTTTACTTGAAATTTAAAAAAATGGCAGTTTGGCCACTAAAACCAATCCAGAACATTATTAAAAGTTAAAAGCTACCAATTACTTCTGTCTGTTCTTTTAAAGCAAAGTTTGGCATTACGTCAGTTGGTTTAAAGAAAACAAGAAAGAGAGAGAGAAAGAAGGAGAGAAAGTTTCCTGCTTGTATAAATTAAACCACCAGGGAAGGTGTCTAGCCACTTGTAAAGCATTTATTACAGGTTTTTAAAGGGCTAGTAACATTTTAAAAATTAAATATTTTAAAATACATTTAAGGGGGAAAAAAAAGTCCATCTGAGCCTGGAAAGAAAGCAGACTTACAAGAAATTAGACATGCATTAACTGCAGCTAAGAAAGTAAAAATTACTGTTAGGACTAAACCTTGCAATCCAAAATAATGTATTTTCAAGGTAGAAATAATCCTACTGTAGCTGCTGCACTCGCACATATCCCCCAAGAGCATGTAAAAGTTCCACCGAACTTTACGGGATGGAACCAACTGGGTTCTGTAGGAATATCCTATGGAAGTGCCACTCATGGCAGCTATGCAATTAAATGAAGAATTTTCTCTCTATAGCTTTTCCAAATCCACATATGGGGATCCGCAGCAGGAGTAAGATTCCTTACTTAATGCAGCAGGACAATAATAAAAATCACTGACAGAAAGATTAGCAATTTCTATTAAAATTTAGATGTATTTTTAGTGGTGTTATTATTAAATTTTAAAGAACCACTTTAAAGGTACTAGAAAATAAGAAACAGATAGCACAGAACATGAATAAAACATAGATGACTATTAAATAAAGTTTCTTACATGCAGCTACGCCAGTTCACTTAAATCACAGTCTTCTAAACCCCATGACGCCAAATCAGAGACTCCTCTGACTCTGGACGACACATCAAGTGGAATGGTGTTCGGTTGTGCAATGCTTTTGGGGTGTGACAAAATGTCCACTGGGGACTTAAATCGAGACCATAGTAGTTATTCTTCCATTGCTCAAGTGTTTCATTTGAGCTTTGGTCTGCATGACAAGAAGTCAGAATAATACACCAGCACTTCTCTCCCTTCCATGCTCCTCTGCCCCAGCAGTGTTTCTTATGTTCTGGGCACGTATACAACTGGCTAAAGAGCTGCGCTCTGGAAGGCCCTTTATTGATTAGGTGCAAAACAACATCAAGAAGTGAATAATGAGCATAATCTAAAAAATGTAGTTGCATGTCTTGCCTTTGTAAACATTTACCATTTAATGGTGTAATTGTACTTTAATCCTTCACATCATCTGATATAACTCATTACGTGTTTTTCTTTTAATTAGCAAACACAATCCAAAAAAAGCAAAGCCCAGAAAAGTTTGTACGTACCATAAAAACTGAAGCGAAAATAGTCTTAAAGTAATCACATATTCTCTCTTTGGACGCAGGCTTATCTTTTTAAAGTCAAAAAGACTTCATTGGCACAGGGTAGAAAAAAAGAACTCCATAATTCATGGCAGTATCAAGAAAAAAGTTCTTCTCCTTCTCCAGGAGGACTGGAAAGGGCACTTTTATTTATCTTCTGGACAGACAAAAATAGTAGAACCTAGACCAGATATGCTGTAATTAATGTATCTAAAGGTCAACAGGCAATGGTATTTATACAATAGATGGCTGCAGACTATGCTGGTTATAGTATTAATCACCAGTATTTGAAAATAGCATTGTTCTCCTACTAGGTAAGAACTGCAGAAAGTTTCAGAAACTGAAAAGAAACTTTTTCGTTTTTTCTCATACCTGCCTGCTGTTCTTTATAACCAATCGCTTTTTAACTCACGAGGTGTAATATTTGGGACAAAAACGCACGAGTTTATAGTCACCCAGGACTGCCAAAACCAGACCCAGACTACCTCACTAGTTGTGTTGAGGAAACTAAATTAAGCAAGGGCAAACACCAACTGGAAAGTTGTCAGTTTACTGAATGAATGGCTTCATTTTACACACCAGTAAGAATATTTTGATCAGCATTTATTTCTGTTCAAGGCCAATACTTTTACTACCAGGTGGCAGTTTGTTTTAACTGAAACTGTATTAAAAATGTAATTTATTTCCACTTTACTTGCACCTAACAAAAAGGGTTGTCAGATTCCCAGCCTGTCTTGTTCAAAAATATTTAACCATAAACTTTCTCGCAATGTTATATTTGGTGTTACCCACAAACTTTTATTAAAGTGATACTGCCAGTGTGGCTGCAGTCAAGATCTGAGAATGCTTCTATGAAGATTATTACATTAAAATATTGTCGAGAGTTTGTTAAAGACATAAATATTCATACACATATGCCCCCACCCCCCAAACTTGGAAGGAAAGTTCCACATAAAAAGAAAAATTTAAATACATACCCAAACTTGCCTGTTTGTAATTAAAATTTTGGGTTTTTCCTAAACATCTTTGCTAATTTTTTAACTCTTTCACACTGTAATGTAAAATAGGTTTGTTTCAAAGCAACTACCTGATAAAGTGCTAAAAGAGGTAATTCGCATGAACAGAAAGTAATTAGTCATTGTTTGCACAATGCTTTGAAAATATAAAACCCTATGTGTCAACTAGCATTAAAATATAATATGATTGAAATACAGAGATTTAACAAGCAGCCACTGCATCTCACACTCAGGTCCACACACACGAATTAGTACTATGCTGCTATTAATGCACAATCACGATACATGAATAGTAATATTCTTCACATGCAGCCAGAGTATGCATGGTAACAGTGCATACTATGAAAGTTTACTACGAACGATGGACAACACATGATAGAAAAATAATCCTGCTAGAGATTCACTAAATAATGCTGAATTTACTCAGTCGCCAATGAAAACATAAAGCTCCCCATAAAGCTACTGTATAAATTATGCTGAAAATGCATTAGAAACAAAAGAGAGTAACCTGGCTAAATTGTGTTTGATGCCCAAAGAAGTCTCAGATCTCTGAAGCTGTCATTTACATTTTTTTCCCTTTATTAACATTACTGTGAAATAAAGAAAAAATAAAGCCATACTTTCACAGGCAGAAATTGCCCAGTCTTATTTAGAGTCTGTTTCAGAGGATCACAGGCAAAACATGTAAACTTAAAAGCTGATGCAACTTTGCCCTTTACTTACTTTGTTGTTACTACGTATATGCAAAGTTTCAAACAGAGAGAAGTTATTACATATAGCCCCGAAAAAGAAAAGAAAGCACAATAACCAGACAGAACAGGGTAGATTATGAACTGACTACTCTTCTCGTATCTGATCTCTCGTTTTAAAAAGGTGAAGCAGACTTCTGTTGTCACAAACAGCCTGATGATTAACTTGTATATAGGCACTGATGCACTACTGAACTCCAGCATTATCGATTCTATGTGGCAAACATCAAGCAGGTATACATGTTTCAAGAGGAAAAAGGAAAAAGACTTCTTTCCCCCCGCCCCTACAGAGAAAGGTGCCACTTGTTTGTTTTGACCACGATATTAACAAACTTTCATTCAGTGGTTAAAAAAGAAAGAGGGGGGGAAAAAAAATCTTTCGAAGTGTTGATATCATTTCCAGACAGTCTTGTCAGCATCACAATTTACAGGAAATAGTTGATGTTCTCAAACAAACCCTGTATTTACTCATAGACCCGGAGTACTTAAAAAAAAAAAAAATAAAAACTTCACTCTTTTGGAGGGCTTTTTTAAAATGTCACTCTGGTGGAATATCTGAGAGAGCTGTCTAACTCCATATGCATACTGCAAACATGAGGCAAACACAAACTGCACTTCAGAAGACTACTGTAACTTTTATTCTCATTTTGTCCACGTCAGGAACTGGCTCTTACCACTACTTTCCTTTGCTGCCCCCCACATTTCTAACTCTGGCAATCTTCTCTAAATGTTCAACTTTTCCTAAAACCAACAGGAAAGTAACATGATGCCACCAACATCCATAGGATTCAGTGGCGTGGCTGAAGAAGAGTGCCTGAATGGCAAAGAAGTTTGGTGGTTCCTTGGGAGACTTAATGAATTCTATCAAAGCAAACCTGACGCTGTTACATTATGGTTTGTTTCAATTAACATTCAAACTGCGCAGCGCGCTGTAGAAGCAGCGAAGGCAGCACGGTCTGCACAGCACCTCGCAGTCTTTTCTCGCTAAGAAATCTGTTCCCCTCGGAGGGGACCTGTCCCCCGTGTGCTGAGGTGCCCCGGCCCCGGCCAGGCAAGGTGCTAGCAGTGGCCGAGGCCGCAGCGATGGAGGGGGCCGGCTCTGCACTCCAGCTCATCACTCATGCCCACAGCTCAGCCGGCGCGCTTGAGAAGTTTGCCATTTGCAGACAGAAAACACAAACCGACTGTGAAAAAAAAAAAAAAAAAAAAGGGTAAAATATAAAGGAGGCTAGCGGGCCCCAGCAGAAACCGCGTAGGAGTGCCGGGATGTCTGAGCGCCTTGATTTGCACCAGTGAGACAGATAAACAAAGCCCCCGAAATGTCGACACCCCCCCCACCTCCCTCCCCGGGAGCTGGCTGTATCCCAGGGCAGCGCGGCGGCGGGCGGTATCTCTGCACCGACCCCGGCCCGGCCGCAGCTCTGCCCCTCCAGCCCGGCCTCGCCTCCATTCATTCCTCCTCTCCGGAAGGCAAACACGCGAGGAGCAGCCCCCGAGGGCGAGGGAAGGGGCGCGGGGGAGACGCTCCACGAACTTGCGTTGGGCAGGGGAGAGCCGAGCGGGGAGACGCCGCGCTGGGAGCGGAGCTTCGCCTTTAAGAGGGAAAAGTTTTACGTTTCTCCGCGCTCTGATTTCAAAAAAAAAAAAAAAAAAAAAGCAAAACAAAACACAAAAAAAAGTCACTACCACCATGTCGCCTTTTCCCCCGGTGTGACCGGGAAGGACCCCGAGCCCCCCTCCCGGCGCAGCACAGCTCCGCACCCGGCCTCTCCCGCTGTGTCCCCGGGCAAGGAGGAGGAAAAAGGTGAAAAAAAAAAAAAAATAAAACGAAAAAAAAAAGAAAAAAGAGAAGGGGAAAAAAAAGTTTTTCCCAAACTTACTACTCTTCATGATGGTGTCTCTGTGCCCCGCTTGTCATGATCCCCATTAAAACTTCCAGCAGCGGCAGGAGCGGCAGGACTGTGCGACTGCAGCTCATCGGATGCAAACCCTCTTTGCTCGTCTTCTACTTCCACCCCCCGCGTCTCCCTTCCCCTCCCCCCGGAGCGCCCCGGTGCCGGGGAATCGGCGGCCGCGGAGATAAGGCGCGGAGCGGCGCGGAGGGGAGGGCACAGCCGAGCCCAGCAGAGCCGCACCAGCCCGCGGCCACCGCTCCCCTCCCCGCCTCCGGGCCAGGGGGCTGCTCCCCCTGCCCGCCACCGCCGCCGCTGAACTTGACCCTCCCGACTCCAGCGGGGCTATCGCCGTTTTGAAGTCGCCACTTTCCAGCCATCACACATGGCTTTGACCCACCGGCGGGGGGAACTGGGGGCGCGGGGGGGTGGAGGTGGATGCACCAAAAAAGCCTGTGAAACACGAGCAGCCCCGCTCCGTGGCCATGCCCCCCCGCTTCTGTTGTTTGTTGATTATTGGGGGGGGGGTATTCTGAGGGAGGGGGGTGTATCTTGAGGGGGGGGCTCACCCGCGCTGTACACACACACCCCCCCCCGTTGCATTCAGGCACCGCCGCTGCCCCCCCACACACCCAGCGCGGCGCCCCCCCCTTGCCTCTGCCGCGCCGCCCCCTCCCGGCCCGCCGTCCGCGGCGCCCTCCCTGCCGCCGGGCCGCCCCCCCCGCGCCCCCCCGCGCCTTACCTGTTGATTAACCGTCAGCAACAGCCCCGGCAGCCTGGAAGATGGTGGGGCCGCGGAGCGAGCCATGAACCGTCTCCTGCTGCCGGCGGAGTTGGCCTCGGATTATGTGGCGGTGGCCGGGGAGAGGAGGGAGCGAGGGGGGGGGACGGGCGGGGGGCCGCGGCGCCGCTGCCTCCCCCCTCGGCCCCGCTCGGCGGGGAGGGGGCGACGGGCCCGCCGTCCGCCGGCGGGCGGTGCGGTGCGGAGGCGGGGGCGGGGGCGCGGCGGGGCGGGGGGCGCGGGCCGGGGCACGGCGCGGCGGCCCCGCCGGCGGCGAGGCGGCGGCCTGGGAGCGCGGGGCGGCCGGCGCGTTATCAGGACTGTTATCGCTTGTCAGGACCTCCGTCTGCCCGCATTACGTCAGTTTCAAGACACCAACACTATTAATATCAAAGGAGCCTTCGCGGAGGAAAGCGCCACCCCAGACGGAGCGCCCTTAAAGAGACAGTGCAGGCGGCCCCGCCGCGCGGCCCGCGCCGCCCCCCGCCGCACGCCTCCGCCCGCCGCGGCGCGATGCGGCCTCCGCCACCGGGACACGGGCACGGACACGGGCACGAGCTGAGGCCGCGGAGGGGGCGCGTCGCCCCTCGGCCGCGGGGACTTGGGCTGAGTTGGCGCAGGAGCGGCCCGCAGGCCACGGCCGGAGGCTGCCCGGCCTTGTGCTGTCACTGCCGCCGGCCGCTGTCCCGCGGGATTGGGAAAATAGGAGGGAAAAACAGGCGCGACCCACACGCGGCAATAGCTGAGCCCTCGGGAGAGCCGCCCTATGAGCAGGGAATGGGGGGTTAGTATCATCACACTTCTCTTTTCCTCCCCAGCCCCTGTTTCTGTGCGGGTGTCGAGGAGGATGGACAAGCACCTTCTAGGTTTGGGGATGAGTAACTCCCCGTTACCGGCTGCCCTGGGATACCAACCGCCAAGCTGCTCTGACAAAACCCCTACAACTTTTTTTGCTTGTGCAGAACCTTTTCCATTCAAAATTCTCGTGCTACAAATTGCCAGAAGTCTGTATGTTAATGCAGAAACACTCTCCAAGGAGCAGCAGTACATAAAAGGTTCCTGTGAAAGGGTTTTAAAATCCCAAATATAGTAGGCGTTAAAAACTATGTAAACATTTGTTGGGCATTTGGACACAATTTTTCTGCAGTTAGGTGACTTTATATGGCATGTTTTTCCTCCCCTGCAAGTCGTTTTAAGCTGATTTCACATTAAAATAGAGGCATTCTCTTTGCTTGCAACTGCTAGCACGTTATTCAAGGGAGAAGCTGGAAAAGAATTAAAACATTACAGTGCGGGAGATGAAGCTGCTTCCCCCCAAATGTTTGAAATTACATAACTTTTTCCTTACAATTTTGTTCTCAAATACATGGTGAAATGTAAAGCGTAAAATCTTCAGAGATACATGCTGACGCAAATGAAACCCTACAGTAAAACGTATGGCGTCTGCAGCCCACTCTCCAAACTTCAACATTCTTCATACATGTTTATTATAATCCTCTGGCAGATTTGCAAAGTAATTGTTCATGTAAATCACCCAGCAACACGTTGTTCCCCCCCCCCCCCCCCAAGTTCTTTTGTAGGATTGTCTGATAAAGCACTTTATGAATAGAAAAGCAATAGTTCATGTACAAGAGGTGAATTTGTCATGTTGAAAATTGAAGGTAAAGTTGCACGATGCGGCACACGGTAGGATCCCCAAGACAGGGAGAGGGTAACTGACAGATTATGTGTGGGACTCCCTCTGTACCCATCAGCAGAAAATCAGTTTGAAGCAGCAGAGATGTTTATATATGGAATGCGAAGGAAAGTAGTATCAGAATTTAAAGTTTGTCATAAAGTCTGCCTCGATACTTGAGTGCCGGGACCATGCTCAGTAGCACCTCACTGATATGGACACAGAGAACATTCCCTGACTTTGTAAGCCTTCAATTTTTCTCAAGCTGCAAATGCCATAGCTGAATCACAGTCAAAGAGACAAACTGCTCTCACAAATATTAGAGAACGCAGAATTCTGAAAAGCAAGTACTTTTGTCCCATTCACACTAATTCAGATGTGGTTTTCTCTGTAATCTAGGTTTTATTACTGTTACTGAGCATGTAGCCCCGAGTGAACGTTCACTTGGCAGATGTCTTGCATATGAAGGGTTAAAATCAGCAGGTATTTTGTCTGATGACTTGGCTAAGCATCTTACAAGCAGGGCTTGAGTGGAAAATATTTAAACAAGGGTTATTCTCCTTTGCTGCTCTGCTCTAGTGAGACTTATTAATGTCTTTTTATTTTAAACCAGGAAATGATGCCCCCCACACCTTAAATCTCAGCCAGCTCGTATGTGTGGCTGCAGCTTTCCCAGGTTTTATTCACATTATGACAGACAAACCGTGAAGAAGATCGATAACAATGAAAGTGCAGGTTTCAACATGTGTAAACCTTGATAACAAGCACACCCCTTGTCACCTGTAGAACAATATTAGAGAGATGTATTTTTAAAAGGCATAAGCCTCTCTGTGCATGTGCTTTTAAAATGAAACCGCAAAAGCCGTTCATAAGCAAAGATGAGAAGGGCAAAATATGTCTTCATAGTTTCAAGTAGACTAATGAAAGACTGTATATCTCAGAAAAAGTTTGTTACTGTATTTGTATAAAAAATGCTTGCATGATACATTTTGCATTTCAAGTTCAAATAAAGCAGATCAAGAAGACGTCAATATCAATCTGTTTATATTCACCCCAAAAGAGCTGTAGAGAACTTAATAAAGGCAAAAATATTTTCATAAACTTTTTTCAGGCAAATTATTTATTTATGAAATAATTTACAAAGAAAATTTTTACCTCATGGCTTAGATACATTGCATATGCTTATGATTGACACAATATGTTCAGGCTCAAAGGCCCATATAGCCTTTTTTTTTTTTTCCTTCTTCTTTTTTCTTTCTTTTTTTTTTTTTTTTTTTTAATCTTAGCAGGAATATTTCAAAACAGCCAACTAATTCATGAAGTCATACAGTAATTGTTTGACAGTTGTTTCCAATATAGAAAAATAAGTTGTGTATATTGTTTTCATTCAAATATTTGTTGATTTGTTGTTAAAATCCTTTGACGTTGACATGCCACAAATTGCATTAGGAGAAATATTGGAGATTTATTTTCATTTATTATCTTCTGCTGTCAAACATTTGCAAAACCACTTAAAGCAAGTTTTATTTCACTTTATTCTAAGCTCACAGTCTTTGTGATAGTAGGTTGTTGCTGAAATACCAAGTTCAGCTTTCTGAAATAGGTAAGAGCTGAGGAAATGAAGGGAAAGCAGCATAGCAAGAAGACGCAGAGAAAGTGCTGCTTTCAGTGAGAGGCATGAACAAAGTAACTCCTAAATAAATCTCCATTTTTTTTTTTTTTTTTCACACTCAGGCACATTCTCCATTGAGGGAGAATACAGAGGCCAGTCACAGTTGCTTCTTGAAGGAAAACAGTATAACAGTCATTGTTTATCAAGATGACATAACATGCCATTTATGCCTTTATTGTTTAATGCAGTTTCTCTTGTAGTTTACTCAGTGTAGATACAAAGAGGGATTAACAGTTAAGCATAAGCATACTTGTTTTACAATTTCAGCCTTTTAGTGCATAACTTACTTACTTAAAGTACTAGAGCCTATAATCACAATGATTTTACCTGATGGAACATGCATTTCAGAAATATAATCCAACTGTTTACCCTAACACGTCATAAATTGCAATTCTTTACAAAAACCTCAGAGATTGACATCCATTGCTCTTAAATGCCTGCTGCTTTAGCACACATCATCAAGAAAGCATTTCTGTATTATTCTCCCTCCAGTTGGTAGTATATCACATGAATTCGAAAGACCATTTTCTTATACTGTCTTCAATAATGAGCATTTTGAGGAGCATTTACTTATGTGTCTGAGGCACTCCAGTGTGAGTTTCTTGGGAATATAAACACAGCAACTTGCAGGATTTCTGCAGACCCACTTCTTTCCCTTGCACAACTTTTGTCACATGAAATTGTAGGGAAACTTTTGTTCCCTTTCTTACACCCTGCACAGAGTCAAGTTTCTAGGCTTTAAGTTCTGCACCAAAGACAAGAAACTACTACTGACTTTCAAAGAAACGGGACTGAGGACCCTAACAATGTGGTTGAAGCTTCTCTGAAGAGGTTGTGTGTTGTGACAGACAGGGCAGCGCTGAGAACAGCCAATGAAACAGCATGCAACAGAAGAGCTAATACCATGGCATCATCCCAGATTCAACAGATGTTTTCTAGGGGGATTGGATATCTGGTAATGGGAAATGGAACCTTTCTCTTCTGTGTCACTGGTTTTAACACAGGCCAGTACTGATGGAAAGAGTTATATCTGATGCTTGTTTGGTAGCTTTTGCCACTGCATGATAGAAGTATGTCCTTGAGACCATAGCACACTGCGGCTGGCCAGGACTTCCCAGTGGCACTGCTGATGAGAGGGCCTTGCACAGAAATGCCTGGAAACCCTTTCCCTTGTAAGGGATCTCCTGGGGAGGAATAAGGAATACCAACTGGGCATAGACTGCTCCTGCTAATATTAGGCATGCCTGCACGTAGTTAAATAACTCTGGCAGCAGCAACAGATAATTTATCACTTTACACTATCGTAAAATCTACTAGAAAATTAGAAATGCTAAAACACCAGACTCCCTGAAATCATTTACATGCAGGAATCCACATAATTGTATAGATCTTGATCTTAAAATGCTATGTAAAAGGCATTCATCCAAAGCTCTGAAAAACCTCACATGCACATATGCATACATATGAAGTAACATAAAATGAGTGCTTCCCAATAAATGCCAATAAAAGAGGTGGCAGTGTTTCTTTACACATTTCACCCACAAGTTCAGCAAACCAAAACAGCCTGAGCCCCCTGTCTTGTCATCACTCCTGCCAGACAGAGCTACTACCAATCTCTGCCTCAGTTCCGTATTCATCTTCCCTCCAGCATTTTTGAGAAGGTTAATCTCGATCTGTTCAAAGTGTATTGTAGTAAACTGGAAAAGTAAAAAGCGACAAATGAGTTTAGTAATCTTTACATTAGGTCCTATATGCAAGTATTTTTCAATCTTATTTGTAATGTTCGTTGCTATGAAATTGCCATGTTCTGGACATAACAATATCAAAACTCACTACAGTATCTTTTAATATAAAGCAACAATTCTGTGCAGTTGAGGTTTTTGGCTCAAAATGAGTTTTCTTTCATTTTATTTTTTTGTAAATAGTTTTTTCATTTCCATTCTCCGTGTGTTTAAATCTTCATTTGAATGTGACAGACTACAAGCAATGTGTTTTTATTGCAGAAAAGATTTATTTACATACGTACTGATGTGAGGTCTCAGATTGAGTTTAGGATAAGGAAATATCTTTCAAATATATATATATGTTTCACTTTGCAGAAAGTACACTTCCCATTCCAAGACAAACACTGAATGCATACCCACGGTGTATGGCCCAGAGGTACTGAGAATCTCAGACACACAATGGATTGGTGAAATTACCAAGATGCTGTCACTATTTCCAAGTGGAGGGAAAATCACACAATGAAGGTAAACATGGCAATGTAACATGTAGTCATTAGTGGTCTCTATCATTCTCCTATGAAGCTCTTTCAAGCATTCACACAAATAACTAGTCAACCAAACTAATATATCTAACTTTCAAAGCATGCAATGTTGTGTAAGGAAGGGCTTGACCCTAATCTGGCCTTGCCCTCTGTATCATGAACCAGTCCATCTAGTAAAGACATGATCTGATGAACCACTGTGTGCTAGGAGTGATTACTGATAGGTGTACATTTGCCTTGCGTCAGCTCCTGAACTTGGACTGGAGGATTTTTAAAGCAGAAGGAAGAAATGTTAGCATGTTCTCAGAATCAGGGAATCACAGAATGGCTGAGGCTGAAAGGGGCCTCTGCAGGTCAACTTGTCCAGCGCCCCTGCTCAAGCGGGTCCATCTACAGCCAGTTGCCCAGGACCAGTTCCTCCATTTGGAGCCTTCCTAGTTCCCCAGTAGTCAACACGACTGCTCAGTTCAGGTTGTTCCTGAACCGAGACAACTCAAAGGAGCTTTCTAATCTGGGTGAGAAGCGCACCCTGACCCACTTTCTGTCTGACCTCTGCATAAGAATAAACACATATCCTCAGCTCTGAAATTTAAATATGGTACCTGTTTTAATGCTTACTCTTTGGAAACAGGTAACCTAACAAGAATGCCACCTTGGTTAACACTAAGGCTTGTTGACACCAAGATTAATATGTACCACGTCCTTTAGTTGTGAAACAGCAGTGCCACTGTCTTCGTTGAAAAACATGAAACAGTTGTAGGCATCCTTTAAACTTATTCAAGAGCTTGCTTAATTGTCCTCAGTGGCTATCAGTCGTGAAAGAGGATTTCTTTGGAAATAGCGATTGCTTCGGGGAAGAGCACATCAACCTACACAAGTGGCATCAGCCTTAGGTCACTTGGTTCTGCTCTCACTTAGAAACCTCATTTCTGTTCATACCTCTCACTCTTCACGAGCTGGATCACATGCCCATACACAAGGTTTTACTGAGCATAGTGTGAATCAGGCAAAAATAATGCTGATGGGTCAGTGTTCGTTTACACTTGGGATCCTAATGTGGTGAAGTGCGGATCATGACCCAGAAAACATGTGTGTCCTTGTCTGCTTCAATGCCTGGACGAACTTATTCCACAGAGGGAAAAAAAATAGTCTTTACTACTTTTTTATCTTTTTTCCTCCTTCCTGACTCCACTGCTTTTAGCTCCTTTCATTGCTCACATAAAACAGACAGTTACCTTATGACATACTAAAATATTTATGTGTTAGACTTCTTATTTAACAATGGCCAGAAATACCCTTAATAGGCTGGTGAAAAACCTGGATAGTTTTGGCAATTTTGCTGTAAATGTTATATTTTTTTTCCCCACTCAGTATATGCATCAGTAAAACAAAAACCCTAAACCAAAACAAGAAAAACCCAACTCAAGCAGAATAATTCATCCTTGACCAATCCCTTCTCCCTTAGTTCTTTAGCATCGCAAAATCCATGCTATTACTGACGTTAACGTACACACTGAGCTAAGGATCATTAGCTATTTTTAAGTAAAGGAAATAAACTTACAACATTATGAGTAATATATGAAAGAGTCAGTCATACAGGTGACTTGTAAATAGAACATTTGTGATTAATAGCTTTATATTTAGGAACTATTTAGGAATCAAAGCAGTAAAAACAAATAAGAAGAAGTTGGAAGATATATCTCAGAAACGACTGTATGACCTTCATGAGCCCTTAGTCACAGAAGCCAGAATAGCTTGCACATAGGAAGCTTCCTTGGAGGCAGTTGTGCCAGTGCCCTGTTTCTCCTTGTCAGGAGCTGGAGACACCCCAGCTAGCAATCCAGAGATGTAACGTGCAGCCTGCACACTGTGTTGCAAATCCAGATGTGTAAATTCAGTGCACTGAGAAATTAACCCCTATTTTTTTATGAATGCAGGTGATGCAACACACAGAGTGAATTCAGACCAGTGGTGGGGTGTGTGTTCTCAAGAGCAGGCTTGGAGAAGAGAGAGTAACAAATTGGAAAGTCTAGAAAAAACACACTTTTTGGAATTCTGCACATCACTTTTTATTTGATTTTCACAGGCCCAGATGAGAATGTGAATGAAAAGAAGGACCCAAGTATAAAGATGGAAGTGCATGCATGAAATTAGCTAGAATAGGTAGCTTTTAGGGAGATGTGTACACATAAGCTCCTAATTATGACAAGCAGTCCAATGCGGCTATCAGGCAGGAAGAAATAAACAAAAGGATGCATCAGAGAAAGTAGCACCTCTCCTCCAGCAAACTTCAAGTATCATTTAGACTCTTGAAGAGATGCATTTTAACACAACCTGTGTAAGGAGAGAGTCCTTTTTTCCCTTCCTCAGTAATGCCATTATTTGAGATATGTAAGCATTGGAAGGAAAAAAAAAGGCTACTTGGGAAGGGCTCATGCGTAGCAAATTTGTTTTCCCCCTTCCCCATCAGCTGTAATTACAACCATTCAGACAAAGCTGGTTTTCCTAGTAGGGCTGGCTGAAAATGCAGTTAATTTACATGGCCTAATTGGGCTTTTTTGGCCAAGGCTGTTCTATACACTGACACTAGGACTAGGTACTTAACATTGAAAAGTGCATTATTGTGGTATTGAAGTTAAGGTTTTCATTACTTTGAAGTTAGAAAATTCAGAATGAAGGTGTCTCCTGTAACATTAGTGCTTCAGTAGTGTGTATATGCATAAGAATAATAATGGTAGTTATATTGGTCCCAACAGTTGAGTCTGCAGATTAAACATGCATCATTTTATTTTCTTCTTTCTCTATGAAAGGATTAAAAAATAATTTAGATGTATTTGCTATTACATGAAATGTTGGATACATAGTCCTGTGGCCTTCAGAAATCAGTAGAGTGAGCAGATCAGCTGATTTGTGAAGATCTACTACAGAAGTGATTTAGGAAAAAATCAGCTGCTTCTATAATTCTGCTATTTGCATTATGTAAGTAGGCTATTTTGTCTTTTATTATTTTGTTTGTAGCTATCTTGTCTCACTTAGCAAGACACAGAGTTCATAAATATGTATCTTATAAACTTTTCTAAGCCAAGTGCACAGGTTTGGTTTCAGGGCCTTCCATGTTGTAGGTGTCCTCTACAATCAGAGAGGATTTGCACAGTCATCAGTGCAAGCTCAAGCCATGTCTAGAAAGAAAATTTACATAAATATTTCACCAGGCCTTAGTGTAGACAAGGTTCCTGCAGCTGAACCTGTTTTTCAGCATATTTAATTGCCACAGTAATTAGAACATGAGGGCTCAAATCCACAAAGATATTTGGGAGCCTAATTCTCATTAATTTCAATTGAGCGATGGCACTTACATCTCTTTATGGACTTAGAAGACAGGGAAACCTCAATAATCTTATCTCTTCAAAAACTCCCAGACAAATATTGCTATCAGCTTCTTCAGAACAGCAGGAATTTTATTTTAATTCTTGATGAAGGTACATCTTAGGCACAGGAAATGATAAGATAACAGTGAAGGCCTCATTTGTCTCTCACCTCCTTTCCACCCATCCAGCCCTTTCAAACTTCAGGAAGCTCCCAGATTGCAGGGTGCTTTAGGGAACTCAAAAAGCAAATGAAAGATACTCTCTGGTGACTGCTGGAAAATGAAGCTGGCAGGTTGGTCTGTGTTATGGTCTGATAAAGAAGAGTTAGTGGAAGAGCATGGCACTATAGCCCTACTTAATTCTCAGATGTAAAGAGAAATCATGAAACACCTCCAGATGTGAACCCTTACTAATACTGAAGTTTCTGGACCTGCAAGTGACTATCCAAGTCTGGATTGACACTCAGAGGCTGGCCCTGTCATGTTGTCCTCTTCTAGTAACACACTCATATCCCTTTGCTCATGCTGTGCCAAAATTCATGCACTGTAAGCCGTGAAAGGGAATTAGTCCAGTAGAAAATTACCTTTTAAATCCTTTTTCTTAACTATCAGTTAAAAAATACAGTATCTGGGACAGGGAAAAGGGTAGGAATTCCTTTCTGATAGGCCTTTGTCATAAAACATTGGTCAACCTTTGGAGGAATGTCTCCAGAGCCACCTGTGAGGGCCATGGAGAGACTGATGACTACCATCAACTGCCCTTTGAAGGAGTTTCTTTCTCTTTATCCATAACTACTGAAGAAACCCAGCTTCTTAGTTTGAGCAACTGGGGATGCTATTTAGGTGATATGAATGCACACTCAGAGTTACATGATTAATCACAATCTCCCAACTTCAGTCTGAGCTTTGCCTTCATAAGCCGTGTATCTGCAATGATAGTTACTAAATAAACGTCAAAAATATTTAAGATAGAACTTAAAGCCAGAACAAACCATTGCAATATCTGGTTTACCTTTGCATAATTCTGGCCATGGAACACTCAATATTGGCTGTGCCAGGGCAATAACTGCAATGTGAAGATAATATATCTTTCTGAAGATGTCTGTCTTGATTTAAAGACTTCCAGTGATGAAGGATTCACTGCACTCCTAGGTAAGTTGTTTCAGTGTTTAATTACCATCACTCTTTAAAATGTCCCTGACCTGATTTAGTATAACTTCAACTTGCAGTTCTATTTTATTATGGTTTACTTTATTTTATTCACCTGTTTTACCCAAATGAGACCTTCTCCTCCATGTATGGACTTACAGACCATAGTTTCATCACCAGTTACCCTCCTTTCCCATAAAGCAAACAGATGAAGTTTCCTTCATTTCTTATCCTGGATAATTTCAGTTACTTTTTCTGAGTCTTCCATCGTTCATTTAAATACTTTTTGAAGTAGGTACGCTACCGCTGGTCAAAGGTTAGAAATATTCTGTTAGCTTTCAAACTTTAGTGTTTATCTATACTTCCTAAGTATCTGAGATTCACATATCACTAATATAAACATAAAATATCTGTTCAAGCAAGTGCCCAGGGATCTTTTTAATTCTTTTTTATAAATCTAGGTCTATTTGCTGATCAACAGTGAACGTTTCAAAATCAATTCTCATCCTTCATAGAAAACTGATTTGTGCCTTGGGATTGTCTTTTTTCTTTTTATTTTTTTTTAATAAGCTTTCTGTGATTTATTTTCTGCGATGTATGTGTTGAAATTGGAAGAAAATCTTTCAATACTTTGAAAATTACTGAAATAAGCACAACGTACTTCATCCTCAAACTTCTCATTTCAAAACTCACTCTGGTCTAATTTACTAGAGGCCCTAAAAATAAAGGATTTCCTTTCTAATGGTAAGAAATAATCAGTCATTAGTTGTAGTTTCTGTTGTAAGCCTGGGCAGCAATGTCACTAAATAGTACAGAGTCAGTTTTTTATGCTGGCTATTGTTACTTGGGCTTTAATAAGAAGATCCTAGGAAGGATTCTGCCTTCTGAGACACCAAGTTAAAATATTTCAAATGAAACCAAGCTAATAACTATTCCCAGAGCAAGATGAATCTGCAAGCACTAACTAGGTTAGTGGCTATTACACTCTGTGTTTAATCTTGAATATGATAGTTAGGCAGGTGGGAGTGGGACTAAGGGGAATATTTGAACAGCAAAAGAAACCATTCCTCTAAGATGATAACAAAATTGTGACAGCACCTTGAACTGCTTTGTTCACATTCAAGCCAAAGTAAGTTGAAGTAATTTACCCCTCTCAAGGTGCCAAAGGTAAGGTAAGAAAAGCACAGCTTTTCTCAGCATGAGTGTCTATCCAGGACACCTGCATCAAGCAGGCTCACAGTGAGAATTCTAAGTGGGGAAGAAGCAAGAATTCAGCCTATGCATCTGCTTGCTGTAGTGAGAGTGGGTCTGCATGTGCCTCAGGCACTCACAGGGTACTGCATGTGGCATTGCTTTGCAGTGCCTGTCTTATAGAGAAAGGACTTAGTCCTCTCCCACATGGATGTGAGGTGCTTCATAGACCAAGTACATGTTTGTGCACTGGTGTTAGCAGATTGCCACCCTTTCCTGTGACCAGCATTTGTGGTGTGCCCACTCTACTGGAGGTCCAACGCAGGTGATCAAGGTGCCAGGAGGACAGCTTGCCAGCCATCCCCATGGCTCACAGACCAGCTCCTCATAGGCTTCCAACATCTGTCAACAGAAATGTGCCACAGCATGGAACTTCAGCTGTGCATTGCACAAAACCCACAAGCATGTTACTGTGCCACCAGGTTTAATTCCAGGCCTCTGCCATCTCTACAGCAGTTGTTAACCAATCAGTCTCATACCTATGCTCAACAGAAGGGGCTTGGGTGGTGCTGACTGAATGTTTCTAGTTCTGTGTGGTTTTCCAGAGAGTATACTAGTTACTTTTGCTCCAATTTGAAGGCACTGGAGATCAAAAGTATTTTGCACCTCAGTCCTTATTGAGGATGAAGTTCCTGGGATGGCTGGGTGTTCAGGACCTGTGGATGTCTGCTGTGGAGCACATCAGACCAAAAGGTGTTTATATATGCAGACAATGGAAGGGATCACAAACATAAAGGAAAAAATGGACAACACTTCCAGTAAACAGATACAGATGTCTGATCAGTGAAGGGGGTGCCCTGCTGGCACAGTGGCATATTCAGTGGCACATTTATTTCTGTGCTTTCCTGGTTTTGTTTGTTTGTCTGGGCAAATACCTTAGGAAACTTGAAAAAAAAAAAAAAAAAGAAAAAGAAAAAGAATTGTTTAAGTGTCAAATATAAAATGTGACTTACTTTAAACAATGTGTGTGTTTCAACCAGCTCTTTGACACTAACAAGGCAAAAAGCATATTTTGTCTCACAACCTGCTTAAAGCAAAACAAAAAGCTAAGTTACAACTCCTTGCAAACAATGAAGGCAATAAATACAGTAAATTACTGTTTTATGTGAGACAATATACCAATGTTAACTGAAGCAGTGGAATTAGAAAACAAACTCCCTCTGGGAACAATTCTCACACCCCTGTTTTAGAAGGAAGCAGAATTTACTCGTAAATAATTTAATGCATTTACTCCTGCTAGGCTGGACTGACAGGTCTTCCATATACTGAAGCTTGGCTTCTTTGATAATTGCAAACTTCTTGGACTGAGAAAGTTGTCAACTGAAATGATCTGTACAGTCCCTGTAGGACTGTCTAGGAACATACAGATATGCTCTGTTACTGAATTTGGCTGTCATGCGGGTCACCATTTAATAATATTATTATTATTATTCCTTCAGACTTCTGTTTATGAGTACGTAAATAATCTCACATTCAAAGTTATGTAACAATCCTTTAGCAACTGTAGTAGTTGCTTACATGGATAAACAATATGAAGGAAAAGACACATTATTATCTGTAGGGTTTTGATGCCATTTAGCAGCTAGAAGAAAAAAAAGGAGACAAAGCAGGTGAGTCTGTAAGCACAGCATGATAACCTCTGCTACACAGAAGCACAAAATAACCAGAAGAACAGAAACAACTGCATAAATTGTGTTCCCTGCTACCTGCCTCAGAAAGCTGCCTCACAAAATACTGGACTTTGCTCTTGTATTTGTTTACGCTTCCTCTTCATGTCTTATTTTCATGCCACATTTTTACCTGCTTTATCCGCAATGTTGATATATCTTAACTCACAGAAATGTATTGGATTCAGAGTTTGTCAAACCTTCTGGTTTTGGCACTTCTGGGTACAGAGCCATCATAATCAACAACTTTTTCTAACCCACTTCTTTTTGACTTAACCTTTCTCTATTAACCACTGAAATGCATCTTCATATGCATACTATGTACCATCTAGCCTTAACTTCAGCCTTCACTGTGGCTTTCCTTCTCACAGATGACTCTCAGGCATCAGGGCTACCCACAGATTTCCTAAGACCCAAGTAGAAGAGAACTTGGAAACTAGTTGCTTGACACAGAGATGAACACTAGGAATTTTGGCACTGATTTCTCCCAGAAATGATTATTCACAGTTGCTTATTCCCTGAACAGTCAGGGCCAATCTTGGAGACCATAGGCACAGATCTGTCAGCATTTCAGGGCTTCCTCTAATCTAATTCGTAGCTGTGCAAGACTGCTATTTAGACTGGTCACTAAGTAGCTGCAAGCCTTGCTCCAGCCTCAGGAGACCATTAGGAGCATTGTGAAATAGCTGAGTAACCCTAGCACTGGGGGAGGCCAGCATTCCCAACACAGCTCCACTAACACCAATCCTTCCTGCAGAGCTCCCCAAACCCCTCCCACCGGTGCGGGAGTTACCACTCTCCCTTTGCTACTCACTGCAACTCAGCGAGCTGGAGGAAGATCTGATGCTGCTGCCGTTGCCGCTGTAACCCTCCCACGAATTCCAGCAGGGAAAGACAGTGAAAATTATCTGGGAATGAGCTGAATCAGCTTCTTTTGTGTCAGTGCCTTGGCCGCACCCGCTGTGTGTCCAGTTCCACCCAGCACTCATCAGCTTCTGAGTGGGAACTGGAGAAAGCTTGTGTGCTTGTGGACTTCCCTCCATGCTGGGAAGGTAATAACCTGGATCTGGGAGTGAAAGGGTTAAAATTAGATCTCTGCATTGAGTTCCTCATAGGCAGAAATTGGATCTCATTACCTCCGTGGGATCCTGGCATGAATTTCTAAAGACCTTCACAAGAGATACAGTTGTGATGTGCTGATTCTACTCTGTTCAGGATTTTCAGGAAACTGGCCAGTGGCTGTTAGTGCAGGAAGGCCTGGACTTGCAAGTTCCTTGGTCAGTGGTCATGTGCCACATTCTTATGAACACTGGTAGAAAAGCACAAACCTCAACACAGTCATCCCGGGACCTGCCTCTGCAAAGACAAACAGCAGCCCAGCAGCTGGTGCCCCCAAGCTTTTACAGTTATAAATTAGCAATCCTTGAATGTGATCCAGAACCATTTTACAACCACAGCCCTAAAAGACCTGGGCATACACACGTGAGTCTAATCACAGCATCTTAAAACAGTTTTAAGTAAGGAGAACAAAGGGCTGATAAATTGCTTTTGGACATTCATCTCAAGTGTGTGATGCCAGCTCAGCAGCTATGACCATTTTCAAGTTGCAATATCTTTATCTCTGGTGCTCCACCCCAACAGGATTTACACACAGACTTTCAGAGCGGAGGAACAGATACCTGCATTCAGGAGTGCTCAGGATAGTAAGGGCCATGCAGCATCCAGCGTCAAAGAAAACACCAACAGCTTGTTGAATAACTGGTTTGTTATGTATGCTTCACATAGGTTAATTTAAGTGGATCATCACCCTTCTATTGTATCCCTGTTTCCTAGAGATGTCCTGGAATGGGCACATTTATGGTGTCCTGCTGATATGAACATTCCTACATTTGTCAAATACATTACATTGCTGCCATTAATGTTTTAGCTTGTGTCTTATTTAGTTGAACAGGCAAACTTGAACTGGAGAAAGGATTGTTTAGACTTACTCTTAATTTTTGTTATTCTAAATATTTTAGGGCTGGGTTTCCAGTTTTTTTTTTTGTGATCTTGAAGAAACAAAGACTTGCTACAGAGATAAGGATGAGACGCTCTGAGATTTTTCATGTTAAATAAAGAAATAGCTGATCAAGGTTTCACAGAGGAACTCTGATGTGCCTGTGTGATATACGTGACCTTGTGTTAAAGAGACTTTTGAAAAGGTTCCTCCTGCTATTTACTGGGTATCAAATTATGTATATATGGTTATTAAGAGAATAACATATGAGTTTGCCTGTAATCATTGTAGCTAATATTATTATACCTCAAAGAGAATGTAAACATTTCTCAATACATTTTCAATGTGTTTACTTTGCTCATGTGAGTGTGCTTCCTGTATAATTATGAGCATTTTCATCCTGGGAGTACATATGGGCTCTAAATTTACAGATAAGCTTAGTCTCATTGGTTTTACTGAACTACTAGAAGTTCAGCCAGTACATTTTTTTCATACACAGGAAACAAAAGCATTTTAATGTTTTTGGACAAATGTGAGAAAGCGATCATGCAACTACAAGAGGTAGAATCAGGGCTTGAAATTTAGAAACTTTAGAGGCACACACTGAAAACTAGAAAAATACTTAATTTCAAACCTTTAGCCCTACCTGGCTTCCTAAGGACTGGGAAAGTGTGATATATGCCTTATATGCCTGTATAAGGGTGTTTTAATTATTCCATCACAGAGTTGTCACAAGAATGCACATATTCTCTATTGTCACTTTCCAGAGTCAGAGACACAAAAGCAGAAGTCATCTAAAAATGCTAAACCTGAGAATATTCAAATTTGTGCATCTAAGGTAAAATATTTATAGAATTTAATAACAGCATTAAATAACCGATTTTCTAATATACAATGGCAACATGTGCTTAAGCATTTTTTCTGATTTAATTCTTGCTTCATCTCCAGCAGCTGTGGTTTAGTAAAGAGTCTAACCCCGATAAAAGCAATTCCTGTGATAGAAGCTGTACCACAAGACTTGGCACTTTGTTATAATGTTAAAAACACATACTGTATTTCTCATGGAATTTGTTTAGCCTCTCCTTCCAACCATTAGATCATGTTATGTCGACTAGACTGAGAAACCCTTTATTATCAAATTTTGTTCCCATCTGTATATATATTTCTATCAAATCAGATTCTTTATGTTCTCCCATATGTCTTTATACCCCAGGAACCTTGAGCTCTTCTTCTCTCCACTAAATCACAAACAACAGAACTGGATACAGTAATTCCAGTGCAGTGGTAATTTAGCCTTGGCAAATGAAGATTTCCAAAATGGCTTTTTGACTACAGCATCGCTGTCTCAACTCATATTAAGCTAACTATCCAACTCAACAATCTAAGGCTTTTTCAGACCATGACCTCAATTCTTTATGGATTACTTTCCTTGTTCTTGTGTTCACAACATTGCATTTTCCCATCCTGAAACATTTTAGTTCACCACTACTAGCTTACTAGGTAATTTTGTACCAATAGCCTGTCTTCTGTGACTTATACTCCTTCCAACCTTTGCACCATCTAAAATGTGTAGCTTTTATATTCCACCTAAGAAATTGCTGAGAGCATTATAAGCAGCAGGCCAATATAACTGATAGTTGCAAAGACATGCTAAAATCAGAGTTGCTTAATTTGTTAGTACAATATTAGCTTTATTTTAGTCTTCTGTTTTATTCCCAGTGTTCCATAACCAATTCTTTAAAAGTTGTTATTATATACATGTAATTTGGATTTGCTATTTTGAAATGTCTAATAGGAGTAGCTCTGTTTATCATTAGTCTTCCTCACATTTAAAGTAGAAAGTATTCCATTAATATGTAATACCATCACATGTTTTTTCTTCAAACATAAGTCGTATACACTGATTTAGTGCTTATGCTCTTTCTTAATTGGTTAGATTTTGTTAGTAATCAGTCAACACCATCATTTTGATTCCATTTATACTCAAGCTCCTAACACATTCTTTTGGTTACCTTTTAATTGTACTGACCCATTCTCTTCCTGAGTTCTTTTGCTCTCCATCTCAAATTTGTATGCTTCCTAACTCATTTATCATCTATGCTATCATCTTTCTATTTCTTTGTGTAAGCAGACAGACAGTTTTAGATACATACATGCTGGAAAAAAATTAAGAAGTGTTTTATATTATCATAGAGTTGATTAGATAGATTTCTTTTTAAGCCAGACTGTTTTTCTAATACTTTAGACTTCCTTTTCAACTTGGAGAGTGGTGGAACCACTAGTAGATTCAACCAGTAGAGCAGCTTCTGGAATAGTAGATCCACTTCTACTGCTTCTCCTGAATTACTACTTGTATTCTCCTGTTTACTTCCACCCCCACTCCACCTTCACACACAGAGGATTGTTTCCATGTAGAAACACATATGGCAGCAGGGAGAAACATAGGTAAGTACTAATGAAACAGAGGTATGATGCAGAACATATAATTAGATGTGAATTTGTAGTGTAGTATGGCAGCAAAAGAGTGTAACTGACGGAAGTATCAACTATGCAAGGGGATGTATAGTGTAAGATTATTTCCCTATAGCTCTGGTCTGACCACAGACAAATTATTATATTCAGTCTTGGGCACCTCCTTAGTAATTCAGAAAGAATTCAGAGAAGAGTGACAAAAGTGATTACATACTGATCAAATAAGACTGAGGCTATGGACATGTGAAAATAGCTCAAGGCTTGAGCCTGGAGCAAGTTGTACATTGCGTCTACATACAAAGAAGCTAAGCATGATTATATGTATGTAACACAATCTAAATGCATAACTCTGGACTATATCTCTACAGAGTTACATTTAAAAATGTATGTTAAAAGAAAGTTCAGGTTGCAAAATCAGGCATTCAAGTGGTAGGAAATGCCTGCGCAATGTTAATTTAGTCCCTTTGTGAATATTCAGGGTGATACAGCCTGTAGCTGTATGATCCATCAGCAATGTATTTTTCCATACTCATATCCTGGCTCATGTTTACCTCCTCTTGTCTGATCCTTGTTTTGGTCTTCTGCTTGCCACAACTCCTGCCTGTCCTATCTTGTATTGTCTCCCCCATCCTCTCCCTGAGACTTCTTCTGTTTGCCCATAATCCTTGCTCCTTAAGCCTCTCTTTTTGCTCATACCTCTTCCATATTCTAATCTTCTCTTAGCACTTCCCACCTTCTTCATCTCTCCACATTAGTCAGATAATTCTTTACTTCCTACAGACATCTTAGCAAAAGGAATGCTGAGAACACAGAAAAGCCCAATTTCCTGCTCTCATGTGTGATATTCAGGCCCACAAAGGCATGAACAGCTGGGACAAAAAATATGAAGTCTTTTTCTGTCCTTTCAGCTCTCCTAAAGTAAGCTCAGTCACTTAAGGGGAGACACAGTTGTGTCAGAGCTCTGCTGTTGTTAAGCTTGTGGAATTAAGGTAGAACTTTTAAAGAATGTAATCATCATAACAAGGGCCTGCTAAACCTGTGTAAGTAGTGGACTTTCTTTTTCCCCCTGGAATTGCATAGTTTGACAGGGATGTTGCGGGATGTCAAAAAGCATAGTCCTAGTGTTAGGAGTCATCCTCCCCAGAAACCAAAATCCAAGCGTGTGCTGCAAGGCATGTGTCTGTTACAGCTTCTCAAAAGAAAGGAATGTAATTCTCTCTTGTGGCAGATTTTCTGCCCTTAATCCCAGTCTCAGAAAAGGATGACTTGTACTGTTCAATACTCTCCAAAGAAATAAGCTCACGACATTCATGTAGAGAGTAAAATTTCTGTCCAAACAATCGTTTGACTTAGCAGCATGAAGCAAGACTTTATAACAAGAAGTGATGGGCAGCCATAACTACAGATGGGTCTAACAGCCCTACCTATACCATTGAGAGAAAAACTGGCGACACAGTGGCTTAGGGGAAAACATAACACCCTACAAATATCTGGCAGGTAAAATGGAAAGGATGGACAGAAATTATTTAGGATTCCCCAAGTGGAAGTTACAACATGAAACAGTGCTATGAAATAATCTCATATGGGAACTAATGTAAACCCTTTACATTTTCTTCTGAGCAAAAATATGAAGTGTAGCACAGGGAATCATCTTTCACAGAGGAGTTGGGCTGAATGATCTATTAGAACTTTTCCCTCTCTTTCTTCTTAATTAGCAGTAAAAGATCTACCAGTGACCAAAAAAGTAAAAAAAGAAAAAAGGCAGAAGTTCCCTCACCCAGTCCCTCTCTGTCTCTTTAGGTGGAGGCTCTGCTCACTGTATGTATCAGAAGGGAGAATGTATCAAGATGATGAAGAAACATCTTCAGCCAATAAAAGAATTGCAGACCCTAATGGTGTAGCTGGCAGCAAAAGTGAGCCAAGCTTCTTCCTGTAACTAAGGAAGGTACATTTAATGGAAATTCATGTATGATAAGATTAAAAAAAAAAAAAAAATCAAGACAATTCCTTTACTGCTGTGTAATTTATGCAGTCACTTAAAAGGGAAAAAATAAGGAGTCCAACTGTCTTTTAATGGCTGCATTAGAAATGGACAGGATTATAGTTTACAGCTTTTATATTGCTTCTACACCTTGTAGAGAAATATATTATATAAATTTTCAGTTATAATTTAAGGATTTAACTTCTAATCTAATCTTCTAGGTGAAAGAGCCTTTAGTTCTCCACACCTACATTCTTTTGGATGGGTGAGGACAGCATGAAAAGTATCTCCTAAAAATTAATAACATGCAGTTTGCTCAATTTTTCCATCTCACTTTTTCCTCTCTTTCCAGTTCTCTAAGAGACCCTTATTTTATGAAGTTAAATAGCCTCAGAGTGAAACAACTTACCCATTATTAAACTAAATTGTTTCCTGATAGCAGGTTCTTCGATACCAGCTGCCTCAGGTGGAGACAAATTCCTTTTGGGGATTAAATAGATTTCTAAATAATACCTGACGTAACTCTTACAAAAGACTATACTCAATCATATATGGCCAGCCTTCCTTATCTGATAAGATACATGATAAAACTTCTTATGACCCAGAGCCACAAGACATTTAAAGCCAGAGACCTGGTGAATGGGGGGAGTCTGTGAGTAGTTTATGGGTAAGAGATGACAACTGTTTCCCAAGTGGCTCAGGACTGGAGTAACTGGGTCCAGCATGGAGTCCAAAGGTCATTTGCTGATGTCAGTCACAGCTCGCTTCCTCCCACAGAGGGGACTCAAGTTACTAAGGAGGCCACATGGTAGTAAAGCCGCAGTGAAGAAAACCGAAAAGTTCCTGCATGGAGTCATACTCAAATATGTGAAAAATATAGTGGGAGGTGCTGATCACCTCTCTTTGGTGGCCAGCAACAGGACACGAGGAAATTGAATGAATCTGTGTCAGGGAAAATTCAGATTGGACATTAGGAAAATGTTCCTCACTGAGAGGGTGGTCAGTCACTGGAACAGGCTCCCCAGGGAAGTGATCACGGCACTAAACCTGTTAGAGTTCAAGGGGTGCCAGGATGACCATCTTAGTCGTATGGTTTTGTTTTAGGTAGTCCTACAAGAATCAGCGAGTTGAACTCAATCCTGATGCGGCCCTTCCAACTTCAGGTATTCTATGATTCTATGCATATACATGGGGCATTACAGATTAGATAGCCATCTACAAGACAATAATAATAATCTAATCTACCATTACAGAAGAATAGGAGATATATTTACAAATCTAATTTTTGAGATGTTTAAAACTACCACAGACAGAAAAATATTCATTATGAAATAATAAATAATCTTGTTCTGACTTAGAGATGGGCAAAATCTAGGGGTTCACAGATGTTTTTTCCCACTTCTCAGTAACCTTCAGCCTCAGTAGTGGGCATTGTGGTGGGACCTATTAGCATTTCTCAATTTTGTGCCATGCGACTTGGAACTGGTCTGTGTATCACCAGTGGCAAATACGACATAAGATTGTTCCTGATTTCAGATCATGTCAAGATTTGCTGCTGAACAAATGAACTTTAGAGAATTTTGGCTTGAAAGTCTTTACTGTCTCAAATTCCATCTTTTTCTATTTTCTGTAACTTCCTCTCTGTGCTACTTAAAAATGCAGCTATACGTGATAAAACTGTTCAATATATACTTTACTTGTAACTGCTTCCCTGTTTGCAAAATTATTTATACAATCCACCATCTTCCACAAAGTCTCTCATCTTTGTTATATATCAAAAGTGCACATCGTGTTAATTCAGATTTATTAAAAAAACAAAGCTGCTCATCTCTGAGATTGAGACATATTCAGATCACCATATGCATAGTCTGTATTTAAGGTCTGTCTATCACAGAAGCTGCATATTCAGAAACTGTGTGTTCCTGTTATCTTCTACATTGAGCTAAATAAATGTGATCCTAAAATAATTATAGTTGCAAAAGTTTGAATCCTGAAGCACACACAGTATCGTCATTGATGCAAAAGCGAATGACATAAAAGGGGTTTTGAAAAAGTAAAGTAGAATATTGGCTAGAAAACTATGCTTTTATATTTGCTTCCTCTGGGAATCAAGGAGTCAAAAGTGAAAATCCGGGGGCAGTTCCAGAGAGAGAATTGTTTCTCTTTGTGGAAGGAGCAGGTTTGTATCATGTATGGGGAGAGGAAAGCTTGTAGCTCCCTATTCCATTGACCTTTTACACAGCAGGTGGCTGGTATTCCAAATCCCTGGCCCTGCTGCTCTGCAGGGACCACAGTGGTTCATATTGCAGCCATTGGATGCTGTTATAATCCATATGTGTTGATAAAATACTGTAGGTGTTCAGAGACAGGACCAAGGGTCTTTTGCAGGGACAGATTCCTTGAAAATCATTTTAGATAAAGAAGGTGGGAATGGACCGATAGCTGGTGCGTTTCTGGTTCCAGTCTCTGCTACTGTGGGAGTAAGCACTGAAACTCCTATCTGTCCCCCCACTTCTTAAAAGTCATTCCAGCTGAAACTGAGTCTTTGCAAGGTGTTGTGGTTAACACCAGCATCTAAAAAGGTCATGGAAAACTGGTCAGGGTTCTGCTCTCAGCTGTTGGGGGTAGGATTTCTCAGTATGTGGCCAGATAATAGTAGCTGTGTTAGTACACAACGAAGAAAAGCAGACATAGTGTGATCTTTGTATCTTATCAACAAATAAATCATAATACAAAGACAGAAAGCCCCAAAGGTCTTTTATTCAGGTGTTGTAAGCTTAAAAAAAAAAAAAAGTAATTTATCTCAGGTAGACGTAGACTCTGTTTAAAGAAACTGTTCTTGGAAGACAACTCAGCAAGCATATTTAACGTTAATGGGATTGGGAAGAATAATTTATGTATATTAGAAAAGAGGAAGCCCAAAAAATCATAAGAACTGAACAGAAGCCAATTCAAAATTATTTAGGATGTTGTACAAGTTACAACAGTACATTCCGTGACTTGTAGCCTAATATCAAATCTCATGAGGAGTCTTTACAAAATCAAAGACCAGACACTGCTCAGCATATTAGATCTATGATGAATATGAATCAGTTCCACTCTCTTTTCAGCCCTGACCACCATTCCCATGGCAATTGACTGAAGTTAAATTATACAAACGAAAAGCAAAAGAGAATGCCGTCAATAGTATGCATTCAAAAATGTAACTTCAGGAATGAAAAGGAGATTGCCAATCTCAGTCCCTCACCTACTTCTACTCTGCCAGGTATAACTTCATATTCTTTCTTTCCCCAGGCCACAAGTCAGTAGAATTATACTGTATTTATCTGTCAGAGATATGTACATCCATAGTCTAAAATTCACAATAAGGCTAAATTTGGATTCCAGTCCTATTACAGAATGCCACCTCCCTCAATAAATACTGCACTTGGCTATAAGACAGCTTCCTCCTTTTTTATATTGATATATTTTAAAAATTTTTATATTTTTAATTTTTTTTTTTCACTTGGAGAAAGTCACTGTTTCAAAGCACGTTAGCCTATTAGACCCCGATCTAAGAATAATAAATAGAAAAATGCTGAAACTGGAAAAGTTCAAATTGACACATTTGTAACAGTGGGAGTAATCACCCTATGAATCAGATTTCCAAGGGATGTGGTAAATTTTCCATAATTAGGGATCTTTAAGTCAAGACTGCATATCTTATTAAGGGGAATATTCCAATTCTATTATAAATCCTTAAGCCTAATGCAGGAATAAGCTGGCCAGAGTTGTATGTATGTATGCAGAACAGCAGATATCATAGTGATTCTGTGTGACCTTAACATCTATGAAAAATAATAATAATAGCAAAAAATAATAGCATTACAGCTATTTAAGTAGTTGAATCAAAATCCTGAGTTTTATTTAACAAATGCTGTTATTTAAGCGCTTGGCTTTCAAGGAGTCAAATAGCTTTTGATAGACTTTGTGGACAACATCCTATAGCAAACAGAAATCAAAATAAGGAGTAGTTCTACATCAATCTCTGACAAAAAGGAAACGAAAATAAATCAAACACAACTGATGAATGCAAGGGAATTCAAAGCTCCAAATTCCAAGGAAGGTAAAATCAACTTCAATTTCAGGGAAGTAGTGGGGACTTTTTTTTTTTTGTAATTGCAATTTAGTTTTTCTTCCGAAATCGTAATTCACTAGAAAATCCACTTGGCACTTTTTTCATTGCTGCCATTTACAAAACTATATTTTCTTAATGAAGACAACTACCATGAGGTGAAGGCAGGAAAATTTTAGAGCAAACTCTTCTACTGAAGATAAAGTAGGAAGCAGCAGTCCATGGAGATCTAGATGGGGCAGAAATTTCAAAGGCAGCCATTGCTGGCTCAGTGTTCTCTCTGAAATCAGTGCAAAAACTGCCTGATTTTTTTTAAATAATGTACTTTATTGGAAGCAAAGCCAGGCCAGGGAGACATGTTTGTGATAATTAAACCTTTTGTGTCAACTACCTGAAAACTTTTCAAGTTTAATGGTGCAGTAGTAGATTACTATCATCATTCCCAAAGCTTTGCTTTGTGATAATTATTTGTCCTGGTTTCAGCTGCCTGCTGGGCTAAACCAAGACATTATCATAAATCCCTACCTTTCCCTTCAATGAGGAGGAATTTTCTTCCTCTTAGCTCTTACGTTTGCTTTGTGTCAGGAAATATAAGCCTGGACAGATAGACAAGAGAAGCACGGGGCATCAGATCCTTCTTTCATTTAGTAGAACAGAAAATATTTTAAACTGAAAACACTGAAATAAGCATTTTAACATACAATTTGACATCTCTTATTACTCTTTTCACAATCCTTTAAAATTTCAGAAAGAGGCATTATTACTTGAACTGTCTCAGAAATTAATTTCCAGTGTGATACATGCTGTTTAATCACTTAACCGATGTCAACCTGCCATAATGCTGTGTTGCATGGCTATAGTCAAGTGAAAGATCCCTCAGACATGGCTACCTGGGCTGGGAAAGCACCAGGGCTCACATCCCATGTGCTGCATCAGTTCACTGGAGGATCCCTGCACAGCAAGACTTAGTCCTTAGTCTCCTTACAATACCAGTGTGTTAAAAAAGCACGCATTAGGAGGAAAATACTGTCCTTATTCCCTTTTTACAAGCAGAGAAAGATGACAATAATTTGCAGAAGTGCTCATAACTATTATTATTTAGTATTTGCACTGCGATAGCATCTATGAACAGTCTGTGGCAAAGCTGGAAACAGCATCTAGCTCTTGTGAGCACCAGTTAAGTGCCAAAACCACAAGTCCTTCCTTCCTCCCACACTGTATGTATTTGTAAAGAATTATGCTTTTTTTTTTTTTTTTTCATTTTTGTAACTGCTACAACACTGTTAACCCCACACAATATTCTAATCTGGTTTTGGGTCAGGAAATTACAGTTTTTAAGGATATTTTCATTATATACTTGTTTTTTCTCTAGGTCAGTTTAGTGCTTTCTCCTTTGAAAAGACCATGAATGAGGGAAAAGGATTTACCACATCGCACTTGTACATTCTCAGCAATTACTCATATGCACTTATTCACACGTTCATATGCACATAGTCACAAAACTCAACTTGTAGAAAACATTGATTTCAAGAGTACTCTCACAGTCTGTGACTGATCAAACATAGAAACCGTTTAACCTCTCTCAGACACTACAAATACAAGTAAGAGGAAGTGAGAACAAAAAGGAACTAGCAAAGTTTCAAACAATGGATTCAAAGAAAAAAGTCCGTATACAGTTTTTCACCCCCACAACAATGAAATGTGTGTCTTTTAATTTTCATTCTTGTAGTAAGCACAGATTGCTGTGGATACTGCTTGCAAAATTTGCAGTGGGGAAAAAGAGCAGGAAAAGAGTTAAGTGAGCCAGGATAGGAGGAGTCTTTCAGAGTCTGTTAAAAGATGTAAATAGCTTTTGTGCTGAATGTGGCTCTGATTAAACAAAGCCATTATTATTAGCTTTTAAAAACTGTAAGTCTGAAATATACGCAGCAACTTGCCAAGTAACAATGCCATGTCACTTTTTTCCCATTCTTCTCACTTTCATCCTAGTTTAACCGTCTTCCTGTCCATATTATTCTCATTCTTAACTTTGGGCCCCGTACTGATTAACCCAGTGGAGTCCAGGTCCCTGACGTGGCTTCTAGAGGCTACTACAACATAAAAAGCATGTAACTAGTGATAATAATAGTCTCCAGACACTTACCACTGGGCACGGTGCTTATTACCATGAGTAGTCTCATTGAAGTCAATGACACTGCTTTCTTCCAGGGGTAGTTGCAGTGCAGTTAATGGCACTCTTCGTAGTGTAAACACCACACCCTATGAAAGTGTTTAAAATATCAGGACTTTATAAGCTATTCTGGCCAGGTAATCTGTCTTTAGTTGCCCTGCTGAACATCCCACATGATTATGACATGATGTATTACAAATTAGAAATGCAGTACCTTCAGCTGTAGGTTTTTTTCACTTTTATTGTTCACTCTTTACAGAAACATGGCAGTTATATTAGAACTAGGATTCTAAATGCCTTTTCTCTGACTTACCTATGGGCCTGTAAATCTTCTGTGCATTTTCCAATCAGACTGAAATTCAGACAACCACAATAGGACTACTGGACAGAGTTAGTGCTTCAAGAACAGTGCTACTTGAGTCAGAATTTCTAAAGATTTAACCATCTTTGGCCTCAAGAAAAAGAAAAAATATAAATGCAGCAATCATGATAAAGAGAAACTCTCAGCAGGGGTTTTTTTGCATGTAGACATGCAGGTCATGCTGAAGCTACAATAACACCCAAAGTGACCTGAGTCACTCAGTGTTTTTCTCAATCAGTATGTGGTTCCTTTTTTTTTTTTTTTTTTAAGAAGATAAATTTGAGTTTCGGTAGAGTTGAGTTTTTTGCAAAGCAGCATGTTTGTTTGGGAAGGACTGTCTTGCACAGAAATCAGTGATTGCCATTCAGGTGGGGTGGCCAAAAATATTAATGAAGAAAGCAGTGAGTCTGTCTGTCCTTCAGCCAATTTCAGTTAAAATTGAACTACCCTGTGTGCTGGGAAAGAATTGCTTAGAAGTAGGAAAGCAGTAGGAAAGCAGGACATGGCACAGCATTAGCCAGGTGGGAGAGCCACTGACAGGGGTCTTCCTGTTAAAGGAACTGAAATCCCAGAGGGATGAACTTCATGTGTTTATGTGTGCACGTGGAAAACTGAAAATGCTTCAAAGCTATATGTATACAACAGTAAAATGGTGAGGGGAGGTAAAAATATATAGCCCAGAGTGCCCAGAGGATCAGACAAATACATTGGATTATTCAAGTCACTAAAACTCTCTCCATGTAATAAAGTTCGAAAGAAAAATTGTGCAAAATGATCATGCATTCCTAATGGAAAGATTTCTCTTTCATTAACAAACAACAAAAAGTAATTCATCCCAAGCAGATCCAGTGAGAAAAACAAAGCAAAACAAACAAACAAACAGGAAAACTTTGTTAAAACTAATTTAGGTTTGCTTAGATGTATTTTGTGCCCTTTCTGAGGATCAGGTGTAGCAAATCCTAAGCTTCTGAAAAGCAGGGAAGGCACGGGCAGATTTCTCAGTTTAAATTTCTGAAATCTGTGGAATTAAAATTTTAATTTTCCTCCATCTGCCCTACACTCATTCAGCTCCATAGAAAGAGCACCACATCAACTTTTTTTTTTTTAATTGTTATTTACAGTGCCTTCGTCTTTCTGCAGATGACTCAGGCTAACACTTTTCTTTCACTTACCAGTCTGTAAACCCACAGACCTCCTATCTAACTGCTGAGGATCTCAGTAGCCTACCACCAACGTAATATACCCATGACAGTGCAGAAATAAGGTATATAGGCTTTTCCCAGGTGCATCAGTATCTTTCCCCTTTGATGGTGAAAGCTGAAGTTGCTCAGAGGGATTCACATACACACCCAGAGAGACACACCAGCTCCCCAGTCATCTCTTACCACAGCCACCACCATGCCTCACTGCTCCATCATAACCTTCTATCTCTGCACATACAGCTCATATACTGAATGCAACAGAAAACCCTCCAGGGAATCACCAGCAACTATATGCAACTTCCAGAGGGCACAATTAGGCTGCAGAGACATGTCATTTAACTCTCTGCTTCCCAGTTTTCAAAATTCTGAGTTTTACTGCATCCTTGTTGTAGAATGACAAAAATGACATTTTCTTAATTCATAAAGCACTGTTTTTCTCTTAGTAAGTATATTAAATATTCCAAGGAATTACTTTATAGCTGGTATGTTCATCAGCACATTGCAAGTCATGCTACAGAGCATGTGCAGAAAGCAAAGCTTCACATTCGTAATTGTGAGTATTTACCCCATGAGACTGATTTTAAGTGCTGTGATAATTTGATTACTGTGTATTTTCAGTGAAAATTGTTCCAGTAACTTGGTGCTCCTTATAAAAGTACTCCTAGCATGTACACAAATGAAGCAGCTATTCACAGTTTGGGTGCTAAATACATTTAAGAGAAAGAAACTACCTTCTTTTTTCAGGCATAATCTGCAAATAGAACAATAGAGAAAATTAACCAAAGAGAACAGAAAGTAAATATTCAATGTGAAGAGCTGGAGCTCACATTGTATCACAGAAAAATGGGCAGCTCTACAGAAATACAAACTATTTTAATGACCCTTCATGGAGATGTAATGGCACATCTTGCACTAGGTTCTTGAAGGTCAATTAATAGGATGAAAGGGCCAAGAATCCATGCCATCTTACTGCCCTGAGGCTCTGAGTTCAGCAAAGAAACACAAACTTTGCCAGTAAACTTATCATCCAGGGCTCTGCATCTGGCAGTCTGTGGAAAGCTTGATTTGAAAGTTAAGTCTCAAGGTGTACTCTCAAGCTCCCGGTGTGTTCAAAATAGGACCAGGTTCAGGTTTAGGCATGCTGTCAGCCTGCAAAGGACTGGGCATGCTCCTGAGGATGCCCAGGAGCTTCTCTTGGCACATTTAAGTGTTAAGGAACATAAAAGTTAGGAGGCATGTCTAGCCTTTGAGCCAGCTGGAATATACACTTGTCTCAGCAGCACATTACCTCCACAACCCACATATGCACTGTTTCCAAATCAGTATAACAATAAATTCCTTTCAATCTCTTGTAGCAACACTTCCTGAGCCCTTTTACTGAGCGAAGTAGACTGGGTGCTGCATTTAATACTTGCTTAGTGACAAAATTCTGTCACCTTTTAGGGTGGTAGGTAAGTGTGTGTACAAGGTACCTGGTATATCAGAACACAGGTCCTGAATTGCAATGATTCTACTGACATTTACTTTTGGGAACAGTGGAAGGCTGCTGTGCAGCAAGACAGCATCTTTCTGGCAGCCTCACAGCTGATTCCTACCAGAGATAATACACTACCCAGCTATGATGCAGAAATGGAAAGCCACGAGGAGTCAGAGCAAACAAACTCCCAAACTCTGCAGTTCTTAGCCTTTTGTGTGTGTGTGTTTGTTTGTTGTTTGGTTTTGGTTTTGTTTTCTTTGCAATACCAGAGTGGTTGGAAGGGACAGGCAATTTGAAAACAAAGGTTCATCTCTGTTGTTTATACCAGGCACTTAGATACCCTCGTGAAGTTATAGCTGTTTGAATTCACAGATGCATGTTTACATACAGAGAAGAGACAGCAAATACGTACATGCAAGCGCAACTGTGCTGTCACTGTATACACTGAAATTTCAAGCGAAAATACAATAATATATCCCATGGCAGTTATTTTTCTAAGCTCATGTTTCTCTTTGTAATCGTTATGCCCACGTAAAACATTTGAACTAGACCTCTAAGTGAAGAAAACGCAGCCTAATCTGATGGAAGAGGATAGTAGACAGCAGGATTGCATTTGCATATTAGAGAATGATTCGCTTTTCCAGGCTGTTTTGTCCTTCTGTACAGACTGCCAAAAATTATAAGTGTAAATGGTAACTTAAACAAAGCTCAATTTAAATTCAGATGCTAATTGTGCAACTAGACAGCTCATGGTGCACATGCACAGGGGCACAGGCAGAGGGTTCTTTGCAGTCCCTACATTTGAACCTGGTGGAAAAATCCATCCTTACTTAAAGGTTACCTTAAGGAGACACTAATCTCCATGACTACGTAATTATGACTTTTTGTGTATCTCTAATAAAATCAAATGTGTCTTTATTTTCAGCTTTAAATGGAAAGTATTAAAGCACCCTGACCACAGAAAACTTTTTTATGAATATGACCCTTTGTCCCAAGTAAGTATTGCATTAGGGAATACAGTGACATACCTGTTGCTTAATTTTAGAAGGAAAAAAGGTTTTAAGTTTCACAGCAAGATAAAATATTAATATCTCTATAGGGAACTGCTTCTGAAAATAACTACTAGTGGAAAAAAACAGAAGCACACAGGGACAGTATTGAACATCCGAGGTGGATCATTAGTTGAGAATTTCAACTTTTGATACCAACATGTTTGTTCACATGAACCCCAGATATCTGTTTTCTTAAAGAGAAAAAAGGTGTATCATTGCTGGTTTTCCAGCTTAAAAACAATAAAGAAACTACTTACCTGGAATTTCAGTAATTAATGCGAGAGATATGAGCAGTAAAAAGTCATGATTGGAATACATCCCTTTTCTGAAGTCAGATGAGTACTTTAAAACACAGATATCAGAAAAATGTGAGACTGAGCAAGTGTAACACATGTATGGTGAAAGACAATAGAATGTAAGTATTAATAGAAAACAGTTCCCAGTTGCAAACATTTTCCAAAGGAATACAGTTAGAAGTTAAGCATTTGATATCCTATGCTTATGCCAGGCTTGCCTCACAGCTGATATTTTCCCACATAGAAACTCTAGCAGTCCCACCTTGGGATCTCTGGGGATCATATTCTTCTCTTGAAAACTTTTTTTTTTTTTAAACTTTTTTTTTTAAGAAAAAAAAAAAAAAGAAAGAAAAAATAAATTGACTGTCTCACTGGATTGAACCTCAAAGGCTTCTTTGACGCAAGTGTTATTCTGACCACGTGAACGTGGTTTCCATTTTTACGAAAACTAGATTAAAACATGCATGAACAAACTGTCCATTGAACTTTAATGTTTCTTTGTTGCTTTGATGGTTAGCAGATTTCTGCTTCATAGATTGCCTCCTCCCCATACATTCTAAAAGAGAAATGATACATTGTAATTTGAATGATAATTTTGTTTTGATGATTTAATTGATAACAGACAGAGGAATAAAATCCCTGTTTTTCTCTACCATGCATATGATATAACTGCATTTCTTAGTAAACATCTGTATATAATTAAGGGATGTTGCACTAAAACTGTTTCTTCCTTACCTTTACCTTGGGGTTTTCTTGAGGATCTGTAGGATAATCCCTGTTCAGGAAAGGAGATGTTACCCCTTGTCATTCAAGGATTCTTTATCTTTAATTTTAGTGATTTAGGTGCCAACTAAAAGTTATCTGCCCACATTGTTTTTAGTGACGTCAAGACCAGTCATAACACACCCCCTTTTTGTAATCTTTCCAAGAATCTTCTCAATCTCATCAGTTTATCTTAAAAAAGAAACCTCAATAGCTGTATTTTAGTGCACGCAGGGTTTGACCTAATATGTATACATATTTTTGCAACTGCAATATTATGTGGAAGATAACAGAAATATTCTGTAGGATTGCTTCTAATCCAATTGTTTTATCACGCAGTAATACTGTATTTTTCAAGAGTTGCACATCTTTGTATAGACATGAAAATCAAAAGCAGACCAAGGACTGTTCAAACCTGCTCTGCCTATGTTGCACACAGGGAGTTATTCATTCAGTTTATCAGCCATAAAAATAATTGCACTACACTCAGAACTGACTGACATCTTTTATAATTTTTAACACTAAACTGTCCTGGTAAAAAAGAACACTACAATAATAACATCTGATTAGTAGAGAATTGCTACTGTAAATTATAGTGTTTGCAGAATAAAACAGAGTTGAAAGAGTTACAACTTTATATTAAAAGACATCATTAGGATTTTACCTCCTTTTCTCCCCTGTAATACCTTAGCAATATCCTCTATTCCCAGTCCTGCAAAAACAGCCAGGTGACTGCTATTGTCCAAATTTCCCAATATTATTTTTTAAAATTATTATTTTAAAATTTAAAATAAAAGAAGATAAATTTTCATCATCTGGATTGCTTGGATTTGTTTCACATGCAGCTATAATGACTACTAATTTGTAGGGAAGAAACAAACATTTATAGGAATATACAAAGAAGATTTGTATGTATATGCAAAATTCTTCCAAATCTGGAGCTCCTTTCTTCACCAGCAAAAGAGCAGTTGCAAGTGAAATGCAATCTACTGTCAATAGACTTGCAAAAATTACTTTTTTTTTTTTAATGGAAGTAATAGTAAAATAAATAGACTATTTGATTTGATTTGCTAGAATGTCTTAGAATGTTGACCTTTGACATCGGTGATGCTGCCTCAGAGGTTTTTAAACCATTTTCCTGGTACCTAAAAGCCAGGATAAATCTTGTGAAACTTCCTGAGTATGTTGTTCTTCTTTGCCATATTATATATGATAGATCTTGATACTTGCATTGGCTAAAATCTCAAGGTTCTTGATCATCTGTTAGTTTGTCAGCAGGAACACTTCCAAGATTCTGCAGTAGTGATGGACTCCAAGAGACTACCTACCTGTGTTGCTGTCGGATGGCCATTCCAGGAGTCAAAACCATCAATGAGACTAGACAGTGATCTTGTAAGCATGGGCTCAGACATGCTGGAGGATACCCTTAAGAGCGCATGAGACCCTGCATGTCCAAGCATGCCAGGGAAATTAATTCTCTACCAAGTATGCCCAGATAGATAGCCTACAGTTTGATTGAGAAGCTGTCTGTCTGAGATGCAGCCAAAGGGAGAGGATTTAAATAGCAGTGTAGAGTGCCTCTGCTCAGGATGCTCCAGAGACTGCTCTGCCTGAGCGATTTTACCATACCATAAGTTTTATATGAATTACTATGTCACAGATATCAGATTACACTTTATTTTTTCATTTCATATGGAAAATACATTAGAAGAAAGGAGTACATGTGGTTCGTGAGAGAACAGCCTACTCGTCAATCCTGAACTGAGATAGCATTGACCATCTCAGTTCAAGAAAGGGTCCCAAATGTGAAGCAGAAGGGAGCTACATTAATAACCACCACTTAACAGTGTTGTTCCCTCAGGCCAACTGCATGATTACTGACAGACGTATTTGCACAGTGCCTGTTGGCATCCATACCTGGCCTATGAATAAACAGAACTTCAGTTTCTAGCACTGACAGTCCCTCATTCCTTGAGAAGCTCATTTATTTATCACCTCATTAAATTAAAGAAAATTGTCAAAATATAAACAAGTCAAGGTTTCAGGGTACCATGAGGGTGGTCTTCTATTGCAATATAAAAAAAATGCTGCAGAAGGAGAGAAGCTTTGTATTCTGCAAAGATAAAATTCTTCTTTAGTCCAGTTTACCTTCTGTTGCTATTATAAATCTAAATTTAGAGAAATAGGACTAGGTGAAAAAGGAGGCTTTATAAACAAGGACTTCAACTTAAGAAAGACACACTTTCCTTCAGTGAATGCACATTTAGTTCAGTATTTCTCTTGGCAAAGTTTAGGCATGTCTCTAGTTAACAAATGTATTCTGCTGTCAGCCCTTTTCAAGAATTATATTTGATGCTGGATGCCAAATAACTTCTTTAACTATTAATAAATAACTCACAGGTATCTTAGATAGTGTGCACTTGAGGAATTATGCTAATACTTTCTATGCTGGAGACAAGGGAAATTCCCCCCCATAAATTTTTACTTTTGCTGACATGTTCTCTGAGCTCTGCTTTCAGAACGGATTCATTCTCACTAAGACAGCCATCTAATCTTGTGGAAAATCTGATCACCAACTCTTTGCTTCTTGCTGATGATGCTGAGAAAATTCCTGTTGACTCGAGAATGGGAGAGAATATAGATTCATCAATTTTGGCATCTGGTCTAGCTGCTTGTATTTCATTAGCTTCACAGTGATGAGCCTTTGCAATTTAAGAAGAACAGAATAGTCACCATCATGTGAACCAAATTACACTATATATTACATGCTACCTAAGTAACAATAAAATATTTTATAGGTAAAAAAACATTAAGTGACACCATGATTTTTCATGTGGCTTACAGAGAAGAAAGGATCTCTAAGGGAATACTTAGATAAATTATAAACCAAATCTCAAGGTGTGTCAGTTACTTGGAACATTATTTTAGGTGGAATGAATTTTTTTATCATGTTTATTTGAATCTATTTCAAGCTAGTCCCTTGTAAGAGCTGCTTTGTTAATGCTACAAAGACTGAAGTGGCTGTTACCTCAATCATTTGTCCTAACACTGAAGTTACTTATTACTATCAGGTGACAGTAGCACCTTTTCACATTTTTTTCCTACTTTTAGTTAATCTAACAGAAAATCTGTGGGCTAAATTTCATTGAAAGTGAAAGTTTGGAAAAAGAATCTTTTGAAAACAAAATTCCCCAGAAAGTAGCAGTTTTTAAGGAGTTTTGATTTCAGACAAGAAAATTATTCTGATTGCTTCTTGGCCACCAAATTCAGTGTTGCAGTTAAATTAATATCTCACAGGGAAAGAGAAAGGAGCATGCAAGGAGAGTTGATATAAAAAGGAAACCTCTGAAAATTCAGACAATAATTTTGTCTCTACTTTTGATTTGAAGATTTGATGACTAGAAATCTTCTCATTTCAAGAATCAATTTATATTTTCTTTATGGTTAAAATATTTATTTTTCCTTGTGGATTTGCTCTCAGGAGATTTTAGACAGAAGTGCCTCAGCTTGCAATTTTGACTTTCTGAACTCTTGGGGATTTTAGCCTTTGTCTTCAGAGAGTGCTTTAACTAGGAAGGGGTAGAGTTCTGGATGAATGTGTCTTTCCTATGTAACATCCTGACAACTTTGCCCCTGAGAATTATCTACAGGAGTCTCTTTGATCAGTCTCCTGAAAAGGATGACGGAACAAGCACTCTGCCTTCTTCTCTTCTTTATAGACTGTCACATAATGTTAGACAATTCCACCTTATTACCTTTACATTTATTTAAAGCTTTTCCTTTTGAAATTTGTGTGCCATCAATGACTTGTTATAATATCTAATTTCACATCCTTCATGAAGAGATCAAATATTTTTTTATCTCAAAGCTTTGTTTTTTTGTACAATGGTTGCAAGGTTTTTTTGACTGCCATGTCCAGTTCCATAGGTGCATTAGGCACTGCTGTCACCCAGTGCTGCTCTCATTGCTTCCCTTTCCCTTTCTGCCTCCCCTCCACTATTATATCTTGCCATATACTTGCTTCTTCTTAAAGTCAGCTCTTCAGAGTTTTGGTGCTAATTTTGAAGAAATGTTTGTCAGCTTTGCCAGCCTTGATTATAGAAATATGTATGATTTCTATCAATAAAGAAAAAACTAAAATCCATTGATGAGCTTTCCCAAAATGCATCCCAGTAGTTCTACATTAAAAAGTTTTGTGTTATCCTCAGTTTTTGTTTTTTTTTTTTTTTTTTAATCAGAACATATTAAATGTTAATATTAGGTCTGAAAATGGTAATCTTGAATCATTGCTGTCACATCTTTCATAGCTGGCAACAATCTTTTAGCCAGTCACAAACATGCAAGGTCATTTCTTTTGAGAGACTGATTGTTGAGTGTCTGGAGTAAGGCTGAGCTAGAGTTGTTGAGTGAGGTTTTCTTGGAGTCCTGGGTTAGGGAGAAGTTACAGAAGAATTACTGATGTATTTTAATTTTCTGCTGGAACTACAAGGAATCTTACAATCATAGAGTCATAGAGTCATAGAATAGTTAGGGTTGGAAAGGACCTCAAGATTATCTAGTTCCAACCCCCCTGCCATGGGCAGGGATACCTCACACTAAACCATCTCACCCAAGGCTCTGTCCAACCTGGCCTTGAACACTGCCAGGGATGGAGCATTCACAAGCTCCCCAGGCAACCCATTCCAGTGCCTCACCGCCCTTACAGTAAAGAACTTCATCCTTATATCCAGTCTAAACTTCCCCTCTTTAAGTTTTAACCTGTTACCCCTTGTCCTATCACTACAGTCCCTAATGAATAGTCCATCCCCAGCATCCCTATAGCCCCCCTTCAGATACTGGAAGGCTGCTGTGAGGTCTCCATGCAGCCTTCTCTTCTCCAGGCTGAGACATCATTAGCAGAGAACTCTGTGAGGGACACTGGCAACTGCAGAGTTTTTCCTCCCCTATCTTCCCATTTAGACAAAGTCTGAATCTACCTGTATTTGAATTACTTCTTTATTTTTTTTTATTTTATTACTATCTTTATTCTTTAGAAAAGTGCTCCCTTGTGGGAGTACAGGAGAAACTTCTTTCTCTGTTTAATAATGAGAAGGTGTAAAATCAGTTTGATTCTAACTACCTCTACAATCCATATTGATTCATTAAGTCTCAAGGCAGAAATGTACTGAGAATCAACAAATGAGAGATTCACAAATGGGAGGTTAGAGTTACTAGTTCAGTTTTGTCCATGAGAAATGACTCAAGTTCTTTCAAGGTGTTTCTAGATGTGTTTAGAAGTATTAGCATGGACATGTCTGCCAAAAAAGAAGGATTTTGACAAAACAAAACTTCATGTCTCTCATACAAGGCACTCTCAGAAAAGTTGTAGAATAACTGAAATTCAGAGGTGGCAGTGGGACTGCCAGCTGATCCACCCACTTGGGAGTTAATTTGTCAATTGCTGAATACTTAGGAAAGTTTTGCTTTAGTACTGCTTACATTTTACTGTATTTTGAGTCTTAAATATATTGTAACTAAGGGAGAACTGTCCATCTGTTTTGGTTACTTGTTTTGGTTTGTGTGTTTTTATCCTGCCTACAGTAGAAGAAGAATAACTAATAGGACTGAAATAGTAATGACAGTCCAATTTGTAATCAGCCTTCTGTACCCAGTGCTTTTCCTAAGAAACTCATAACCTTCAGGTTATGTATAGAAAAGGAATGTCAAATGTCTAAATATCAGTCAAATCTATGTTTTTAAAAGGGAAGTATTCTAAAAGGACTTACTGGTGTCCAAGGTGACCAATGGTCAGATGCCATGGGCAAGGAAACCCTGCATCCTGCCCAGCACTGTTTGCTGCAACAGCGCCTTGTGCCAGACTGGACTGTCAGTGCTGACTGATTAGTGTTAAATCCTACAGGTTTCTGCTTCAAGCCTCTGCCTGTCACAATAAAGGCTATATTGTACCAGCAGATAGATAACTAATCATACAACTAAGGAAGCTATGAAGTCAAGGTTGAGAGGGTTGCACGGAGTTGCAGAGGACTGTCAGTGCATGCAGATATGCTGAGAAAAAGGCACTCTGAACAAAGAAAGACCAATAACAAATGAGGAAGGGAAAATTAAGAGTGATACAAAATTGCTAAAATCCTAGCCTTCTTTCTACAGCTGCATTCAGCCAGCTTGTGATGATGCAGCCTCTACTGAATGCTTCATTACTGATAAGGTTATATATTACTTGTGGTTTTATTGTTGTCAGATCTGGCATTGCTCTGCAACAAACTCAGTTTGTGATGTTTTTGCTGACTGCTGTTGGCACTTGCATAGGTTATGATCCTTCATTGCATGTAGGTGCTAGACATCTGATTTCTTAAGGCAGCCTGATTTTCCTGAGGTACTTTTTCCAATCTGAAAGGCATGAAATAATGAAATACATTGTACCATAGTGGGAGAAAAGTTATCTCACTCACCAGCTGCCAATGGAAAGGCAGTTGTGCTGAATACCCTTGATTTTCTTAAGCTCTTGAATGTACAAAGCTGGGTAAGGATGTTCTGGGAATACTGGGTAGTATACAGAAAGCAGAATATTACTGCAAAAATACTACTGTTAATAATAATAATTATATAACATGAAGAGAAGCTTAATGATGGGTTTAGATACTTCTTTGATGAGATCGTTTTCAGTTTAAGGAAGATGTATACACCCCAATTTCACTGGAGTTAGCAGGGATGGAAAGAACATAATCACCTTGCTCAGGGTGCTATTTCCAGGTAAGGCCCATGACCTTTTCCTGTTACCTATTCCCAGAAACATGCTTTAGCCACCCCCTGTTTTCATGTGACATCATTTTTGTTCAGTGCTGTTAAGTCTCTTGCTGCTGCTTCTCCACAGAAGTTGTATAGCTATCTTTTAGATCATATAGGCCCTGAACAGGCTTCTATCTGCTCAAAGTCTTTCAGTAGTATTTTATCACAACTGGTCATGAATGTCAGGTAACTACTGAGGACAGAAGCCTGAACAAGCCGATGTGATTGCCCAGCCTCCATCCTAGTGCCGATTTTGTGTGCTACACGGTCTGATAACAATTTCCATTATTCATATATGACTTCATCACCTATTCCTGAGGACTGGATGGCCTTCCAAACGTTATCATGAGAATAAAAGAATACTTAATACCTTCATTCCAAGCCATCTGTTTCTGAATAGGTTTGGGTTTAGCCAGATTTCTGAAAGATATAGCCCTTTGATGAAGATTGATTTCCTTCACTGGAATCCACATAGCTTGCCCCCTTGGAGAAATAACTCTTTCTTGCTTAGACAGTCCATGACAGATTGAGCTCTAGGGTAACTATCTACCTAACACTAAGTTTTATAATAATTGCTTCTTCCAAGGAGGTATTTGCGTTTTTGAAGTATATCATAGTAGAATGAGGGAAGTAATACTGAAAACAGCAAGGATCTTGTTCCAGTTATTGACTATCAGAATTGCCTAGTTGTCTAGATCTCAGCAGTCCAGGTAAGGAGGAAGCCACACTTGACTTCAAAGACTAGTTCATGGTATAATGGGTGTTTCCTTCAAGAAATGAGATAAATGTATTTTCATCTGAATTTCAATTTTCTGATGTTGTATGACTAACTAAGCCGCTGAAAGTATCAAATATTTTACAACTTGGATTGAAAAACTTTTGAGTTGTTCTAAATCAGTGTGTATGCTAGTCATTTCACAGTATATTTGATTAATATTAATAGAATTAATAGTTTTATTCCCATTCTTAAAATATTGAACTTTTCATGAGCCGCTGAAAGACAACACTAAAATATTCTCTGCCAAGACTCCTCAAACTTTCTGCTGGTTTTCCCTTAATTATTTCACTTTCCTTCAGACTTCAGCATAGATTCAGTTAGCTCTATATAGCAGTCTGACCAGAAAGAATATCCTTTAGCACTGAATCTTCAGCGCCTTTCTCTTATACTCTCCTGGAAGAGTGTAATCTTCCAAGAGAAATTTTAACCACTACAGCCTGAATTGCAAGTCTGTTCCCAGGATGCAAGTTATAGTCAAAAAGTCTGTCCTAAGTAATAAATAATGGGAGATTATTAGAAAGTATGATCTCAGCCACTTATCTTTTGAATTTACACCGAGTGATGAAAAAAGAAGATAGGATGTCAAACTAGGTAAGTACTACAAATAATGTGGTGATTCAATGAAATCCTCTGTACTTCAATATGATTTCAATATAAAAAAATTGATTTTTATTTTAAGAAAACTAAATTAATTGAAAGGTAGCAAAAAAATGCTGTAACATTTCTCAGTTTCATTAACATGTTGATACTAGAAGTGACATACCATATAACTGTGCAGTTATGAATCTATCATATGATAGAGAAAGTTTCTGGACTCACAGAAAATATTGTAATTGGGAGCAAGGTGCTATACAGTTTATTAAGTTCTGCTCATGCATCTAAGTTATCATGTGAAACAGAAAGGTGGACCAACCTTAATAGTTGCACATTGAATTGCGTCTTTGTCGTGGTTTACACAAAGTCAGCCATAAATCACACAGTCGCTCTCTCACTCCCCCCCTTCTTGCCCTCCCCCTACTCCCAGAGGGACAGAGAGGAAAATCAAAAAGAATGCAACTCCCACGGGTTGAGATAAGAACAGTTTAGTAACTAAGGTATAACACAAACCACTACTGCTACCACCGATGATAATAATGATAAAGGAAATAACAGGGGAAGAGAATACAACACCTCAGCACCAGCTGACCGATAACTCGCCCCACCACACCCAACCGAGCACAGACTGATACCTAGTCCAACCCTGCAGTCCCCTAGCCCTTCCAGGTCACTCTCCATTACATCCTGGGCATGACGTGCTGTGGTATGGAATACCTCTTTGGTCAGTTTGGGTCAGGTGCCCTGTCTCTGCTTCCTCCCGGCTTTCCCTCCTCCCTGGCAGAGCATGAGGCTCAGAAAGTCCTTGGTCAGACTAAAACATTTGTGTTATCAGCTCTGTTCCCAGGCCGAAAGTCAAAACACAGCGCTGCACCAGCTACTAAGAAAGAGAAAAATGACTGCTGCTGCTGAACCCAGGACAGGATGGTAAAATATACCTGATTTGGATCAGAATGTCTTGGGGAAGGTCTGCTTGATGAAAGATCATTGCATAGTATATCTGAGAAATATGCAAAAGTAAGTCGAGTCAGTACAATATTAGAGAGAGCTGAAAAAACTCCTGACGAATATATTTTGCATCAGAAAATGTGAGTTGCCTTTGACAAATTATAATCCTACATAATGTTGACTGGGAACCTTTTTGAACAGCTAAGTTTCTTGACAGATCACTCCCTGAATCCTCACCAGTTTGCCTGGAAGACTGCTTGTCAGGAGCATTGTTTCTAGATTTGTTAGTTCATAGGTTAATCTCTTGGCTTTCTAAGGCATGAGAACTGAAAGACAGGTTAGTACCAGGTAGGTTCTCAACTCCTGCTTCCTGTCTCCCGGGTGCTATGAAAGACTCAAGAAGATTTGAGAGCCACCTCCCAACCCATGTAGCCTGACTCCAGTAATCCACCAGGGACAGATGGATTCTATACTCCTAGCTCTGTAGATGACAGACCAGAAAAAGACAGGGTATATAAGTAAATTCTCAGGATTGACCTTATTTTTGAACTGTTTTAAGGGGTCAAAAAATAATCTTTATTTTTATTCTGGAAATCTACATTTTTTTTTTTTGGTTTGGTTTTTTTTGTTTGTTTGTTTGTTTGTTTGTTTCAGACTCTGCTCTTTCCAACCCTCAAACCCCAAACCACACTGTTCTCTCCCATAATTAGACCCATGGTGATATCTTCTAGCAGATATACAGAATAGCTCTGTGTGTGCCTAGCTGAGACTTCAGGATAGTTAAAAACTGAGCAATGTCAGTTTGGAAAGAAGCAGCAATCCAGTTAAGAGAGAGTTGTAAAGAACTGCTGATGTCCTGATGCTGATACCTCAGAAGTAAGCTTTTTTACCTCTGCCTTGATCGTGAATTAACCAGCGTTGCCAGCACTCCAGCCTCCCTTGACACTGACTACCTATTCCCACTCTGTGCTGTCCTCTTCTTCAAGCTGAGCACTTTATTTCTGGGGAAATTGATGAAAATTGTATTTTTCTTCACTTTAGATTTATTTAAACCTGAGAGGTTCCACAATAGTACAGTGCAGATGTACAAATTCCTGGTCCATTTTTAGATGAAAGACCTGGTGACAATAAATAGCTTCAGTTCTTGGGTGAGGATTCCCACTGCAGTCCTACAGATCAGATGTTCTCCTCTCTCACAGTATGATTCTCAAGCACAGGCAGAGCTCATATTGCAGCTGTAGATTTAATGTTGGAAGAAACTACTGTGTTTGTCTTTTGCCTGACTTCTGCAGTTGAATCTGTGTATAATATTCATACTATTCTATGGTGTATACCATACATTCTTTGGAGGAAGGAAAGAGCAGGTGGAACGGAGACAAGGAATGTTTACAACTAAGTCTATGAATACACATACTGTAGGTTTTTTCTCCGTTAACTTTTTCACCTTTCAAATAAAGAAAAAGAGCTCTGTTTCTTTCAGAATTGTCCCATTTTCCAATCATTTAATCTTTTCTATAGATCGTTTTAGAACCCTTTCCAATTTATAAGTACCTCTTTTAAATGATGAGTTATAAGGCTTGGACATGTTTCAAACTTCAATAATGCCTGATACCTCAGTAATATAATAATTAGTAATAGTAATAAGCGAAAGGAAGTACCTTCCCTTATTATAATTAATAATTTTATTAATTATGACAAGGGTCACTGTCAAGGCAAGAATTGGGGTTTTCTGCTCTAGGCTTTGTATAGGCCCAAAAAAGAGGATGTTCCTGCAGCTTCTGTTGTTTATTCTGAGATGAATGTCTTAATATTTGGTTGCACGAAAACCCCTATTTTTCATTTGCACCCAGTTTACTGAGTCAGTGAAATTAGGCGCTATTGTTGCCTCCCCTTCTCTACGTTCCAAGCTTATGTAATTTTTATTCAGCACAATGAATTGTTACTTGTCTATTATGGAGCATCTCTGACTGTATTTTAACTATTCTGGATATTCACTTCATATTTGTTCTTCTGCTTTCATTATCAATTACCTACTCATTTACTTCTCCCCATTTTACTCTTTATATGTATCGGTTTATATGCATATACATGCAGGCATACAAATATTCTATGAATATGTATTTTTAAGAATGGCTTTCATTTCCTTTCTAAGCCAAGTTGACTTATTGCCAGAGCAGTTGTCCTTCTGTATGGATTGTGGCTTTCGGATATCTAGTAAAATATTCTTAAACAGTTCTTAGCTATTCATATTTTTTTCTGTTTAAATTCTTTCTCCCAATAGATTTGGCTTTATTTGTTCTCAGCTTTGGAAAATTGACTTCCCTGAAGCTCCAAATAATTCAGTAGCTGTCATAAAAATTCTGAAACAAAGCCCAAATAAAGATCCTGACCTCCCCTTGCTTCATTTCCAGAAAGAATATGAAAAGGGGATGATGCACAATCTTGTTTAAAAGTAATCTAAGTGTCTGAGAGAGAAACAAAAATTTTTAGAGCTCACAGTATATTTTCATGGTCAAGCAGCTTGGTGAGCATTGAAAATCACTGTAGTTTGTAATGCTGGGCCCCTTGAGAGCAGTACTACTGAAATGGAAAGTAGTGGTATTTGGAGGAGTGGACTCTGTAATGGTTATCTGTGGTGGTCTTGCACAGTTAGTGTGAACTCCCTAGTTTTTAATCCACTCACTATGATACCCCATTATTACTGAAAAATGTGTGTATAATTGTACCAGAACAAAGATATCAGTTTGATTGTAACTCTTCTGCATTGTGGTCTAAGAAGGAATACTGTCCTTCAGTTTAAAAACCAGGAAGTGAAGGTATTTGTATATGTGAGAAATGCTTGTATTATTGTACCAGAACAAAGATATCAATTTGATTTTAACTCTTTTGCATTGTGATTCTAAGAAAGAATACTGTCCTTCAGTTTGAAAACCAGGAAGTGAAGGTATTTGTATATGTGAGAAATGCTTGTATTATTGTACCAGAACAAAGATATCAATTTGATTTTAACTCTTTTGCATTGTGATTCTAAGAAAGATACTGTCCTTCAGTTTGAAAACCAGGGAGTGAAGGTATTTCTTTTACAATCTTAAAAACTGTAAGCACCAGCTTTGTTGCGTCATGAAATAAAAGAGTTCCTTAAGATTTGGACTGCAGAATTGTTTTGAGAAGAAACATACTTCACTTTCTCTGGCTGGTATGTCAGTGTTGTGCTAATACAAGTGTTCTGAAAAGAAATCATCAAATATGCACTTCAGACAAAAAAATAGCCAAGGATGGGGAGAAAAATAGGAAGTACAATCTAACGTGACTGCGAAAAACCAAAGCCACTTACTCTTTCATCCCCTTTTAAGTAATCATTCAAAGAACGGAAAGTTTTCTCTGAAAACAATAGATTTAATAAAATTTAGTTTTCTGTTAACTAAGAGTTTTAACTGAAAGTCTAAGGACACTGAAATGCACTGTTTCTATGGTAATTTTTAGAAACATAACGTGAAGTTTCGTTGGGCAGCTTCTGTTTTAAAGGATTCTCCAGATAAATTCAAGACATTGCTATGGACCATGGTGAAAAAGAGGAAAGTCATGCTACTAGAGCCAGGTCTTCATAACTTTTTTTGAGTACTTCTGCTCAAGAGAAGGTTGTGTAAAGGGTTGTACTTGATTTTCTTTGAAAGTCTAGTTTCATTAATATTTACTACAAGTGATCAGACTAAAACTTGCATTCCAGATCACATGAAAGCTTTTGCTCAGTATACAACAAGCTCTTCTGGTTTTGTCTGTTTGGTTTTGGGGGGTTTGGTAGTGGTTTTTCTTTTTCATTTCAGATAGATAGAAAATATGCAGCAAAAAATCAATTATATTTTAGACCAATTCTTTTATTCAGCTGGACAGTCAGACAAACAAAAAGGTTATTCAGGGTGTCCTAAACAGTTCTTTCTTCAGCTCTTTTTCAAAATCTTGGTGATCAAAGTCTTTATTCTTCATTTTGTAGATTCTTTTTAATCTTCAGTACATCTGAATTTCAAGGGTCTGCTTGACCTTTGGAATTCTTTTTTTTTTATGTTGTAAAATTTCATTTGGAAAAAACAAATGAAGCTGCAACAATACACTTTGGAATTACTGATGATGAAAAGAGAAATAAAATTTGGTTTCCTTACATCTACTTATCACTTTTCAAAAAATGGTTTTAGTAGATCAATGCTGGGGTTTTGTTTCTGTTCAAATAGTAGGATTTGCATGTACACTTTACATGTTTTCTTGCCCTCCAACCTTTTTTTACTGTCTCCATCCTGCCTATCTGTCCTCTGGAAAATCAGTTTTTTGCAAGAATTTTCTGCCAAATACTCCATGGTAGTCTATTACAAGCTAATCTTTAGTTGGCTCTGAGCACAGACAAAGTTACATTGTGAAAGTCCTGCTTGTACCCAAATGTCATTATAATGTGGATTGTTTCAGGATGGAGACCAAACTGGATGATATTTCCATGTTGCAGATCAAATGGACATGTTTTACAGCAGTGCAATGAGTCAAGTTTTCTGGAGCTACTCTGAAGTCTCTGTTCCATCTCATTTAATTTTCGGCTGCCTCCACTTGTTTAGCCTCTTATCAGTTTACATATATCACAAGGATAAGACACTCGTTTAGCCAAGTTAATTATATTGTCTTCATCCCATGCAATCATGAGCAGGCCTGGTTATTTTAATCATCTTCACGCCTACTTTTCTATACACACTCTGCTTCTACGGTAGCCATTCTAAGATATGTAAGCTGGCCTCTTGCCTAGAAATAAGCCAATCCCTGCATTACGCTGAAATGTTCTCATTGCATTTGGTGCTAATTGGGTAATGTGCTGCACTGTTTTTACATGATATTTTGTTCCTTGCTATCAAACATTCCATGCCTTTTTCATGACATGATTTATAAGACTTCCTTGTCACCTACATTCCTGCCAATTCTCCCAGAGATTCTTCTCTAGATTGTTCTGTTTCTTCCAAAGTCTCACCCTCGTACTGCTGCTAATTGAATATTTGCATATCCTGTTCCTTCTGTCTGGAACTCTCAGCCCTTTTAACTCACTGAGTGTCCCTTGCCAAACACTTTAAAAAGTCAGGCTGAAACTTTCCACTTTGAATATTGCTTTTTGTGTTCCTATGTAATACCTTTCAAAATGTTCGGAGCCCAGAAATGTTTCCACATTCAAGTGATCAGAAGTGAGAGATAATAGCGAGGTTTTAGGCCAAATCAGATACAGACTGATTTTTGAAAATGTCATTTCCTTGTGCAATTATAGAGCAGTGACACTCACATGACAGTTAAGTCACATGCAGAGACAAAAAATCAGGATGTCCTCCTTGTAAAAACAAATCCAGGAGGTCCTTCATGTTCCTGAGCAAGTACAGGCCTGTTACATTTGTAGGCACAAAAATGGATCTGAAGCAGGAGTATGGTGGATAGCTTAAATTGTTGGAAACGGAAAGTCTGCAATTTAGCAGCAGACAGAAAGTGCTCGATTCTGTAATATTGAGGCATCAAGGTCAAGAATTAAATATTTTTATTCATGTAAATGCTGCATGATCATCAACAAGTTAACAAACAATTCTTTTAATAAGACCAAGGATGCACTCTGATCTGGTCCCATCCCCTTCTCTCACCATGTTTCCAACTCATTCTCTTCCTCTCCAAGTCTTGCCACCTCTTGCCACTGTTACTTATGTGCAATTCAGTATTTAGATCTTGTCAAGCTACCCATTTTGTGCCAATGTAAAAATGACATTATCATCTTAACTTCAGAAGCTTCTATTAACATATCAATGAAATACCCAAGATAGATACCAGCTTAAAAAGATGATCAGTGTAATACATGCTTGTCAAATCATGAAAGTAAGCTATGCCAATATGTTTTTACACACTATTATTACTTCCACACTAGCCACTCTACTAAGCTCACATTTTAGTTTAATATTTACTAGAGATGCATTCTGAATTTCTGACAGATCTAATGAATAAACTCTGAGTACGTTAAACAAACTAGTAGGAATGTTATCTAATAATTTGATTTGTCTTCAGAATATGATGTATCCTGCAACTCCTCTGGCTTCTCTGACTTTGTTTTCAGACCAAAATCTTAAAAAGACAAAGGTTTTGTCTGTTTGATATTAGAGGTATCACTATAAAAATAAAACAAACCTTTCAGTTTTGGGTCTGTTTAGGTTTGGCTTTTTTTTTTTTTTTTTTAGAGGAAAGCCTGTATCGCTTTTTGTAGGTGGACACAACCTTCAGACTCTAATAGCTACAAAGTTGTGCACCACTTTCAATTAATTTAAAATCATTAAACCAGCAGTGACCATTCCCTTCTTATGCCTTACTAGAATCATTCAGTGTTTGTATCAAAGTTAGGAATATCCAGACTTCTCAATAGGCTCCAGCAGCAAAATTTTTTATAAATTGAATAGATTAGGTTATTCTCTCGCAGGAACCTCTTCTCTGCAGGATGAATACTAAGAGCAAATGCCATGTATTTTCCCTTTCCTTGGCTTTTGGCACCTTGTGAAGTAGCTAATACTCACCACTCTAGATAGCAAAATATCAGAAGATGTGTCTAATAAAAGATCGAAGAAGGGCCAAGATTACTGTATGACTGAGGAGCTATTTCAGCTTAGTGATCTCCAAAAACATCAACTAACTATGTAAGAAAGTGAAAAAGCTAAAGGTGAAATTTCTCTCAGTGTAGCTGTGTTTATAAAGCAGGAGGATTTTGTAAATTATTGTTACCAATATAATGTTATGAATGGGAATTATTTAATGCAGAGTGTCTTTCAGCATTGGAAGAAAGACTGCTGAAATGCAATAATATATTAAAGGCTTAGCAAGAGATTGGCTGTGAAATAAGGACAGGGATTTGCTTCTATTTAGCTAGAGATTTCATTGTCGGTGAATGTCCCTTCATAACCACCACAGAGGAGACAAAAAACATTGAAGTTCTCTGCAAGGGTCTGAATTACAGTTCACACTGGTATATGTCAGAGGTAACACAGACTTGCTACCTACTGCAAAATTGAAATAGATAGTAAGAGATTTTAGATACACTTCATTTATTGAAAATATCCTATTGAAGAGATATAACAGTGAATGACAATGCCTGCTGCTAATGCAACTGTGGTTAACTTACAATCTTGTCTCTTCCAGAAGTTTATTTCACCTCCTGAATCTTCTTCCTTTGATTTTTTATTGTACTTGAGGAGAGGTTTGTGCCCTCAAACGTTTCCCAAGAGGGAGACGTGCCCTGAAACCTCTCAGAAGAACAGCCACCTGCCAGTCCTGCAAGCAAGCACCCATGAGCAGCAGCTGTCTGCGTATTATCTCAAGGAACTGGAGAAAAAAATCTCAGTCAGCTCTGCATGTAGGTGCTGAAGTCAGCCAGGCAAAGAGGATGTAAATGGTGTAGACATGTAAATGCTAAAGTGATTTTTTTCTTTTAGAAGGCAGACAATACAGACTGTACATGCACATTCATTACCCTATTTGCTCTGTTGATTGTGTCTCTTGTATGATTTTGGAAGAGTGAAGTAGGTCTCAGGTTATGAGTTCAGTTCTTAGCACTAGATTTGACAAAATAAAGATTTAAATAAGTTAGTGCAAGTTCAGACTAGTACAATTTATTACAATGTGTTCAGTTCAGCTTTTCCAGCACATGACATTGCGTGGTACACGTTCCTCTGCAGAACGCGCTGTTGTGACTGCAAAGCAGCTCAGGGTCATAGTCATGGTTCACACGTAGAGCATCTGCTAGGAACTGCTATGGTCAATATGATTTCATATTGTACATGTATTCTTGAGCTTTCCCTTCACACAGAGAAGACATTTTCAGAAGGGGAGTAATCTACAACAGGTAACAGAATGAAAAGGAAAAGAAGTTTCATTTTTCAATTTTAAAACACAAAAGTCTTTATCAGAAACTTTGGCGAGTTCCTAGCTGGGTCATAGGTTTTGTGGCTAGAACACAAATTGAGTGCCCAGTTTTGGATAATCTAATCCTAATGTTCCAAACACATGCAGAAAATAATTAGAAGTGATCTCTACTTGCAAGAGCTACTGAACACACACAACACACATTTCTGTTGTAGTTGCTTACATCAGATTTCATTCTGGCCCCCTGTTTAAGCTTTTACATGGTTTTAAATGCTTGCTGCAAAGTCAGATCTTTGAGAAAGACATATGACTGGCAGAGAATAAATATTTTACATGGAATAATTACTTATTGCCTGAAGTCTTTGGCATGCTCTCCAGCAGGAAAAAAAAACATTTTAATAAATGCCAACCACACCTACAAAAGATAAGTACCATCACAAATCATGCTCACTTATTCCAAGATTATCATTTGATAACCAGTCCAAATTGCTGTTGAGATAATAGCACCTCTTTTGATGTTACTGGCAAAGTGCAGGTAAAAATATTTCTGTATTTGGCTTTCACCATTAGTGCTAAGATTTTACAAAGCCTAACAACAAAACAAGAGCCAAAGCATAAGAGGACGAATACTTTCTCGTAGTAGAGTAAATCAGATACACTTCAGCACACTTTGGAAACAATTGCCACCTACCATAAATAGGCTGTTAAGTGAAAAGTGTATAAACACAGCTTATTTTACTGGGTAGAATTTAGAAACATTTGGTACAACCCATTTTAAGTCTAGTTTTCCTAGAGGAGTTTGGAAAAAATATTTGGAACATCCCAACAATGGGAGAAGCCATGTCACTTCTGTTGGAAGAGGTACTAACTGGCTGTATCTTTGTGACAGATTTCCTGACACCTCAGGTACACCTGCATTCAAAGGCTGCCTTCATAACATCCCAGAAAACTTTAATCAATGTCAGGTTTACAGCAGCACAGAGCAGAATCTCTGGTTTATCAGTTTAAAACAATGGGATCCTTTATTCAGGGAGGTTGTGACTCAGTGCCTTGTTTGTCCTAGCTAATGAGAACTAACAGCACTGTCTATAATGGATGTGCCGCGGATATGACTGTGGGAACGTGCCTTCAGGATGAGATCCAACTATCTTCGACTGTGTACTCAATGATGATTGTGATTAAAATAATTTTGGGAACTCATGTACAAGATGAATTGCACTGTGAATAAGTTAACAATTGTTCTAACTTATCATAGTTGTTCTGCACATATGTTCAACATGCAGCTTGTTGGCATTTTAATGTTGTGTATGTGTGTGGGGAGAGGGGTGTGAGTAGACCTAGTCTGCTGACTCATCTTGATAGATGGATTGGGTTTTATCATCACTGAATCAGAGGAACACTGAGTGGTTTTCCAAGATGAAATAGCTTGAGGGAAAAGGCTGAACAGCCTGCATCAGACCTTACAGTAAATCAGACCAAGCAAAGGCTCAATTCAAGTGACTGGAAGCTTGCTCAGGATTTCTGCCAGGGGTTGCTACACCGTAAATGAAAATCTAACAAAGTATGAGATGTAAATCTGTTAAAGACCCTGGACTGCATATTTGTCATCTGGGATACTGGCAGGGACAACTTATCTTCTGGTATTTGGTGACTGCTATGAGAAGTTACCTGCTGTTTAGAAAGCACGGCTCTTGCCAGACGTGATAGAGAAGATATCTTGTCCTTCCAGGGGACACAGTTCTAGAGAAACTTCCCTTTTGGCTGAGTCTGGAACATCTGCAAGCCCTAAAATTTAAAGATAAATATCCCCATTACTGTGGGGAAATAGGTGGATAAGAAAAGAATGAGCCAAGTTTCAGGGTGAAAGGAGTTTGAAATCTTTCATTCTTTCATTCAAGGATTCTGCCTGTCTGATAAAGTCTTGGAGAAGACTGAGAACTGATGTTGAACAATGTGCACATGGTCTGTCAGATAAAGGATGAGACTTTCTGTTCCCCTACTAAGCAGGCTGAGATCCATAGCAGAGCATGTATACTCAACCATTTTCTGCAGGAGTAGAGTGTTGAATAAACTAGCTGGGAAAAGAACAACTTGGTAAGGTCCCTGAATGCTGCAGAGTTGTAAATGAAGCTATTTACAGAAAGTAATAGGTATTTGGACACCACCATCATTTTACTAATTTCTAATACAATTCTTTTTAAGAAAGGCTGTGATCGTAACAGTGTGGTGTACTGATTCATCTGAAGCAAGTAACCATTGAGTAGGTACAGAAGCAGCACTTGCTTGTGACCAAGTGAAGACATTCATTTCAGATTATTTTGCATGTTGAAATTTGGCTGTAAAAGGTCAGGACTGTGAAGTATCTAATAGGGAAAAAATAGTCAAATAAAGAAAAAAAGTTAGGTAATCTTCTTCTCAGTTATTCAGGATGCTGCTTGTACAAGCCATGTACATTTTATTGTCTGCATGTTCTCATGCATGAACTGTAAATTTTTCATCTGTGTCAAAATACTTGTATACATCCTATTAGCCACTATGGCTGGTGGGCACCAGACCTGAAACCTATCCCTCACATATACCCCCTGGCTAATGAGAAAGTTTTTGAAATGTGTCAAAAACTTCCTTTAAGTCTCAGGTGAGGAGAGCTACATTGAAATGCAACTGTCAGGAGACATGTCAGGAGCTCTTATCACAGAAATTAGCAGATATAAATGATCAGAGGCTCATTGAAGTACTGACATGCAAAGGTTCTGGATAGTGTTATAGACCAGTTTGGAACATGCAGTTTTCACAAAAAATGCAATATATGTAAAAAAAAGAAGAATCACCGAAATCAGCAGTGGAAAATTTCAGATTTGCAACCAGAACATAGATGTTTGGATTCTGAAAAGCATCTGAAGCACTGGATGGATGAGGTCTTCTCATTTCCATTCTTCTCTTCTGGCTTGACTCTTAAGAAAGACCACATCTCTTCTGATACAACCAATAAAAACATCAACATTTTATGCTAGAAAAGCCTTACAGAAACACTAAAGGGTACCTTAATCATAATCCATAAATCATAAGTTCCCATAATTGAGAACTAAAGGGATGCTAGATGCTTATAATCAGTCCCCATTCTGTGCCCAACCCCATCAAAATTGCACTCTACATGTATGTACACTTTCACAAACTATTTTTTGTTCAGTATTGTTATATCGTGTGAAATAGATATTCAAGAATAGAAAATCACATGTAGCTATAATTACCAGGATTACAAATAGTAAGCAAATTACTAAATCTTTCAGAAAATTTTACAGATTGTTGTTCAGATAACTGATAACAAAATAGAAAAGGAACTTTTCATTCAGTGTGGGAATGAATTAGAAAAAAATTTCCCTACAAATATTCACAATCCAGATGAGGTTACCATCATTAAATATCTCACATCACTATTCGTTATCTCAAATGTCCCTTTTTTGTCCCAGAAGAGAACCAGAAAGCCTGTTTTTTGAACTGTATTTGGCATGCTGTACTGAAAGAAACTTGCTGAAGGACAGCTAGGAAAGCATCAGGAGCAGGGCTCAGGGAGGTCATCTTGCTGGGGCTGCTTTTGCATTAAGAAACAGTCAGTAAACCAGCTAACCTATGGAAGATGAGAATCATGTGTTAACACACATGTCTGAGGGCCTTGTACAGGATGAAGATCAGTCGCTAAGCATTTATAACTAGCATTAATAAGCCATTAAAAGGAGAGGAAACCCTGCATTACTGTTATACTTCTCTGTGCTTAATATCCTAAGAAATCTCTATGGATTTGGTCTTTCTCCTTTTCCCCTTGGTAAGTAAGGCATTATCCTGCTTGGAAATGTAAGGCATCCAGAGGTGCACCACATGAGCTGAGAAGGGCCAGTTTTGATGTGCTTCTGGAAAGTCTGTTGGCAAGTAAGAAAGAAGCTCTAGTATCCTTCTCCCTTTTGAAAAGTATTTTCTTTGCGTATTTGAAAACCCAGTGCTCTAGATCCATAGGGGCATGTAGGGACCAGTGCTTGCAGGGACCAGAGAAGCTTGGCTCTTAGATATAGAACAGGTCATATAATCAAAATTGTGCTTTGCATACTTCTTGTCTAGTGAAATCGTCTAGTTTATCGTTAAAGGAATCCAGAAATTAAATGTTCCTAAATAACTTAAACAAATCTTTGTGTTCCTCTGAGAATTTCTTGTTCTAAAACATTTTACCTCAGTAAACATATATTTGCACAAATATCACTGGACAAGGTTGCCATTAACAAATGTTTTGTATTTCTGTTCATGATACAGTCTGCCTTTCCAAAAGCTAGCTTTTTGGTGATAAAACAACTAATCATTGCTCCCTTCTGACACCAAATCCTCACAATAGTTTTCCTGCTCTGTTTGGTAGCAGGAGTGCAACTAGCCAAACTGACAACCCGAGACTGTTTGCTGCTACCCTAGAAGCTTCTGGGCAGTCATTTTCAGTGCTTCGAGTTTCATTTCATAGTGCTAACACAGCTATGAATTTGCTATGAAATTATATTTAAATTAAAATCATTCTTTTCCAGTTCAGCTCTCTTGTAAAAAGTACCTCTTGATTCAATTGCCTCACTAAGTCAGATTGCCTACAGCTCATGATCAAACTGCTTTAATTCCCTTTTTTAAAGGTCATGTAAACATGTGTGCTTAGTGAATTAGATGCAAATTCAATTCCCTATTCACAAAGCTTCTTAGTTAAGTTCCCTTACCTATTCTTCACATGCAAGCCTGCATCTGACAGCAGAATATTGACTTTTGAGCTCTGGTCAAAGACATGATTAAACAAAGAAAACAACTACCCCCTGCATTGTAGAGAATATTGATGAAGGGAACTGGAGCCACATTTTTTACAAATGGTGCTCATTGTGTAGGTTAACTAAATCACATTCTAATATGTCTGTTCCATGACTTTATTTATTGTTACATACTGCACCATAACTTTATTTATTGTTACATACTGCATTTTTAAAGTGGTATTATATGCCAAAAAGCAATGGCTAGAAATCTGGGTACCAATGCCTGGGTTTTCTTGAAGCTGTTACTGTAATTAATCACCAACTCAGCATCCCTTAACAACAAGTTGTGCTAAAACAAAGCAAATGAAAATAATTTATTTCAGTTTTAAATTCATCTCTATAAAAGACTGAATGAACCCCACTGAAGAGTTCACCATTTCAATAATAACCAAGCAAAATTTTGTGACTCTGGCATTCCAGTTCCCCTATAAATAACAGCTTCAGTTCTGATTTTCGTAATTCTGCAAATAAGTATCATTACATTCATGATCTTGTTGTTAGACCTTGCCTTATAAGTAACGAGTAATTAATTATAGTGTACAATTCTTCTAACCTTTTATTACTAAGAACTGTTATCCTGATTCACACCACAGGTCTGTGCAGCACAGTACCTGACCTCTGATTGGGGCTGGTGGTGGAAAGAAAATTAAAAAACCTCAGTGTGAGCTTTCCCCAGACATCTGCTCTTCATTTTCTGGAAACAGTAGGTCTGAAATAATCCTGGACTTAACTTATTATTTAGAACTTGTCACTTGTGCCTGACCCGAAGCCTGAAGATGGTAAATCCCAGAAAGTCATCAGGTTTCTTTAATTATTAGATTTTGCAGATAATGAAATCAGCTCATGCATTTGCTTTTAGGTTTTCAACCTCTAGGGTGCATATTTTCAAGAGTTTTCAAAGATCAGGAGAACAAAAGCATCTTCCGAGTCTGTGACAACATCAGATGAAAACAGACAAATAAACACAGCAACAAGTCACTCACACCTGTTGTCATGCTTGTAAACCACCACATACAAGCAAAGCTGTGGGGTTGTCTAGGGCAGGCAGGCCTGAAGAAGTACTTTGATGCTCACCAAAGGCAATATGTTTTCCAGGCACATCATCTATAGACAACTCTTGCTGTGGGAAGATCCACAGTTCTTGTTAGTCCTCAAGATCTCCTGTATTGCATGAAGTTACAGTGCTGTTAGAAGGGAAAAGAGAAATTCCTTGGTATATGATTTGGTAAATGTCATCACAAGTCAGAATGATGAGAAGAGGGTAACTAGCAAAATACTTCTAGCGAAAGAGGCAGATAAAGAACTGGCATACATGCAGATTCATCATCATTTTCACTAAACCACTCCCTCGAGATTCTCCTGGTATGCTTACCGAAGATGTCATCCAGCTACCTAAAGAGTTTAGCATGAGATGAACTCTCATTTGCAAGTTCGTGTAGTTCTATGCTCACCAGCTGTTCTGATCTCTTGCAGAGGATTCCCCACACTCCCTCCTGATACAAGAGTATCAGCCACATATCTGCCTAGAGGTCCCACTGAGGTCTTGATACCTGCATTTCTTCCTTTCAGAAGCAAATGAATGCCAATATTGGCCAGCAGACTTCTTAAAATAACCCCAACGAAATACCAGAAACCCAAACAAAAAAATCCTAGTGCCTGGAATAAAAAATTAAAGGGAATTAAACCTAACAATTAGCCTGTCTAAATAGTTAATATCTTCTGCTAAAAGAAAATATTTCAAACCTTGAAAGCCTCATAGTTCTCACCTAAGAAATTTAGAAGGATTTGTCAAGAAGCTCTCTGGACCACTAGAGTTAATTTTCTTTATTGGCTCTTGGGAAAGAAAGGTTATTTCAAAGAACTGCTGACTTGCCAAAGTAATCGTAGCATTTAAAGAAAATGGCCCAGGAAATGATAGATCAGTTATCCTGATGTTAATCTTAGGGGGAAAAAGAAAGCCAGACAAATTCAGCACTCTATCAACAGGGAATTACATGCTAAAAATAAAAGTATATCATTCAACACAGTTTCACAGAAAGTAGTTCTTGTCAAATTATCTTCTTTAGTTTTTTTTTTTTACAAGATTATAGGTCTGGTTGATAAAGGTAGCTGTGATGTTACACTGTAATTAAATTTCCCCAAGGCATTTGACATACTACGCATGACATTGTGTTTTAAAATCCTGCATTATATGTAATTAATAGAGCACACATTACATGATTTAAAAGCTACTTGACTGATAGCTCTCAAAATTCATGCATTAATGGAAAGGCATTAATTAGATGGGCCATTACTAACAAGACACTGCAAGACCCTTGGTTCTAAGACATTTTAAATCCTTCTTTGAAAATAATCTGAACCATGGCTGCAGTTTGCAGGGGACACAAAGTCGCTGCTCTAAAAAGTAATCAGGATTCAGGTCCTGTGGAACATGTGAATCACATGGATAGGTGACTGCAATTCAGTACAGGAATCTAAATGTACTCAAATGCCTTGAACAGATAAAAAGCATGTTGCAGAGTGGAGCTGCCAGCTCATGGTCTGAGGCAAAAGGACCTATATGTCTTTGGATGCATGAAAAACTCATCCCAAATGGATGCAGAGGGGAGACCTCATCTTTCATGTTGAACAAAGTGACATAATGTTGTATGCCAAAGAAAAAGTCCTGGAGAAAAGAGGGAAGAATAATAGGGGTGTGGAGATTACCTGTAGCCAAGAAGAAGATATGTGGAGCCAGAAGATCTCTGGGGAGCATTGGTTATGGAGGGGGCAGTGAGATGAGGAGTTGGGCGCTGCTGAAATGCAGCTCCTGGTGTCAGCCACCCCTTTCCACCACCCTAAAGCTCATATCCCAGCCTTCAAGTGCCTGACCATAGATATTCAGGGAGAAACCCATCCCTCTCTCCTCTGGTAGACACCCTGTGCTCCTCTCCCTGTAGGGTTGGCAGCTACGCTGAGGGCACCAGTGCTACCACTGGGACATTGGTCTCCCTCTCGCTGAAGACCTTCTAGGAGAAACAAAATAATTGTGTCCCATGCCAAAAGATTCAATGGTAACAGCGGCTACTTCTTGGCTTCAGAGCCCATGAATCACCCCACAAGGGCTTTACTCCTTGGTTAAATGACTAGAGGGGAGGAAAAAAAAAAAAAAAAAGGCTGATTTCTAATCTTTTGGCAAAACTCAAATGCCCCTGTATGTCTGATAATCTTAGTCTGATTAATGTCATGTTTCTTTTCCTATTCAAATGGGATTAGGTGCTACCCAGAAAAAAAGACTGGAATCAGTAAAAGCACATGGGAACATGCTACAAATGGGTATGTAACAATCCTGTTAATAGTTATTTGCAACAGCAAATATGTCCATGCTTAAACTCTCCAAGAATGTGAAAGCCATGATAGGATTGTCTGCTTAGGTTAAGATTTTATCTATTAGGAAGGATTTCAGCAAAATATTATGTTTAGATGTTCAAGTATTTGTCCAGCAGATAACGCTGAAAAACAAAATGAAATAAAAAATCAATCCAAAACCCAGACCCAAAAGTCTTGACAGGAGTTTCAATTAGTGCATAAGCCAATTATTTCACTGCTTCATGTTAAAGCAAATGCTCAGCATGTCAGTTTTCAAAATCTGAACTTCAACATAATTTTATGAATAACCAGTACTTTTACAATGGGCCAAATTAAGCCAAAATCCTTCATGAAAGGGGGCATAATGTTTCGATTTTAAAAATCCACGAGACCTGAATTTGTTGGCTAGAATCCAGTACTAATTAAAATTAAGTGTAATCCAACAGACCTTTGATAATTACATCAAAAGTTCAGATTCATTTGATGTGGATTGTCTATATTTCATTGTTACTCTCTTAAAAGATTATTTATGTACAAAGAGTTAGAAAAGAGAATTAATATTTAAGAAATGGAACTATAAGGGCAAACACTGATTCAGCATATGTTTTAATTTATTAAACGTTTGCTTTATTCTGCTCAAAACCATCACCTGAGACATTATTTTTTGCATAAAAAGTGATCTACAAAGATTCTTAGTAAAATATATTTCTAGTGGAACAAGAAGTTTTGCTTGTTTACTGGGAACTGGATTCACCAGCATTTGCTTAACAAGCTGGGCATTAAGGAACCACATCAGTCATATTTTCATTCCAAATTTGCCATTGGTTAGCTAAGCAAAGCTCCTCCACAGGAAAAAATCTGATTTCATAAAAGATCACACACACCAGCCCAAACAATCTGAGATGCTGTACTGAAAGTTGTCTGGAAATTGGGCATATTCTAGACAACTAAGTGCAAAAGAGCTTTCCTCACAGATGAGTACATGGAAAGCACAGCAGTATTATAAAAGGGAGAGATTACCAATGATGTCTAGACATAGAGAAAGTATGACCTCAGTTAGAACACTCCAGTATTTACTTTTCCTTTCTAGAGAGAGATATACACTATTTCATGATTTAGTATGCAAGGCAGCAAGGTTTCAGAGCAGTTCAGCAAAAATCCTCAAATAGACTGCAGGCTGGGAAAACTTGAAGAAGAAAAGATCTGAATGAAAATCATCTCTGCTAGAGAAACAAACAGCAGAGTGCAGCTACTTCTCATTTTCCTTATGCAGACGTTGTTGGTTGCAATTTAAAAGTATCTGAATTAAAACGAAACCAAAACAAACAAACAAAAAAAAAAACCCAGAAAAAAAACCCAACCCCAAGCCCCTACCAACATTGTGAAATGCAACATTCAACCTTTAGGAAGCATTTAAATTGCAGTTGGCTGTGTAGCCTTATTGCAGCCTCAGTGTACAAAGCAAATCTTTATTTCAAACTTTTTCACTGTGTATATAGATAACATATGTAAGAACTCAGTTCTTACATATTTAAATTTCTTACTATAATAAATTATTTATTTTTAATGGTACTCCTTAAAATAATATTAGCTTATTGCACAGTATGCACATGTTAAGTAGACTATGATTGTTTTGCTGCTGCTTCAAAGTCTGAGGATGGCATTGAAAAGCATGACTATTGGGAGACAGACATCTTGGTTTTGCATAAGAAAGTATTTGTAACAATTCTTAGTTCAATGTATTTCAAAAAAAAGTAATACATATATTTTGCTCGCTGATCACTTAACATTTATAACAACTCAATTCTGTGTATGACTCGCATCAGTTCTACTGGTGGTTGTGTGTGCTGAGCTCACACACAAAAGGAGCACCCCAAACTAATTTAGGGAATAAGGATGGCAAAATTACTGACTGACCATCCTAGCAAAATCTGATGTATGCAACCAAGCAACAGAAAAGCTCTGGGTGTTTTCTACATTCTAATCTGTTGTCTACTCAAGCTAACCCGGCTGCACAAAGCAGTCTGGCTGTAGAAGTTTCAGCTAGCCCTGAGGCTAACTCAGAAGAATTAATTACCTTGTGCTGCTGTAGAATTGTTCCTGATAGCTGAGCTGCTCAGTTATCTCAACACTATACACTTCAATGTAAACATAACCACAGTGTCAAAGACTGTAGTAGAACCTGTCTTCTTGGGCAACCATAATTTTTTTTCTCTTTATAATCCCAGTGTTTTTGTTTTGATCATACACTATGAACTCCTGCAACGAAGAAGGGAAGAGGCCTATGAAATGTTGTTTACAATACAACTTCATTCATCAGATCATCCTGACTGAGCCCCAAACTCAGACCATCTTGTGTTATGAGTGAGGTAAGGACACTGGTGATGGAAAAAAAATATTGACTGTATACAGGTAATTAAAGCCTGCATCACAATGCTTACAGAAAGGGCTGGTGGAGGCAAGAATTCAGGCTAATGTTTTTTTAATGTGTTATCTTAAAATGTAATGCTTTGCAAGGAGGTTATGTGTGTCTATATAAACAAAGGAAAAAGCCAGAAATGCCAAAGTATGGACAGTACTGAACTTCATAACATGGCAAAAGGCAAGTGGGAAAGTTTTGCTTCTTTGATGTGTGATTACCAGAAGCCACAGCAAATTTCGGCATGGAAAACCTATCAGAGAAGTCTTCTTAGGTGCAGATTGCAAGACCTCTAAGGATATCTCTGGGAGTGGAGAAGGGATATTAAAAGAAGATCACTTCCAGGCTGTGAAAAACTTCTTGGCACAAGCAAAAGGTGACTTTTCAGAGGTTTACAAGTAGTTTGATAAGATTTTCAGAAGGATATCATTAAGTACCTCTTCAGCACTGAGGCTAAGCTTTTCTCAACCAGCAGGTTCTTCAGCCAGATTTTGAACGTGTCAGATCTTAATGGAGTATCTGGTAGTTTACACTTTAATAATCTGCAAAACAATATAGCTTCTTAATCATAGTCCCAAAGATGGCTCAGGTTTTCCAGGAAAAAACTTCATGTGCATGCCAGACATCTGAAATGCAGAACTCCACCCTAAAAGCTACAAAGCGAGCTGAAAGCAAGTAGCTCATAATTAGAATGGTTTTCATCCAACACAGCAAAATAATCTTATTAGGAAGCCAGTTCAGTGATATGATACATTTTTTTAAAAAGAATTTTGATGACAATCTAGTCAGGAATATTTCTTTTCTCAGAACAGTAAAGAACCAATATATATCTGTAAGAGAAAAAGAAAGAAAAAGTGAAATCCCTCCTCTCAGAATGGGAAGTAGATATGCAAGTCTTACATTGTAATTGGATAAGGTTTTGTGTAGAGATGTTTAGATATTTGTAAATCTAAATTTCACCTCAGTGTATAAAGCATTATCTAAATGGCAATTTTCCAAAATCAGGAAGATTATTTCCTGTTCTCTTAAACTGGGAAGTACCTAAAAACTAACTTTTGACAATTCTGTTCATGTAAATTCATGTACCTAATTTATCTGGTGCTAAATAAAAGAGGACTGATAAGAGCAACATAGGTGGAAAACAAAGTAAAATAAGTAAAACAGTAAAATAAGAATGAGGAGAGGAATTAATGTCTCCCCCAAATATGTATATTTATCTTTAATATTAATGTGATTTCCACTCATGCATGGGAAAAAGATAAACATTAGAATTCTAAGGGTTAAATCTTGACATGGCTTCCCTTCTTACGCTTACAAATAGCTGTGGCCACAGTCTTGTAGAGTATGTTATTTGATAACACACAGACATTTAACTATCAGATTAACAGGTACATTAATGCATGTAGATGTTGACATATCCACATTTGCACCCATAATTACTTGCAGATGTGGACTATGGGCACAAAAATAGCCATATTTTAAATATTAGTCCTCAAGTCTAAAGCATATTTTTATTCTAAAGTAATTTTGGCATGAGATTTTTAGAATACTCAGATTCCAGTTAGGTTTGTGGCTCTAACTTGGGCAGATGCTTTCTGAAATTTCACCTTGAAAGCACATTTGGAGTTGTTGCTTTCTGAATGTACACAAGAATTCCATTTGCCTTTTCAAATTAACACGTCTCAGCCTTTGACTTTTAGTTACAAGAAGGTTATTTTGAGACTCTTCTTCCTGTGCTTAAAGGCTTTTCTCTCTTACTTTGCCCCCCTTGGAGCTCTTCAGCTCTTTTGTCTAATCACAGAGTGTTCTTCATGGTGCTCTGGTGACATGCAAAGAAAGATCAAGGAAACAAAACCTGTTTGGGTACATCATCATATTTCTTATAAGCCAGGGAGAAAAAATAGAGAAATAGGTAATTTACTTTTGCTACATTGAGAAACCCAAGATTAAGGACAGAAGCAGGAAGGTAAAAATCCTCCAAATTCTGTCATGCAAATCAGGATCAAAGAGAAGGACTATGGCAGAGCAGAGAAGGTAACAGAGTAATAACGGTGACACTGCTTATGACTGTTGCAATGCTTTCATAATGGTGCTGAACCATATTAAACACCAAGATGATGATTTTATGGTCCCATGCAGTGGTAAAGAGACATTCTCCATTTAAAAACATACCATTCATACAATGGTAGTTCATTCTGTCTCTAACAGACCTCTGACTCTTAGACAGTTAGTATAATTATTTCCGTTTAAGAGATGAGATGCTTAAAAACCTTCATTATGCCTCCAAAAATATGCCAGCTTTCACTCTGGTGCTCTCTTTACTGGAAACATCACCAGAAATCTCAAGAGTTCCTTGTGGAAGCCTACAGTGGCTATCTGTGGCCACCACATAAGGTGATTTCTATTCACAGCTGCAAAGCCTCAGATCCCAAACGAAGGAAATAATTCTGCCCTTCATCCTTTCATCCCTTCTGCTTGCCTTATGACAGCAAAACCAAATGGATTTGGCCTGCACCTAATCAGTCACCAAATGACAAAGCCTAACAGGGCCACTTGGGCCACTGCTTAACTCAGAAAGTTGTGTTCCTAAAGGCGCTGCTGGAATTGGACATGACACCAACATTTGACACCAAAGGAAGCTGGTGTCATTGTTCATGTCCCTCTTTCCTGTCATCACTATGCTGAAATGGCTGAGAGCTATTTTCTTTCTGTAGTATGGCATAAAATAGGGGCAATTTGGCAATAAATGAATATGGAATCATGATATGAGGAACTTTGTCATGATGCCAATGCTTATTATGAAAGACATAGCTTAAGGTCATAAGATTTTCTCCTATTGCACAAGCTGGCAAAGTCCTAAGGGTGCTACAGAACAAGCAAATCAACAAATTAATCCCCAGTTTTTACCCACTGATCGAAGTTAGGACAGCATCCTCAAACAGCGAGTCGCTTTCCTGCAATACCTTTGTTAGGGTCAGAATCAAGATAAAAACATTTCCTGAAGCACAGTAGTTTAAGGAGAAATTGAAACCCAATGGACCCTGGAACTGGCCTAACACAGCCACTAAAACCTTCTCTCTTTTGCATAGGTGGTAGATGGCATTCCTTATGGCCCATTTAGTTCAATAAATAGGAAGAAGATAGACATAAAAATAGTAAAAGTGAAACCCAAAATACTTCAGCATGAAGTGAAAGATAAAAGAAAGAGAAAATGAAGTTCAAATGTCAGATGTTATTCATATTGCTTACCATGCTGTTGGAGCTTTTGAGATATAATGGTGATAAGTGGAATAAAAGAAATCTTTATAGAGCAAGGGTGGACTTGTCCTTGGAATTTTCTACATGGTGTTTCTACATTCAGCCTTCTCAGTGTGCAATTCATTTGCACCTTCCACCATAACCATTAGTTGTTTCATTGGAATGTTATGAAGCTAATTAATGTTTGTAAATTATTTTGTGTTCCTCAGAGAGAAGGAGGATTTTGAGCAGCACCCATTAAGGATGAGACCAAAAGTTATAGAGACAAACATACCAAAGAACTGCGCTTCCAAATGGGACATAGATATAAAAGAAGACTAGTCTTCAAGAAAAAAAACAAACAAAAAACCGGGAAGTGAAAGCGAAGGTCTAAATGCTGTGTGTTGGAAGTTAAAGAAATAAAATAATAATGAAATAACTTGTTTGGGTTAGAATCATTTTGTGGAAAGATGGTAAAATAAACCTGCTAGAATCAGAAAAGATTATAAAGTTTTCTGATTTTACTCAGAAAATTGTACCTCATTGAAAGCACTTTCTATTCAACTTATTATATGTGCTCTGATTCTGTAAAAAAACTTGTCACAGAAAAGGAACTTGAATCACGCAAATAGGAACTTATTCCATTTAAAATAAAATGCTAAAAGGCAGATATTCAGCTAAGAGTTTGCAATTCAAAGACACAAGCTTTGATGAATTAGTGGAACTCTTTAATAAAGTCCGTTAAGATGAGAATCCCAAGGGACTTGGTCATGAAAAAGCTTGGAATTTCAAAGTCAAACATATTGAAATTTACAGAACATTTTACCTAAAACTACTGAAAATTTCAGAAGAACTCTCAAGTGACTTACAAGGATAACCATACAAAGAAAGCTATTAGAAGTAAGTAGGAGAGAACCAAGGAATAGATTTAGCAGAAAAAAAAGCTATGAATCAAGAAATGAAATATGAAACCTAAACCTGACAAAACAGAATCTAAGTTTGGCCTTGAAGAAGATATTGAACCATAAGGTATTTCTTTATTTTTTGAGCCATGTAATTGAAACAAAAAGGCACAAGGAAAGAAGTAGGATGGCTTTACAGTCAGGGTAAAACAGAGATTAAAGATAATCTAGGTGTGGTCAAAAAATGAAACAAACTTTGCCTCGGGTTTCAAAAAGGACAATTATGTTGAATGGGAGGAAAAGCAGAATGTTTAATGGCACCTTTCTTTTCCACACCCTTGTTATCTCAGCTGCTATGAAAACAGAATTCATAAGGCTTAATGAACTCAAGTCAGGGGGATTAGGTGGTCTCCCTTGCAGGATTTATAAGAAGTATTTTTAAACACACCTTTCATGTCAAACACCAAATGCTGTGCCTACGGTTGAAAGAGGAGAGAGTAATCAGGCATCTGTAAGCCTGTAACTTTGTACATTGCTTTAGAACATATTTTGAAGGAAAAGATATTTAAAGACAATTTAATAGGATGTAAAACAACAGGGATCTAATCAAATCTAGATCATTCTAGACAGATTTTCTAGACAAAGGAAGTGCACTGGATTTTGTACATGAAGACTTCAGGAAATGATGCTGACTAAAAAGCTTGTAATTTAAAATCAAAGAAATGAGTGAAGAATCTGTGAAGTGAGCACAAAATGTCAAGCAGTATTGGCAGAGGAGCTGGAGCTTGAAAACTGACAGAGTTTTCAAGGCTCAGTATTGAGATGGGTGATGATTAATATTGTAATGTCTATTTTTAACTCAGGAAGCAAGAGAGTGCTTGTACCAACTTGCTTTTACCTCTTGACTTAGTATTTTTATCACTAGAAGACAATAAGGTTATCGTATAAAAGAGCTGGATGTTCTTGAGGAACACAGCATAGCAGCTCATAACAGAAAATTCTTCTATAAGGTGAGAGCTGATCAGCTGAAAAAGATGCAGAAGCACTTGAGTGGACTAGCTAATTGCAGAATTATATGAGTTGCCAGTACAAGGAAGACTCCTGCAGTCTATGGTTTTATTAGACTGATTTCTTGAAGAGCTTGGGCACTTTATGAGGCCTTGCAGTACTTAAAAACTTCCCATTATATATGCTCAAGAACTATGAATTTGAACTCAAAAAACTGCAGAGAAGTTGTACTAAAAATGAAGCTAGTGGGACACATGCATTATGGAGACTGAAAAAACACTACCAAATTAACAAAAATAAGACTGAAATGTGATGCATTTTCTATCTATAAATACAGATAAGTTAAACATCAGAAAGTACTATATTCTTAAGGGTAGTGGTTTTGATGAAAGTTGACACAATGGGAATAAACTGACTAAGAATAAATTTTAGCTGGAATTTAAAAGAAAGTTTCTAATGACAGAGAAAACAAAACCACTACCTCTGTGTTTTTACCAGGAACTTCAGAGTTCTTATGCAATAAATTCTTTGATATGGTACCAGTGATGGTTATGACATGAATACATAATTCTTGCTATTTCTATATTCCTAAATGAGCATAAATACATTAAATATTATAATTCTCAGGTCTGAAAACCTAGTATCACCTAGCCCAAACTCAAGAATGACACATTTCTTGTTTACACACCTACCCATCTGGAGGCTTTTTACAGCAAAAATCCTTTTCATGAGAATCTTTTTCATGTCTGGTGCAATGAAAGCATTGTCACTTTTGCTTTCATTTATCTTCTTCCTGTCTGAGTGTCTCATTGAGGAATTTCTTATATAGCTTTTATTAATGCATGTCTTCCTAATCTCCAAACCTAAAGTACAGACGCTTGTCTTAAAATCTTAAAATTTGTGTGGCAATTTCAAAGGTTGAAACTCTTTAAGTAGAAATTTTCAGGAAGAAGGAGCTGGGATTTGCCCAGAACAGAAATAAAAAAGAAGGATGAGAGAAAAAGGACACATCTCTTTCACTTCAGCAAGCTCATTCACATGTCAAAGTCTTCTTTCACCCCGTATCCTCTTAATCCATCCTTCTTCCCTGAACCAACTGACACTTTCCCTCATCTTACACCATACGTCTGTCTAGTCTTATATTTCCTACAGCCGATTAATAACACCTGCTCATCACTCCCCTGCAGAGCCTTTCTGAACCCTAGAATTTTGTAGGAGGGTCAAGGACTTTCTGGATTTATTTCATCTGTCAGATAGCAAGTGTTTAACTGACATTTAGGTCAAATCTTACATTGTATTTGTATAATTTGCTGACATAATGCTGTATTGTAGTCAGGCTTCTGCATGACTTTTTGTCAGAGTTGTAACCTGCAACTTTAAAATGAAATAACCTGGAAACTGTTATAAAATACAAAAATATCAACTTTGTCTTCCTTGAAATTTATGTCAATAGACTTCATTGTGACTTAAATGGATAATTCAAAAATTTCCATATTCTCCGTTCTCACTCACCTACTCAGCCTCATTTCTATACTGCTTTTAGATTTTTACCTTCTGTCATTTTCTGCAGTCTTGCAAAAAGAAAACCCTGTAGAAGTTAGCAAAGGTAATAATCAGTGAAAAAAATTATGGTATTTGCTAAAAAAAATTTTCAGTAGTAGTAAAAAATTTGTATAAGAACCTAATAAACCTCACCCAAAATTAAAATTAAAATAAATGAACAAAAAAAAAAAAAAAAACCAAACCAAACCCTGAAACAAAATAAAACAAAAAGAGGCAGTTTTCACAAAATAAAAATGGATATTCTTCATTTACTCTGTGATAATAATTTCAATTTCTTTATTTTCTCTTATCTGATACTAGTAAAAAATAAACTAGAAATACAAGAAGTCAGTGATTTGATGTGCACATGATCAGTTTTAATCTGTTTTGGAGCTGTGCCTTCATTTTTGTAGAATTTTTGTCCTTATTTTCCAGGCCCTTATTTTTGGTTCTTGTTTTCCTATTTGTGCCTAGGGAAGGTCAGAAGATTGCCAGATCGAGCAAAATCGCGTAGGCCACTGACAAAGAGAAATTTCCACTTACGAAATTAAACTAATTGGAAGAATAAAAAAGGACAAGTATTGTGGCAGTGAGCTTTATCAGTGACAGAAACTGTGAGATGCAGCCATGGAGAGTTGGCCTGGCCATCTTGTTCAGCAGCCTGAGGAAACCACTATGCTCTGGCTAAAGCGAGATAAGTATGGTGAGGTGAGGAAGTCCCACTATGAAAAGTGAAGTAGAGAAAGTCAGCAACGCTGACAGTAAGAATGTCCCTGGGTCTGTAATGTCACTTGTCCCTTAACAGCTGAAGCACTTGCTCAGTGCAGCAGCAGTCATTACCGTCTGGCTCTTCAGAAGTGAAGGCTATCTCTTCCTCAGGAATAGGAAGGAACTGAGAAAGAATTGTTTTCCTTCTTATCTCTACCACTGTTGGCCATTTCCTTTTGTGCTCTGGACTTTATATTTTTCCTGTTCTGTTTCTCTCCATTCTGTTTTAAGTTGTCCCTCTTCTAGCTGAAAGAATCACTGAAACAAGGAGACTGAGTAAATTGAAGGATTTGACTGTTTGGAAATTATTAAAATGGTTCTTTTTGATATGTATATAGCTGGAAATACAGCTGTAATATCTGGTGTTGTCAGATGTGATTTTTTGACTTTGGAAAAATATTGCTTACAGTTCCCATCAAATCTTAGTAAAACTAACTCCAGTCACTGAATAACAATGATTTATCCATAACCTAACAAGTAACATTTATCCACATCTTCAAAGCAATCTGGGCTGCACAAAAGCTATATGAATGTGGAAATGAAACCAGTCCAGATGTGTATTCATAGTGTAAGTTCAGATGCATTCTTCGGAATTCTGTAGAGTTGTAACTGGTGGAGCATACATCTTTCATCAGCTGCAGAATGAGGAAGGAGTACTCTAAAGGATTACTAGAAAGAACAATTATGGTATGTGTGAATCAGTAATCCTGTGGTGTTTCATAGACAATCAGCTTTGCGATATTTATTCATTTCTTCCATCCCTTTCCTAAGCAGCTTAGGGAATTTCAGGTGAAAAAATGAGAAAACTAAGAAAAATGCATAGTTAAACATTCAGTCATGAAACACTGAAATAAAGGTTTAAACAACAAAAATAAAACTAATATATATTCTTGGCATATGGATCAACTCCAAATTTGGGACAACGTTTCATTTTACTATATATGAGTACAAATCTAGTTTCAAGGAACAATAGCTGTAAGAAATAGCTGGTTTTATAATTTTTCAAACTTATTATTTGTTAATAAACTTATTTCCAATCAATAAATACTATGCAAAATATTGATTCTATGAAGTCACTCTCAAAAGAAAGTATCTAAAAACAAATATGTTAGAGAAAATTGGCATGGGTTAGAGAAGCTTGTTGTGTGGTGATGAAATGCCCATTTCCACACCATTTCCAAGAAGAGGGAGTCTGGTTTACCAAACTATCTGGGTCTAAATCCTTGCCACCAATAATATTATAGGAAGCCAAAGTCAGCTGGCATTTTTCTGTCCAGACCTGGGTGGGTTTGATGATCTTAAAAGATTCATAAGAAAGTATTCGCTAATCTCTTGCTGCCCTCACATCAGCCTTCATAGTCACCCCATACATCAGAGGAAATGCAGAGGAAATGGTTATTCTGCCCAGTGTGGGTTGCTGCTAAATAGCTCAGTGAGGTGTCTAAGCCAGACCCATGAACTTAGATGGCCTAATGTGCCCCGTGAGGCCATGGATCATTTCTGCTGCATAAGGCCTCCACTGCTACACTTCTGCTTCACAATGTGAGTCTAGGAGTAAACTAAATAACCTGAAAATAATTCAGGCATTGAGGTATGGAGCTTGCTTATGGGCTGAGAAAGCAATGAGGACACCACCTTGTTCTCTCTTTAAATTTCCTTTAAATCACCTCAGTTATTAAAAAATATCACAACAATCAGGAAAGATAATTTAAGAAGTTTGGATTTTCCATTTAACAGAATGACTATGTACACACAGACCTGTATAAATACACATATCTATGCAAACTCTGAGAGAAAAGCTGACACATCCTGTTATCTTTTGAGAGAGAATCGTTTTATGTGCAGACACCTCTGTTTTAAATCATCAAATTAGCAGCAGAACTACTTGGCTTTCCCAGAATCTCTCCTCAGCCCCCAGCCTCCAAATAAAATACTAATTGCTGATGCTTTTAGTACAGCATCACTTCATTAATCCCAGAAACTACCTCCATATATGAATGCACTATAACCCAGTTCCGGGATTCATTAATTGACCTAGTTAATTTGATCCCTAATAGCCTGTAATTAGGGATGTGTAAAATAGGTTGAAAAAACTTGTTGCAAGCAGACATACCCTGAATGGTGGGTGTATAAATGTTCAGTAAAGCTTGTTCCTGAGATTTGTCCTTTTATCTTTAAACGGCTTTATAAAGTTTGCACTAAAAAGGTGCAAAGGAGAGGGATAAGCACAAAACCCAAGGACAGCAGATAACCTTTGATGTCAAGTTTACTTCATTTACCCACATGACCTAATCTAATTCGAAACCTCCACTGGTACCTGTCAGAAAAGCACATGTTGTAAAACAGACTAGAATGGGGCGGAGAGAAAAAAAAACTGAAGGTCCTAGAAATGCACACACACACAAAAAAAAGCATGTATTCAGCTCTTCTTGAATGCCAAACTGCACTTTCAAGTGTCACAGCTTTGCCTTGTATGCCAGGTGGGGTACCTGTTCAGAGAGAAAGATCTTTCACCTTGGAGCAGGACAGGCATCCTTAGCGTATGCAGCACCCAGGGGGAAACATCCTTTGAGAAGTTAACTGCTGAATATGTGTGTATTTTAATATAGCATTTAATTTGAAAAGCTTTTGCAACATGCAGACAGATTGAGTTTTAGGGAGGAAGTGACTCTCTAGTCAGTGCCTGGCCTGCTCTACTGTCAGAGGAAATAAGTGAAACTAAAATGAAGTGATAATATACTGTAGGAAATTTAAGAGAAAGAAAGGCAGAGGAAAAATGGCAATCTGGGACCATACAGCTGATCCCCAAAATAGACACAATGACCAGTGCCAAACTAGCTGCCAAAAACAGTAGATTGTAAAATTACCTAATACCTATGTCATGTTTACTTTATATTTACGTTGGGGAATGGGCTCCCCAACAGACACAATACTCGACAGTATTTTTGTTCACTGTCACTATCATTATCCACCATCTGCTTTGCCAAATTTCCTTTCTGTTTCTTTTTGTGCATTCATCAGCGCAGTAGTAAGTAACTACCTTAATGACTGCAGCATATTGCTTCTGGATTAGCAGCAGATATTGTACTACTGGCTTATGGACAGAGCTGTGAGTAGACCTGGCAGGGGGTTCGATTTAAAATCCTTTCCCCTTTGCAAAAAGAAACACAGTAACTAGGAAAGTTTTATCCCAACTCACTAGCAGGGATGTGATCTATGGGTTGGTTAAGAAAAAAAAGAAGAGAAAGTACCTCCTTCTGTGAGATCCAGTGAAGTGCTCGCCAGCTCCACGGAGATGGCTGAATTCTGACAAGATGCCTTAGTGTGATGGGTAGCCTGAAATACTGGCAGAGAACTCTGCTTACTTTGCTCAAAACCACAGATAGAGAAACCACAGCTTTGAGAAAAGGGCAGCTTTTGAAAAGGACACGTGTTTGCTGAGTGAACCTTGTGGGTTAATAGGGTGACCTGCATGCACAAGAAGGCTTTTTTGTCTGTGTAGTCTGAGGGTAGATGTAGCAGCGGGGAATCCAGTCCTGGCACATCTTTACTTATTCTTTGCTTTGAGGCCATCTAAAGTGAGTTCTCCAAAACTTATCTCAGTGCTCTTTTATGTGCGCTGAGCAGACTTTTTGTTGCTGGCCTTAGTCAAGTACTAAGAAAGTAAGCAGGGGTGTTTTATTCTTGCTAAAAAGCAAAACAAAACAACAGTCTTTTTAAAAATCTTAAACCAAGATGGGGAGAGGCAGGGAATAGGAAAGGAGAGGGCTAAAGTAGTGTGAAAGAGGAAAAAGTGACAAAGAAGAAGAGCCAAAGGAAATCTGGACTGGAAAGCTTCCTCAGGAGTATCACACTATAAGGAAATACAGAAGAAAAATATATAGATATATATAAATTAAAAATATATTATGGAAAGTTTCCTACTAAAGACACATTCAAAATGAATTACTTCTTATCCACAAAGAGAGAAAAAATGACATGATCTAAAGCTTCAGGGATCCTAAGATGGAGTCCTGCCAGGCTGTTTGAATGCAGGCTGCTTCAGTGTAGCCCAGACAGGCTATGGGTTAAAAGGCTTAGGAGTCTCACTCTCTTCCCACTAAAAAAACAACAAATATCAGTTTGACTTTGAAACAGGCATGGAGTGAGCATTGCATGTAGCAATCAGGGACAACAGAAGTTAGCAGTGGTGTGAGAGATTTGTTAATACACCAGAGCCTGGATGTGACACTGAGATGTGTGCTTCTCTTCGGTAACTGTCCCTAAGGCTGATTCCACTGACCTGTGGAAATGAAATCTGATGTAAAAATACCAGAGCCCAAAGCTTGGGACTATCAGCATGCAAATAAACTAACACCATAGTGATACTTTCTTAGGGTTCCTGCAGCTCAGACCTGTGACCTGACAGCATCAGCATAAATAGGGAAAGATAAAACAGGAAGGACTTCTACTCTTCTGCAGTTGTGCTAATACACTTTGACTTGGCAAATACTACTTATTTCTTGATTTTAGTTGCACAATAATTCCAGACTCTCATCCATCTATGCAGCATGCCTACTACTTGGCTGCAAGTGTTTATCAGGTTTTAAAATGTGCATTTGTGATAAACACATGAGAAGTCCACTGTATACCAGCCTGTAAGATCTGCAAAGCTTTCTGGGCACTTCCCTTCAGGTATGCCTCTTCTGATTAAATCACATATTCTAAACTATACAAACATTGCCACAGGATTGTCATCCAAAAAATACTCTTCTCTAGACAGCTGCTTCTGGGGAGTGTCCAGGGTTGTTTTTTTTTCTCTCATTACCAGTGATAGGAAGTTGGACACTACTAATTTTTCTCTCTTGAAAGACCCCCTGTGGTATTTTTGGTGCTCATATATATGTTTCCTTTTTACTGTCTTATGAAAGGAATAGTGCTGTTATAAACTATAAAACATGATCATTGCCTAAACTTCCAAAATTAAGTACCCATTTAAAGTGTCTCAATGTTCAAGATACTCAGCCCAGAGATACCTTCTAGGGGGGGATCTAATTTAATGGTGAGGTACATTAGCTGGACAACTGCAAATGGAGAGAACTATTGATGACATGGTATAAGACGGAGAGTTTGGAGAAGCGAAATGCATACTCTCGGAGCTATCACAGCAGGAGGTAGAGCTCATACTAATGCTGTGAGCGAGTCTAAGTGGAGCAGCTCAGAAGTATGTGGTGTCAGACTCTGGATATGCACTGGGAGGAGGCTCAAGAAGGAAGTCTTGCAAAAACCAGGTCCCTTAGCATTAAGAGCTTTGAAAACCAGCAGGGACTTCTGAAAATAAATCCTCTAGTTTATGGGCAGCCAACATGAAGGGCTCAAGGGGGTGTAATATGAGCATGGCTGCTCAGTCCTGTGAGTGAACGTGATGCTGCATTCAGGACTAGCTGTAGTTTTGATGTTTTTCTCAGAGCTAATAATGGAAGCAGCAATTCACTCTCCTGAGAGAGGAGCGGAAGGCATTTTAGCAGCCTGAATATATTTGTGCACAGGGCCGACAAAAATGGCAGGATCGATTTGGAAACTCCTCATGGAGTTGTTTTTATGCACACAGAGCAGCAGCATTTAAATCCATATCGTAAAGGAATAATGAATGGGGTTTTGGAGAAGCTGACTGCAGGGAAGAAAGATGGTAGTACTCTTGTGGGTCCTATGTTCTCGTAGACATAACTTGAAAACTGGAATGATTAATGTCAGCTTTGGCTATCTTAAACCAAACACACAAGCCATAAGACAGTCCTTCTTTTTAATGACTTTCTGAATCTCAGTAAGGTTATATGCTCTTTGACAGGAGGAAATTGTTATGCAGGTATTTTTCTGAATTTTGCTAGTGTCACCATTTATGTGTAAAGTTGAGAAGAAGGCTCCTTCTCCACCTCTGGAAAAAGGAGAATATAACATTACTGCTACTTATTTTTAATATTAAGGCTCAGGGACAGCTTTAAGATATTCAAGAATCCAGAGATTGCAACAGGGTCTGCAGAAGCACTCCACTTAGACAGGCTCTTGTCCCTCATCAACAGCGCTTCTAATTTTTGCAAATATTTATCTAAGATCGTTAGAATTAGGACTTTGAAGAGAGTGAGGGTGTGCCCACAGAGTCAGCTCATCACAGGTCCAATCCTCTTCTAAAACCAAAATGTGTCTGGGAGAGAAAATTTAAAGAAACTGGATGCTGTAACCTTATGTCCTCAAGAGAGCTCTTCTTCAAGAGATGAGCCTACTCTAGCTCGTGATCCTTGTGAAAGAGCTGGCCATGAGCTGGCCATGCCAGGTGCCCACCACAGTCGCTCTAACCCTTCTTAGCTGGGCAGGGGGAAGAAAATACAACAAAAGGCTCATAGGTCGAGATAAGGACATGGAGAGATTACTCGTCACTGTCACAGGCAAAACAGATTCAACTGAGGGAAATTAATTTAATTTAATAGCAATCAGATAAGAGTAGGATAAAAAGAAATAAAACCAAATCTTAAAAGTACCTCCCTCCCATTCATCCCTTCTTCCTGGGCTTGAAATTCCCCCACAGCAGCTCAGGGAGATAGGAAATGGGGGATGTGGTCAGTTCATCACACGTTGTCTCTGCCACCCCCTCCTCCTCAGGGGAGGACTCTTCACACTCTTCGTCTGCCCTAGTACGGGGTCCCTCCCACAGGAAACAGTTCTCCATGGACTTCTCCAATCTGAGTCCTTCCCATGGGCTGCAATTCTTCATGAACTGCTCCAGCGTGGGTCCCTTCCATGGGGTGCATCCTTCACTAACAGACTGCTCCAGTGTAGGTCCCCCGCGGGGTCACAAGTCCTGCAGCAAACCTGCTCCAGCATGAGCTCTTCTCTCCAGTGGGCCACAGGTCTTGCCAGAGGCCTGCTCCAGTGATATTCAATACAGTGCTTTGTAATGAGAAGCTGGGTTTATTTTGTTTTATCTTTTCGTGAGACAAGCTTTTTGCCAGTATCACTTTCTTTCTCTCTCTCCATCCCCTTGAGGTGCAACTAGGAGAAGAGATGCACTTTTAAAAGAGTTCCTAAATGAGAAACAAGAAAGGTGATCTGCAAAACTTGTGCTAAGCATTGTGAGTTTTTTAATCTCTATTTATCCCGTGTGGGAGCACAGTAGGGTGAATGTTTTTTAGACCTTTAAGTGGCCTTGAATTGTGCTCAGCTATTTGCCATTTCTTGTTCACACAGGCTACTCAAGTGCAAGCTACCCCATACCCACTAAATTGAAAGGAATTGCTCAAACATAGAATTATTATAATTGAATTGTATGTACATGAGGAATTGTTTTCTGTCATAAGGTTATCATAAAATAAACAGCAGGATCTGCACACAATACAAATCTGACTCATGGCTATCCATTCAGAGGGCATGCTTTCTACATTTGGTTCCTCTCTGGTCTCCTTCATGTGCTCCCACAGTGAAAAGAACAGAAAGAGCGAAAAAATATCCTGATAATATAGCATCTGTCCAGAAGCAGCATATGCAAAGTTTTTGATGAAAAGACTTTGACATACCCTACCAAAAATATTCAAATATCTCCCAGCAACAGACAAATTAGGAGGATTAGCAAACAAAAGTTGTATTCTAAGAATAATAAAATATCAAGTTTTTAAATATTAATGTCTATGATTATAAGTTGCCTTAATCATGACCTTAAGGAGAGGATACGGGTGGAATTAATTTGATGAAAAATATAGTTATACATTTGATCTAAGCATATAGTCTTTTACAATGTCTTACTGACTCCAGTCAACAAAAAAAAGTTCAGAAGAACTGTGCCTAGAACCACTACTTTTCTAAGTATTACTTTCACGGTGAGTTAACTGCTGAACTCAAACGTCCAGTTCTTGTCACTGAATAGAAGAAGAGTCTAGAAAGCTAGCTGAAACACAAACCTCTACAGTCCGGGAATGTAAAGATCTGGAATGCGAATCCTACATTCCCAACCCTAACTATTCTATGATTCTATGACATCTATGAATTCTCTTAGGGATTGCTATTTACTCTTGACAATTATTCTTTTTATATAGGGCTTGAGGAGTATTCAAACACAATTGCAATTTATTTTGCCTTTAAGATGTAGAGAGGACTATATAATGAAAAAGTAAGGAGAATGACTATTATGATTTTTAGAAGGTTTTTTTGGTGATTTACAAAATACAAAAATACACAACTAGAAAAAAATTAGAAATTTTCAACATATCATTTGGCCACATATTCTTAAGAAAAACAAAATCACTTAATTAAGTAACTATCTGGTTTCATTCTGAAGAGGGGAAGAGAGAATTTTCATCACAGACCAGTTACCTTAGAAGCCTGCCATTTAGACTAGTATAGCCTGTTCCATTTATCTCTGAGATAAGAATGACCAAAAAGTCAGTATCCTACCTTGCACTTAACAGCACTCAACAGCACGTAGAGTGGAGTCTGGAGAAAATTTTCATCATCAAGCAGTAGAAGGGCTGACCAACAGCTGAAGTAGTTGGCTGACCAACAGTAACAACTGTGGAAATCGTGTTTATTAAAAGCATCTTACTGATGTCCCTGCGCCTGTATATGAAAGCATCAAGATGGTAGGCAAGGCACCCAAGGAAACAAAATGATCTTTAATTTTTCCTGGTTTCTTTGTCAGAAAACCTTACAGCTCAGCTCTGCCAAGAATCTGAAAAGCCAATATCCTCACAAAAACTTCAGACACCAGCATAAAATTTGTGTAGATTTTCTGCAAAAGGGGCAACATTTTAACATGCAGTCATTACAAAGAATTATTCATGAGCCAGATCTCTGCATTATTTGCCAGCAACTAATAAAAACAAAAACAGAAAAAAAGAAAAAAAGTTAAATTATCTTCATGCAGTAGGATGCATGTGGAATGTGGAGCTACTGGTTCTTTCTCATCTGTAATATTTTACAATAATTTATTAAACCTTTAGGATTTCTTAATCATTAACACTAGAACAAATCAACCCTCAAGTACTTTGCACATTTCACTGGTCTATCAAATATATGTAGGTTATGCTCCCAATAGGAATCCTCTCCACTCTTAGATTTTGCTTAATGACTTCTCAGAACAACTTTGTCTAAATGCCTAAGAATTATTTTATCATATTCGTATACATTTGAAAATCATGGCTTCTATATTCAGGATAGAATGGAAAGTCATTAAGATCTCTGTTTCTATTCAGAATGCAGCACTGTTTTGATAAATTTTTTTTCTCTTAAAAGCTGAGTAAGTTTGGTTTTGAATCAGAAACTTGTGCATATATAGTTTAGGCCTTTATTCCCTTTTTGCAGATTAATGTTTTTCATTTACTTGTCATGCATACTAGGAAAATTTCTAGAAAATGAAAATATATATTTGTTGCCTTTTCCTCTTCTTATTGTCACTTTTCACACAATCTGTTTGTTCTCACTTGATACTGGCATAAGAAAAATATTCTTCCTTAAGCGTAGTAACTCTTGATCTGTACTTAACAATTCGGTTCTCTTTTTTTTCAGTGCAAAGATAACCAAGCTGTTTTCTCACTGCCTTTATTAACACGTTGTGATACTGTGATGTTTATTCCATCTGCTTTACCTGAGCCTTCAGTTTATGATGATACTTCATTGCAGTTATTGTAGCTTTAAACGCTGCTTTGTTGTTAAGCCCTATAGGTAGCTACACAGCATACAGCTATATTGCTTCAACTTTCTTACAAATAATATACAATGTATGAATTTGAAAACTAATTTCATTCATAATGTTATATTGAAAGAAGAAATTTTTCATATGAATGGTAAAAAAGGAGATGATATTTAAATACTGAAGGTCAGAAATACATTTCAGTTACCAGATTTCCTGTTTCATCCTTAAATCGTACCTGTATCAACAGTTTTGTGAGATAAGAGTTATAGACACTGAAAATACATTTTTCATCAAGCCATCAGTTTGATTTGTGGTGTAGGAGCATGCCAAGTTGAAAAGTCTATAAAAAGTAGTGCTGAATCTCTGTTTTGTCCTTGTTGACAACAAAGAGAACTTGCATAGTCATAGCTTTCAGTATTAAAAAAAGAACTCGGGGGCCAATGTTTGCCAGGTGGCCTGCATGCCTACTGGACACCATTTCCTTAAGAACTCAAGAATTAAGGTTATACTGAATTTTACTTCAGAGTATACTGAGACTCAGATATTTGCCCCTAATTTTTCACTCCACCAAAAACTAGTTTAGCAATGTTTTTAACCTATCGATGGGGACATACTAAAAGCCTAAATAAGTTTCTTGTCAAAACTGCTGATGAGAACAGAGCAAAAATGTGTGGAGATGTAACAGTTCTCCAGTGCCTCTTCCCAGCTCCAGGCTCACACACCCAGAGACCCAGAAGTCTTGTGGAGCAGTGAACAGGAGATGGATTACCTTTATCTTAATGCAGCAGAACAAGGGCTAGGTAGCATACCCACATGAAACACAGCAACATATAGATGAATGGCACACTTGGACTGATATAACAACACAGGTATGGCTTTGCAGTCTGGTCACATGGATGCCAAGGTCTGAAAACTAATTGCCTGAGTTTATGGTGCAGTGACAAAAATTTGGTCCGAAGATTATTCAATAGCCAACAGTTTAGACAAACTGCACAGTGGCATAATTTTTCAGGCATGTCCACTCTTGTATGCCTCAAAAGCCTGACACAGAAGGTTTCTTCATTAGACATATCTGTAGCTGCCTCTCAGTTGCACAGATTTGCAAAGTCTGCTATATTTTTAAATATAACAATTCAGGCGACTGAAGGGAAAGTTTTGTCAATAGAACATATTTCTCTGCATAGACAGCCTGCAGTAGAGTAGAAGAAACAGAACAACAGTGCTGGGGATGTATTTTGTATGGGCTTATATAAGCCATATCTGGTATATAGGCTGCAATATTTAGAAATTTACTGGAGCCACCAGAAATGAGACCTGCGTTTTTCTACTTACCTATAAGATGCTTCTTGGTGTTTGAACCAATGAGGCTTCATGAACATGATCATTAAAGAAATGTGTCTTTTCAGCAACTTAGTTATGGTGGATAATAGTATCTGGTAATTTATACAACTTTATAGACATTTATATAACTGTACAGCTTCAGTTCGTAATGTCCCTGGGAGGTAATGTAGGGAAGATGAAGTAGAAAGTCTAAGTGAATTGATGTCACCTTTTCTAATAATTGTAAAGTACATTATAATAAAGAATATAATACTGGTAATCTGCCAGTACTCATCAGTCCACCTCCAAGCCCTTCTTCAAAGGAGATAACGGTATGAACATAGGAACAAAGTCACCCAAAACCACAGCTACCAGCTGCAAATCTCAGGCTGCAAATCTCAACCTAAGTGCTTACCGACTCATCCTGGGTAAGGCAGCTGAGAACTTCATTTCTTAAATCTTTGTCCTAGGAAACTCATACAGAAAAAAATCTCAAGAAGAATTTTTTATTTAAAGGCATGTTGGAGATCTGGTGTACTGCTGTGTGGTGAAGATAAGGAACTAGAAAAGCTTCACTTTTTTATACAAAGAGATACCAAAATAAAAACATTAATGCTCATTCTGAATCTTTCAGTCTCCATCATTTACAAGATCAGCCAGGGAACAGCTATTCCACAATGAGAACGGTCACGTGTTCGGTTTGGGTGTACCTATGAATAAAAAGATAATCCAGGATACTTGTGACAAAGAAGTAAATAAATTTCAGGAAATAAGAAAATTGTACTTGCAGTTTCTAAGAAGAGTCAGTGTAGTGTGATCTAAACTATACACAAGGTTGATAGAATTCAACAGTCCTATGCCGTCTGATCTTTTTCAGTTGTTTAAATTTATATCATCTCTCCATAGCAGCTATAATCTCCATTAAGTTCCTGCTATTGACAGAAGAAACAGGCCACAATCCAGCAAAGCACTTAAACACAGCTTAGATTTAAATATGTGAAGCTGTACTGAAACCAATGAGAATACTCTCATGCTAAAAAGTAAGCACATGCTTAAGTTCTCCTCTGGATCAGAGCCATAAAATAATGCAGTTTTGCCAATAAATAACTCGCCCATCAGGATAATTTCCATTGAGACTTGTGGAATTCATTTTATAAAAGCTACTTATAGTCAAAAGACAAGGAACTTCTAATTTCTAGTTCTTGTTTCTGATCCCTCCATTGGGTTGGTGTAACAGAGGTGTGAGATCAGAATCAGGAGTGAGGCTTCTAACAGGAGTATGTTTGGCATACAGAAGTAATTTTGTGATCCAAGAGGCATTTACTTGTATGTGCGTTCACACAAGCAGGATCTGGAACATTTTCTTAGCTGACTTAGGAAAGTTTCCAGAAAACAGATGTACAAATTAAAATTTCTGGAAGGACAGACCTAATTCACTGCACACATTAGCCTAGGATTATAACTAGGGTTTTTTTTTCCAAGTCCATGTTATAAGCCTTATGCTTCTATAAGATGAAGAAAGGACAGCTTAAGCATACTTGTAATCTGTACATATCTCTTTTCTCAAGAGTCTGATGGAAGGGCAAAAATTGATAGGTTTCTTCTAGTTGTCTTAATTGATTGCCAACTATATTTACTCTTCTTTATTGCTTTACAAAAGAAAATAAAAAAATCTATTTGCTAAAACTGATGTAATGTATTTCTTACAAAAACTGAAAAGAAAGGGAGATTTTTCCAATGGCATGAAAAGGCAATTTGGGCTGCCAGAAAAGGGTGTAGGGAAAGCTGGAATATGCAGTTTGGCAGAGTGGTACAAGACTTGGTATTATCATTCATCTAGAGCCAAATTTGGCATGTGATGGAGCTGTTCTCTCTGCTAATATGTTAAACTGGAAAGCTGTAGCATGAGTTCTAAATTGCCAAAGAGTGACACTGGAATTATAGACCCTTACAAGAAGCATTTAGACAAAATAACCAGAGAGCAGACCATAGCAGGGATAATGGGCTGGTCCATCTTCAGTCAATGAAGAAAGACATTGGAGAGAGTTAACACTGAAGGGAAAGTTCGTAGTCTCAGTGGCAAATATGTACTGGTGAAAAAGGAGCTGTTTGGGGCAACATGTCTGCTTGGACAGAACTTCAACGGAACTCTTACGGAAAATATTTCAAAGAAGAAAATATCTGTCAGTGGAAGCCTTTTGCTTTCTGCTTTGCAATTAATTTATTGCTAAATACGTTTGTACTTAAAAAGTTAAGCCATGGGAAGGTCTCACATTGGACAAGTCCATGGAGGACTGATTCCTGTGAGAGGAACACCACACTGGAACAGATGAAGAGTGTGAGGAGTCCTCCCCCTGAGGAGAAAGGAGCAGCAGAGTGAACTGAAGTTGAGCCTGGGAAGGAGGGAGGGGTGGGCTGGAGCTGTTTCAAGATTTGGTTTTGTTTCTTATTACCCGCCTCTAATTTGACTGATAATAAATTTGTCCTGATAATTAAGTCCCCTGAGTTGAATCTGTTTTGCTCATGACAGTCACTGGTGAGAGATTTCTTCCTGTCCTTATCTTGAGCTACGAGCCTTTTGTTATATTTTGTCTTCCCTGTTCAGCTGAGGAAGGGAGTAATAGAGTAGGTTTGGTGGGCACCTGGCATCCATCCAGGGTCAGCTTACCACAAAGAGAAATAAAATTTGGAGCTACCAAGGAACCAAGAAATAATGAACATAGGTGCATCTCTGAAGGAGGACTCAAACTCCATTTCCATTCAGAGTTTAGATTTCATTGGGAAACATTAAAGGACTGTCACTACTACCTGGCATCTAGATGGCAAATGATCATAATATCCTCAGGAAATATGCATTAACTTCCCCTTGGCTAAGTAGAACCTGCAGTGTCATCAAAGCAGAAACTCAAATGACAAGGGCAAGCAGAAGACAGATCTTGGAGCAACCATTACAGAAGGATTGCTGTTTACTCTGCCTGTTTGCAGTCCTGTGTGTTGAAGGTGAATGTTGCCCATTAGGAGCATTTGCAAGTATATTCACAAAGTAGCAAATCTGCAGTTCAGCTGCCTGCAGAGGTAAAATGGTCAGATAGTCAATTCGCAGTAGTTTCCAAAAGGTTAATTAAGCTGCTCTATTATCCTGTGAATATATAATCTACATCTGTGAAACAGGATCTGCATGGTTTTATGGTTGTCATGCACTCCTATTTTGTAGTAATCATTTAGTCTACATGGAATTGGCTTAAAGTAAGTCCTAAGCAAAGGGTGGTGGAGAAACAGCTCTAGTACTGCAGAGGTAACATCTCCTACCAAGTTTTATCACAGGGCCAAAATCAGAACTTAGCTGGAGTAAGGGTTGCAGGGGAAAAGATAGAGCAGCCCAGTCAACACATGTTCTCTTCTGGATTGATGAGTTTTTTAAATGGTTTTGCTTTGTACTGCAAAAGCAAAAGTTTTGCAAAACCTTTTTTGCAAAGCAAAAGTTTGCTTTGCAGCACCAGAAGCATTCACCTGATGTGTAAAAATGCCACAGATAGCTTTTGTTTATGGATTTTATTCATGCAGTGATTTCAGCAGAGAAAATATTTGAATTTGTATCTTCTAAGCCATTACATTATCCTGAACACTGGGTTATTGACTACTACTGGGTGAATTTCTTTTTGTTTTGATCAGGAATCTCTGAAGGCATGGCTTTGCCTAAGTTCTTGATAAAATATGTATATTTCTCACAAAGCAGTTGTTTTTCAAGCATGAAAGGTTTTTAGAAATATAATGAAAAAAAAAATCCTTAGAATTGTCTCTTCTTAAGAGATACCATGCATCTATATAAAGAAGCTTATAAGATGCCTGCCAATGGAAGGGCTACAGTCTGGACACTTGTATCATGCCTGTCTTGAAGAATATTCTACAGGAACTGCGTGTTGTACTGCACACAGGAGGATATGCCATTAGAGTAATAAATGTTCTCTATGACACTTGTGAGAATTTGGTATCTTCTGCAAATTTATTCACACTTAGCTGACTGGATGTTAACACGAGTTATGCTGAAGATACTCAAGATGAACAGAATCCAGTATATCTTTCTACCATCAGTTTTGCAAAACTAGAAAAAGAAAGAAACAGTCAAAAAATGCTGTTTTGCAAAAAAAAAAAACTCTTGTTATTATTCAATATAAATAAATTTGTAAATGAGGAGAATACCCATTTTAGGAGAGTCACTTTTTAGAATCAAGCTACATTTTCAAAAGCTTATGGAAAAACTGTCATTATTGACCCACTCCTGTAGAATACTCAGACTTCACTAGGAAGAGAATCTTTATGATTCCAGTGAGTTGGTGAGAGAGAAGGAGTTTCTTGCTAAATAGTCTGTTAGAATTTAAAGCCAACAGTAGATGTATTAGATGTGCTTAGACTAAACCTGGGGCTTGCTGGGTTTCAGGAACATTCGTAAATGTGGGCAGTGGATCCCAACTGTCCCCCTTTACAAGCAACTGGATTCTTTTGCTGTCTGATCATGCAGGAACTGTTCAGCTTGTGCTTCATGTAGCCTTTTACAGCCCGCTGCTCCTGAGAGTTACTAGTCCACCCAGATGCAGAACGTCTGTGTGAGCTGTGTACCTTTATCCCTATCATCAGAATAAGAAGAAGTCTGCCCATCTCTTGCCTTTAAACATTACTAAAAGACCAAGTAAATCAGAATAGGAAACAAGAAGAATGCCACATTCTTTATTTGTTTAAGCTGGGAATATTAAGTATGATTTATTCTTTCTTTTTATGCTTGGCTCCTACTTTACAGCTTCTCCACACATTGAGTTCCCGTTATGAACTCTGTATGTAATTCCCACAGAGGACAGGGAAAAAAAATAAGTGGAAGAAGTGAGGAGGGTTACAATTACGAATAAAACAAGAGCACTTCTTCTAGATCAGCAGTAAGACAATTTAGCAAATCAGCTCAGCTATTTTCAAAGTTCAAAACTTGTCAAAGGATCAATCAGGTTCCATTACCTTCCTTAACTCTCAAATCACCTCCAGGAGCACATTGGTTATGGTCAGGCATTCCCAACAAAACTTTGTCTTCCCCTTCCTAACGTATATGTTACATCTCTTGTGCTAAACACTTTCAAAGGCAAGGGGAGAGAAATGCATTAAACTTTGAACAAAGAAGGTGGTTGTCGTGGCTCGTGGGCATTTGCTCTGCTATCATGGACTGACTGGTGAGAACGCCCTTTTCTTCCAGTGCAGAACTTGGCTCTGTTGCGAATAGCTCCATTGTGTCTGAAGAACAGATCCATCTACCTCAGAGTGCTCTTGCCCAACAGCAGCACCTTATTTGTGAAAGAATGGACAATGGCATTATGAACTAGCCATTTTAGTTCTTCTCAGGACCTTATGCACCATACACTTTGTTTAAAAAAATTATAAATTATTTTCCCCCTATAATTGCAAATCTACACACACTAAAGCTAGGCCTCAGAAACAAGTTTCAATTCCTTCTTTCTCACATCATCATCGCTAATAAAAATGACTTTTTCATTATCACTAGCTTGACAAACTAGCAGAACTCTTAAAGGGGTGTTTTACTAACGGCTAATCTTAAAATGCCTATACTTTGCTGAGAATACACCGTTTTGTCTAAAAAGCCTATATTATGTTCAAAGTAGCACCTTTTTTCATGAAGAAAACCTGTGCTATCAAAGAATTTTGAAATTGTTTGTTCCTAAAAGAAGCAAACAAAAAATAATGACCTGGGTTTCTTGTGGCGTTCGGAACAATACAGAAGTGCCTGTATGGTGTGGTACAAAGGCCACGCTGATACATATTCAGGGTGACCAACATAACTTACTCATGTGCTTTGACACCCCAAAAATACAGCCATCCCAAACTCATATGGCTAACATGTTTTTACCAAAGCAATCACACATGATTTGCCTTGCCACACCCAATTCTTAATGGGAATGGAATTTGGGAAGGCTGTCTCTCCCTGAGTCAAATGCTTTGCATATAGGGCAGTCAGTCAAATTACTTTGCTAGGACCCCTAAATCATTTAAAAATGTCCTGTTTTGTATTGGCATTCTGTAATCTGTGTCTTATACATGTCCTGTGAAATCATAGAATCATAGAAGAGTTTGGGTTGGAAGGGACCTTAAAGATCATCTGGTTCCAAGCCATGGTGCCCATGGCATTACAAATGTGGTGAGTATATATACACACATACAGTGAGAGAGACTACTTTTAAACCCTATATTTCTATATTTACACACCTGCTTTAGAACTGATATTCAAAAAATAAAACAGTGACATAAATATCCCGGCTCTCTACAGCTATAGATCAACAAACAGGATAGCAACAGCCTATACATTGCTATTGAAAACTAGTTGCAGATACAGGATTGAATCAATATCCATTGTAGGCTTGAAAATTCAAGTTGTTCGTGTAACTATTTAGAAGCTTTGAGGGCAGGTTGATGTTTGAAGGCAGAAAGAAAAAACATTCCCCTAACAAGCTGGGTTACAGGAAACAGTGATGGATCTGGGGCTTCTTAAAAAGTTAGATTATCATAATAAAGCCTGCATCAAAGGAATAGTGTGCAAAATGTAGGTTCAGTGATCTGCATTGGTTAGTATCACAACTATTAATCCATGGTCTGCTAACACAACATGAATATCGTTTGAGCGGCAAGTCTCACAATTTCAGATTGGTATTTTCATCTTACTTTTATAGCACTATGCCTATCAGCATCTGTAATTTTTAATCATTTTCTGGATTTCCACTTGCTGTGATATGATAAATGTATATATGCAAACCTTAAGCAAAGAGTCAGGGATTGTTGCACATTGTTTTTAAAGGTTATCAGATACAGAAGAAATACTTCACATCTAATAAATACCCAGACACAGGAAACTTACTTTATTTACAGGGAAGAAAATATCATGAGAATAGTAATAAATTGGAGACATCCCAAATCTACGTATATGAACAGCAGAAAACAGTCACAGTCTTTTTTTACAATTTTTTTAGTTCTCTTTAATGGAGATTTATTATAAAGTCATGGTTCCTGCCACTGCAGTATTATCACATTGACAGTAAGGAGACATATAGAAAGGTATTTTTGACTAGGTTAGCACCTATGTATGCTATTGTTTAGAAGGAGGGGTGGTTTGATTTTAATTGACACTGTCTTTCTTCTTTTGTTTAGTGAGAAAGAAAAGAATATATTGCTTCTGTGACTCATTCTTCTCCATAAAAGTCTCTGTCTTTGATACTTAATAATCATTCTCTCCAGCTTGTGGCATAGTGGGTAGCAGGTATGCATTTGTAATCCCAGCGTGGTACCTTTTGTGTGGATAATTCCATCCCTCAGCACAGGAATAATTGAATAGTTGCAGGCAGTGATTTACAAAGTCAAGTCTAGCTTATGCGGAAGCTCAAGGAAAGCATCTCACAAACTCTGAAAGCAAATGGATAAATACAGCAGTCTCCATGAGCAGATAGCTAGCATTGCCTCTGTGCAGTAATGAGTAAGTGACTCTAATGACCAGACTAACCATCATAATAAAAACAGAAAAATCATGTTCTGGCAACTGAAGTTTTTAACTTGGTGCCTGGGTTCAATTGGGTGACCAGAGACCAGGGAGGTCTCTTCTGCCTCTTTATGCATTTTTCAGTTGCTTTATTGGATTCTTTCTAAATTTGAAAGACTCACAAAGCTCACAGGATACAACTGTTAAGATGCAACTGGAAACTGCCTCCTGGCAGCAGCTGCAGTGAGGGTATCCTGGCACAATCAATTTCTCAAATGAGTATTTTTGAACTCTATTTGTGGAAAAGGCATGGATTCAGGATGGGGAGGATGGGCAGGAAAGTGTCTCTGCACATGCAGTTTATAAAAATATTGACCCTAACAATATCAATCCAGTTCCACTTATTTATTTAGATGTACCTGCTGTTTATTTTATATCATTATGACCAGTGATGCTTATTCAGTACCGAACTCATGTGTTCCACCAGACAGCAGAAGCACAGCAGAGCTGGATTCAGTTGGAGTGGACATAAGTAACTGAAAACTTTTTGCATATATGCATACAAACCCACACTTGCATGTTACCAATTTATCTAGAAAATTTTCCAGGGGCCTAGTTTACTGTCAGAAAATGTTAGTTTCTTGTGATTGAAGCAGTAAAACACAGTAGTTTTGTGAAATCTTCTGACAGCAGGCTCTGGTTATGGCCTGATGCACCCTTTCAGAAGCCAGTTTCTTGGTTTGGTCACCTGGTTATCTGCCTATTTTCTTCTTTGGATTTTTAAATTGTTAATCCCTTTCAATTTTCAAAAAATGTAGTTTCTTTTACAGAAATTCCTGTATGTAGAAAACACCATCGTGATTTTGCATTTTTTGCAGATTTAGAACAAAAAGAGGTCCTGATGCTCCAAAATCTTACATGAACAGAAACATTCATTTTTTCATCTGGCTTTAAAAAAATAAAAGTAGTGTATTAAAACAGTACAAACCTACCCCAACAGTATACACAGTCTGTCCCTTTTATTCAGGGGAAGGATGAAGCTAAGGTAGCTTATGGAAGTCATTAGGAATTGCTTTGGGATGGGATCAATTTGCAACATGCCCTCAACGGGAAGCCATGGCTGTTCCTTCTTCCCCTTTCTCAATCACAGCTTCTCCTACCAAGTAGGTAATAGCTCCCATCCTAAACTCTCCCATGGGCTTTTGCACTATCCCAAATCCCCACAGGTATCAAGTGTGTGTCTTGCCCTCTGTTCTACATCTTCTCTTCCCTGCCTCTGACACGTCCCACACAAGGGGGTTCAAAGGACTCTCTTTAACAAGCTGTCCTGTGTCCTCTTTTCTTTTTTAATTCCTTTAGTGGGGATCCAGAGCTCCTGTCACCCTGGCATACTATATTGACACTTTCATTAAAAACGAAAGACAGAATCTTCAATTCTTAATTTCACCATAGTACAAATCAGACGTTTAGACCAAACTATTTTAGGACTGGAACACTGATCAGGATCAGACAAGGTGAAGCTCCCTGCCCTATCTTTCTGATGGATACTGTTGCCTGTAGGGCCAGGCTGTTTTGTTTGCTCTTTGCTTGTGAATCAGCTCCTGAAACACTACTATATCCAGGTTGGGTTATGATGGAAAACTAAACTCAGTATGCACCTATGACTCCAGATTTAGACTTGTTCAAATGACACAATTGCGCAAGTTTCTTTAAGTCTAAAAGCCACTAAGATTTGGGTTTTTTTTTTTTGTTTTTTTTTTTTGTTTTGTTTGTTTGTTTTCAGAAATTATTGGAAGACCTTCAGGAGGTCTTCAAAGAAATCAGTTGTTACAATACTTTCTAAGTAAAAAAAGTGTGTTTAGAGTGAAGTCAGATTGCAAGTAATTCTTATCTCTATTTAATTGCACTTTTTCTGAATCAGAGAAAAATGAGCTCTTATAGTATGTTGCCATAACCTCAGAAAAATCTTTTGCTGTAACACTTACATGGCAGTAGGACGTAGCTGATCAGAAATGCAGAACTAAGTGATCCTGATTGAGTAGGTGTAAAGATGATGATATAGTAATACATAATGATAGTGATGAATAAGGGGCATTCAGAGAAATAATTCCATAATCAGGGAGAGCATAGTATTTTCTGAGCAGAAGATGTGAATATTGTGTAGGGTTTCAAATATACAGAGTATGAGATTTTGAATTTCTTTCATTCTGATCTAGAATTTTTAATCAAACACATAATCTTTCTCCTTTTTTCTATTACTTTCCTTCTTTTTCTGTCTGTACTTCAGTACAAGAACATAATGCTACTCAGATGATGACCTGAGTTGCTATAATAGTTAAAATAGCTATTAATGATGGATGATGGCCATATATGATTTCAGAGCCGTCTGAAAAAAACTTCATCAGAAAATGGGTCTGAACACGTTCTCATCTTTTCAAAGCTCCACCTTAGACCTCTTGTTAGATGAAACATAAAGCACAACAGCTTCTTGAGATTAGTAAGCAGGGAAACAAGACTGCATCTATCTTAATTGTGCAACTGGCTTCTCATCATTAGAGCTGAACAATGCTATGAAAATACAGCATCAATGAAGGAGTTGACTCACAGCTATGAGGACACTTTGAACAGAGGGCTACTTGAAACCCTGTAATTCTGCTGTGTTCAGTGTAAGCCCAACCCTCAAGGGCAAGGAAGCATGATGTAATTGAATCCTTATGAGATAATCAATATGCAAGAAAGACCCAGTGAGTTAGAGGGGACAGCACAATCATCTTCAAAACACTTGATAATAGGACAAAAAATGGTAGCTTCTTGGTGATGACTCACTTGGCAATTAACCATAACATAGGCAGGAATCAGGACAGAACTTTATAAACAAATAAAGACCTGTGAAAGGTCCTTCTCAAAACCTATATATGGCTTTGCCAGTAAATATTTTCTTCAGATAATTTTCTCACACAGATTCAATTTATAAAGTCATCTCAACAGTGAAGGTTTTAAAAGTAGGAAAATGAGCAGACTTTTTGTACTAGTAAACTCCCTGTGATTTCTTTGAAGAGCCCAATGTAATTCTGGGCTGGATAATCTGTAATTTGGCTACATATAACTTCACTTGATAGAACCTACTTAGGTAACAGACCCTAGTGATTCTCTTCACTGAAGGAAGCCAATGTAATGTATTATGCAGAAAGTTAGAATAGTTCTTGAAACGTCTTTTGGCAGTAAACATCCACAGATCCATAAAAATCACATGCAATATGATTTTTGCAAGGCAGCATAAGACTTCACTTTACTTCCAATAGATGACTTAAAATAACTGATGGAAACAGTATTAATGAAATCAACAGCCAAAAAGGGCTTCCTTTTGTTACATTAGTCCTTAACCTAAGTCCTAAATATAGGACACAAACACAGCTAGCATAACAATGGTTACGTTTGAACACATATAGAAGTACCACATGTTCAGCAGTCATAAAGTAAAATACTATAGGAAGATCATGCATCAACTTATGCATCAACTGCATGAGTTAATGACATGGATCTATCATTTATTAATGAATCAAAGCCTCAATCAGCGTCTGCCACTATAAAACTTAAAAAGATCCTCAGTTAGAAAAGAAGTTAATTTGTTTGGAAGTTAGTAGTTTGCCGAAAGCATGCATACTAGCCAATGGGCTGGAGCATGCTTTGATGTATTTTGGCTATCATTAGCCAGGTTTGCTATTAATTATATGTTGCTTTTACTTTCAACACATAATTTCCTTATATTAAGCATAAAAATATACTTTGTGTTGCGATTATACCAGGGACAGACTGTTTTATAGCATTTTTTCAGACCTGAAAGGTGATAAAGTTATCTGAGCAAGGTTAGGAACTGAAAGTAATTGAACTAAAGCAGGCTACAATAAAGTCCTTATAAATACGAAAACTAAACACGTTCGTCAAAGAAGAAAAAAAAAAAGGAAAAAGACATCACATCTTCCAGTTGCTTCAGTCTGGGGTACAGTTATTTTGCTGTGAACAAAACCAACCCAGAGATTTTGGTGAGATTTGGTGGAGATTTTGGTGATTTGTCATTTTGGATAAATTTTGGTGATTTGTCATTTAAGGATAAATCAATACCACATTCTTTTCATTTGAGATCAACACAGATATCATCACCAGACCTGTAGATGAGTTTCACATCTACATGAATGTGAGTTAAGTTTTGGGTACTTCTATCTGATTGACAGTGCTGTGGTTTAAACAAAAGTATTCCGTGAATAGCCAAAGAAAATGTCAAGACTGTCAATACTTCCAGACTTGAAGTCTAATCTCAACCATAGTGTTTTTAGAGGGCATAGGTTAGATAAGGTGGAATAAGTACATTACTCCACCTGTGTTGCCCCTGCATTGTGCCAGGGGACAGCAGGAAGCCTATGCATGTCCTACCACTCTCCTTGGACAGGTCAATGAAAACCTTACTTCTCTTTTGATCTGAAGCCATATTCTAATTTTCATTCTTTGTTTATGCATGGCTAGTTTATTTCCATTTGTTTTGTACTTGTCCTTTAGTTTAAACAATCATTTACCAGGTCTGGTACTTTACTTTTGATCTATTTATAGCTGTTTTTTCAGCTTCTGTTTTACTTGGTAAAACAAAACAAAACCTTTTTAGTATCATCATCCTGTAAGTTTCAGGGAGAATCAGAGTAGGACTGAAAATATTCCTCCTGCAGCATGTCCAGTTTAAAAGTGAAAGAAATCCATTATATTTATTCCCTGGTCTCTTGCTAAATTCTATAGTTTTTGTTCTGACAAACCTCTTTGGGCTTTAGTGGGAATTTTATTTGGACATTTATTTTTGATCCTTAAGCAGAAAACTGAAAACATTCATGTCTTGATAAGATATACCGGATAATGAAGTTAACTAAGTGAGCAAACATCTTTGCCAATACAGTGTTAAACTAAGCAGTAGGGCTTGGAAGAATGAGTGCTTTTTCTTCATTTCATTAGCTGCTCTGTTTAAGAACCTGTTCGTGCCTGTTTAATTTTACTTTCTGGTTCATATAAAAATGTAATAAAACCCATCAGACTCTTTCTTTGATAGAAAGAGGTTCAGGGCTGATTTTCACATAAAAGTTTTTCTGTTCAGAAGGTCAGTAGAAATTAAACCAGTCTATATTCTAGGTTTTGAGTGTGTAGCTTATCTGGAACTTTCCATGTCATCAAGATATCTGATTATGAAAGTCCATGACCTGGATCTGACGAAATCCATACACAAACCAGTACACATGGGGAGCCCCAGATCAGAAATTTTGGCAATATGTGATTGCTAATAATGTTTCATTTATTCTCAGAGCATAATTAGATAATTGTCTTTAAAAGATCTTCCTTTCTGTCTGATTTCTGGCTTAAAACTGTCAGCTACATCTATGTCCTTTCACTTTGAACTAGAAATGACAAACTAGCTGGGTAGCACACTGGTTCCTGCAAGTCCTGCGATGATGAACGAATATATTGAACATATTCAGATTGATTATTACCCAATTAAATAGAGTTACAGATCCTGGGACTAACCCACTGTGTTATCATGTAGTCAAATATATTTGTTGTTTAGCACTTTGACATCAGCTAGAAGAAGAGATTATAGAAGAGTGAATAGTCATTATGAGTCAGAAGGCTGGGAAAGACTAGAAAACGTAAAAAGTGAAAGCTTTTAGTCCTTGAGCTAAACAAACAGTATTTATCATCTCAAAAGCTGTATAATCTCTGCATAGGAGAGACAGAGAAATGCACACTATGAGTCATGAGCTCTATAGAAGCATTAACGCTGTGCAATGTTGTGGTAGTATAGTGTCGCTCAGAATGTTGCAGCTGGTGAAGAAAAACTTTTAAAGAGTAAAACTCACTCCAGAAGTCACACATATTTATATAAATATATAACTCCACTCATACACACGTATATATATGGGTCACTTTGATTTTTTACTCGCTTGTTTTGATGTAATTTGTATTGGCTACTACTGGTTCTGGCAGCTACCTATGTCTGTACGGTGAGTCCTGGCTCCCCAAGTCAGTTGGCGTGCTCTGGCTCATACCCACACTAAGTGCTGGAACTATAAGATACAGTATAATCCCCAATCCCCCTCTGGTCTTGAAGTACAGTTGGTAATTTTATGGGCTTTTAAAGTTCTGGGTGCCTGAAATTATGACAAAGCTCTCACGGTAGTTTTGATGGCAATGATGCATTGCAGGACACAAGTACACAAGTACAGAAAGACATTTGAGAGTGCTGCACTGTTGGAGTCCAGGGACTCAAGCATGGTTTGACTACTTCATCTGGAGCATACCCTAAAGCATACCCTAAAGTGAAATGGCTGCTTTCCCCAGAACAGACCAAAAGCAAAGCAGCACACACACATGGACTTTCAGGGGGCAAAACAGGAAGTGAATCAAGATAATAAAGTATCCTGCCACTGAAGCTGGCTTTATGGTCTCACCTTCATCTCACCAAGAGAAGGGAAGATGGTTAATTTCTTTAGATCAAAGGCAGTGTATTAGATCAAAGTAATTTTAGAGGCAAACGATGTATGGCACAGATACTGAAGATTCTTATCATCATATGGCCTACTCTCAACATTACTTGGATTCTTCCCTTTCCTTGTTTTATGCTATAGGATTTGTAATGATGGTCCCATTCTTTTTGCTAGAAGGAAGTACTGTCTAACATAGCCTTAAATAATGATAATTAAAAAAAAAGGACTAGGTGATCTTATCTACTCCTTTTCTCACTTTTAACACCTACAAATAGTAAAGGAGCAATAAAAAAGTCTGAGAAAGTTTTTATAACCAATTTAAATGTCTGTATTCTGTTTTGGGTGCAATAGTAGTGAACGTGTGGAATTAAACAATTCAGGGCTTGTGGAATGTCCTGTTAATTAGCCAACATTAATAGATTTCCTCTGATTTTACGCTGAGAAGGCACAGCTAAGTAAAAAAATAAATAAAGGTGGGAAAACATTCAGTGCTAACACTACATGTTTTCACTAAGATGCTATCTTAAAACTCTGCAAACTTACTCGAAGGAGGTCAGTAGTACCTTGGAGATGAAATATATTCTAGCTCAATCACTTTGAATTAAAATCACAAGGGAGATATACTTACTCCTTCTTTAAGGAATTTCCACAAAGTGAAATTTAGGAATTCTGTGTTTTTGAGCAGTGCATAAGTCCCACTGCAATGGGTATCGAATCTGACCACTGGGAATAGAAGTTGTCTGCACAATGCCAGTACCCAGTGTGCTCAGGGTACACATAAGGTACAGCACTCAAGCGACCTTAATGGCCTGTACAAACATGTAGTATGTTGGATACATTCTAGGTGCGGCAAATGAACTGTGCATAGGCAGACTGACTTTGCAACAAGAATGCAGGGACTAGATGTGTCTGGTAAATATCACATTTCCAGTGCCTGTGCTGTTAAATTCAACATATCCAGGATAAATCCATCACACTGCACATGCTTGTTTGAGTCAGTCTGCACATGTGCAGTAGCTACTTGTCCAGTCTGCCAAATATCAAAAAATTCTCAGTAGACAAAAAGCCTACATCTTGTGTTTATGCTCAGTTTCCAGGGAAACCAGACACAAAATAATCTCATGAGAAGACATGACTCAGTAATGCTACTGGATGACAAACTAGCTGCAGATTTTAAACAGGACCTCCTCCCCCCCCAGTGGGGACAGATGGCTACAGTTCTATTCACCTTCCTTATAGCTAAGACTATATGGACAATTTTCAAAATCCTTAAAAGTGCAAAACACCACTTTAACAAATAACTAACTCATTTGAAAAGAAGCCTTCTTAAGACTAAGTTGCTTCAGTCACTCTTCAGAAGTAAAACTGAGCTGTCAAGTCACTTGCTCAACCTTCTTTCTTGTGCTACTGGATGAAAAGGGAAGATGTTGGTGCAAGGGACATTCTGCACGGGATCAGAGAAATCCATATACAGTGGGTCCCAAGCAATGAAGATCTACTCTGAATCACTATTGAAAAGCTTCACAAGTTTTGGCTGTTGTAGTTACTTTTGTTTGTGCCACTAGACGATTATTGAACTCTAGTGGTTTTTACTAAATAAGTAGACACTAAACACTAAATAGAATATTAGCACATTAGAAGGGCTACAGAAGAGGGCTGCAGATGTGAGCCAACATCTGAGACTGCTTCATTACAGAAAGCAGTTAAGGAAATATTTCTTTTAGTACACTGATCCTCTGTTTAGTAAACAAAAGCATAATGGCAGCCAATGACTGGAAGCTTTAGCTGGACAAATTCAAACTAGCAATTAGTTTGGGTAATTAACTATTGGAATAATTTATCTAGGGATCTGGTATAATCCTTATCATTGGCAGTCCTTAAATCAGGATTGGCTGTCTTTCTAAAACATAAGCCTAGATCAACCAGCAACTCTTGGACTTGATGCAGGGTTTTATACAACAGGTTAAATTAGACATACGTTATGATCTGGATTTAACTTCTGTGAACATGTCTAACACTGCTACTTAAGCAAAAACCTCTGGTAGAAGATTAGTAGTATCTTAAATTGCTTGAAGTCTTTGCTCTGAGAACCAGGATTGGAGATCTTTAGGATATTCTAGGATTTTTTTTTTATTTTTTAATCTATTTTTTGCAAGATATTTAAAACTTGGTTTTGTTCTAAAAGCCAGCATTGTTTCTGGTTTGTTCTCCCAAACACAAAAGCCCTGTGTGTGCAGAAATTCCATCTATAAAGACAGACCTTCCTCTTCTGTCATTTGCATAAGTTAAAGAAAGATGTGGACTTACTGGAAAGAGTCCAGGTACAGTCAGTGAGAGTGATATCAGATCTAGAAAACATGGCCTTGTTCAGTCAAGAAAAGGACATCCACCTCTCAAGTACATAAAAAGCTGTTGAAAAGAGCCAATTTTTTCATGGCTAGGATAGACAAAATAAGAATTATAGGAAGGGAGATTAATTTTTGCAGTAAGGGAAAGCTTTCTCCAAGTACAGTAGCAGGCAGCCTGGGGAAGTCTTGGAGTCTCCATTTTGGAGGTCTTTAAGAGCTTTATCTAACAGATTAGGCTAATTTGCTTTGGGATTGAAGTCCTTTCCAGTGTGATTTTCTAGGATTGTGTGAAATCAGGTGCCATGTTCTTGGAGATCTATAAATAAAAACCTTCTATAGTGTTACTGCAGTGACATATGTGAGTGGAAAGTCATTGTACCGGAATTACTTCTGCACCACTGAAAATCAGTAACATCCAGATTTTAAAAAATCTGATTACAAGTCAATGCTGCTGTCTTCCATTAATACTGTAGACTCTGTCTAGGGGATGTGAGACTCATACAGTTTATTTTCTTCATCAGTAAAGATATAGGTAGGTTATTCAAACAGAACAATGATCATGCTGGTTCTAAGCTTAGTTATTATTTTGACAGACTCACAGAACAGTTGCAGTAGGAAGGCAGTTCTGGTGATCATCTAGTCTAGCCCTGTGGTGCAGAGGTCAGTTAGCAAGAGCAGGGTGTCCAGGGCTGTGTCCATCCAGGTTTTGAACATCTCTGAGGTTTTTCAAAGTATCCTTGAGATTCCACATACTCCCTGTTCCTGTTCCAGGATTTCACCACCCTCGCAGTAAAAACATCTTTTATGTTTAAATGCAATTTCTTGTATTTCCATTTGTGCCCATTGACTGTTGTCCAGTCAGTGGCCTCCATGGAGAAAGGCCTGCCTCCATCTTCTTTAATCCCCTTGTCAGGTATTACACACATTGGTAAGATTCATACCATACATATGAGAAAAGTGATCATCTCATTACCTTAAAACACACAGGATGAACACTGAAGATTAACAGTCATTATTTATGTAAAGTACAGGGACTGGAATGTGGGATAAGAGCTTAAATTCAGCTTCTGCAGTATCATTTCACTAATAGCTTTGGCATCAGATGCTCCAGAGTAGAAAGCAGGAAAAATGTCTTTTTTTTTTTTTTTAAATAACATGTGCAGACTGGAGGAAAAGTCTTCTCTCCCTTTCACATTTACTTGATGGCTGGCTGCAGGAGCTTTGTGCCATAGGGATGTTTTGTGACAAGTGAGAGGGCTACTGGGGGAGGGCTACGTTCATTTAGACCCCAAACCAGCCCACCTTTCTTATTTCTCCAGTTACATCCTTAAAGGCATTAGCTATGTACTGCTGGAACAAACATCTACATATGAAGTTATGCATATGCATAATTTTGCTTATAATTAAAAGCGTCTCAGCCTTTGTAAAAACCTAAATTCTTGTTTCACTCACTCCTGTGACAGGAAGTTCCACAAGTTCATTTCTCCATATGTCAGGAGTATCTTGAATGTTAATATAATTGTGCTCAAATATCAGCTTTTGTGGGGGGTTTTTGTTTGTTTGTTGTTTTTTTGTTTTGGTTTTGGTTTTGTTGATGGTCTTTTTTGTTTGTTTGGTTGGTTTGGTTTGGTTTGATTTGATTTTTTCCCCCTTGTTTTTGGTGTTTGAGGAAGGACTACTTTTTCTTTGATCATGCAAAATTCTTGGTGTATCAAAAAATGACCTGTTTTTCAAACTTGCTGCCGTAGAGAGGTGTCTCAGAAGTTGCGATTCCATAATGCAGAAACAATGTCCATGCTTCGCCCTGTGTCAGGTCCCAGCATTTCATGCTGGGGTGAATGTTCTCTACTAGTGCTTACTAACAGACCAATTACTTACTGATGGAAATGCTGTTCTGGTGATAAAAAACACAGCACCTCTCTCTTTCCCTTTCTTTCCAAGCCAATGAATAAAGTACAGTCATTTTAACTTACTCTCAAAGGGCTGGTTTTTTTTTCCCCTTTACATGAAACTTTATGGCTTTTTTCTTGACTTTAACTACATCTATTCCTGAAATTCCTATGCATAGTGCTGCTTGTGGAAACATATGGAATAGTTGCCATTTTTGTTTACTATATATTAAACCTTTCATCCTATTATACTGAAGAGCTATACGTAATTTGTTATTCACGCTTGGAAACCCCTCTGTGAAGTCTACTAGCTAATATCTTCATTTTATAGTTTGGAAAACATAACCTTAGAAAGCCTGAGTGGCTTTCCCAAGACTGCACCAAGAGGCAGTGACCACGCAGCCCTGTGAGTAGCTCCCCTTCATTTGCCTGATGTCGGGGAGCTGAGCACTGTCCTGTGAGACCCAGCAGAGCCCAGCTCCCTACTCACTGTGTGTACAATACACCACTCTTTACAATTAGGTCAATAAATTTTCCAGACTTTCAAGCTACTTTGTTTTACTGCTTTATTCACATTTGTCTCATAATCACAATAACAGGACAGGTGTGCTGCTTTCCTCAGCAGCGATCCTGGTCCCCTGATGGAGCCAACTCCCCGGCCTTTGACCTCTGAGTTTATCCGCTCAGGAAACCGGTTTAGTGCCTTGCAAAACAGCACACCCCTACGATTAGCACTTAATTACAGTGAAGCCAGTAGCAGATCTGCTAAAGTTAAGGCAACTTTTTGTATATGGATCATATTTTTTGAGTGAGTTTAAGTTTCTGGCAATCAGGTTGCCTCACGTTGAGAGCCCGCATATAGACAAATGCATTTTATTACCTGCTATATGCATCTGTGTATGTTAGCTACAGAAAAATCAGGACAGCAATTCAGTTTATATTTTACTTACTTTAGTCTCTCTCCTTTCAACATTTCAAAAAATACACAAAGCACCCCAATTCATAATCCTGTTTAGGCACCACTCAGCCAGGACTTTAATCTGCAAGGCAGACAACTGCCATCACTTTAAAAACCTAATTCAAACTCACAGGAGTATTACCAAATAGGCCCTTAAAAAAGTAAAATCTGTGTGAGACAGAACTTTGAATCATATACCCTTTGCTCAGTTCAGGACCTCAGACAAGACAAGCATTGCCAAGACAAGAAAAAACGCAAACCAGCATACAACAAAACCTCCTAGAAATTATGAAAGTAGGGATATTAGTAACCTTCCGACGTCTTTTCAAATGTCTAACAGACAAGTTAAAAGCTACTAATGAGCATTTCAATCCATTTTCCCAAAGTACCAACTCTAATCTGTTCTTTTAGAAGTACTTTGCAACATTATGAATTAACATCTGACAAAAATATCTCAGGGGTAACAATAAAATAATGATGCTGTAGCCTCCAGTTTATATTACATTACCAAAAATAATGAAAAAAAATATTGTTGCCCCAGAGAGACTTGGAAGACATTCAGATACAGTAGAGCTGGGTGTGACATGAGAAGATAGATAGATTAGACAGATAGGACTGAACCAGTTAAGAAACTTTCGGGTATTCAGCTATCCAGTGTAATATCCACTCTGCTGATTGAAGGCTCTAAACTCGTAATGAGTTCATATCATAAGACTCATTCCATAGTCTGATAACTTCTTACAGGTTATTCCATTCTGTGGTAATTTTTAAGGATAGATGCTTAGTTGTTTAAGTGTTTCTGAAGTGAACAGATAACATATCTGCATGTTTAGCAGATGCATATCTTTCCCCAGAATGAAAGAATCTTGAATACAGACTTACACCCCTCATAATCACTGTTCTTCTGTGGAAGAGCAAGAGTATTTTTAATCATTGTTCCAGATTTCAGATACAGCCTATTCTGCCATCACTATGAGGTGAGTCAAGCTGTCTAATGGTTCTGTTATTTTCGTACTACACAGGCATGTACTGAGAGTCTAGTAGTTCAGTATCAATTCATCTTTTGGCTGAGACATCAAACTCAGATTTTGACCACTTATTGTAATTAAAAATCCCCATAAGCTTTTCACAAAGCATAGATGCTCACCACAGTGTCCTGACAAAATTCCAGCTTTGCATAATTATATTCTCCTCGTATATAATATAATTATATGAAATAATTATATTCTGCCTGAAATCCCCATGAAGTTTCATCTGGATGTAGAATCCTTCTCATTTCCAATCTCAAGTTGTTGTGCAATGCTGCTGTCTGCTCAGAAATGTGAATCACAGACAGTTGGTGGGGTTTTCTGTTTGTATCTTATTTCAATATGCCAGTTTTTGAAATTTTTAAAGCATTGCAAAATAGTTTAGTCAGACATCTTCAGAAGTTCATTTCTTGTTAGCTGTAGAACAGAACAGTGTTTTGAGAAAAAAAGGAAAACAGTTTTGAAATATTTGCATTTAGCTTTTTTATTCTTACAGCAAACTGCATTGGGTTTGTGTGGCAAGGTTTTGGTAGCAGGGGGGCTACAGGGGTGGCTTCTGTGAGAAGCTGCTAGAAGCTTTCCCCTGTCCAATAGATCCAGTGCAGCCGGCTCCAAGATGGACCTGCTGTGGACAAGGCTGAGACCATCAGTGACGGTTGTAGTGCCTATGTGATAATGTACTTAAGAAGAAGAAAAAAAAACACCTGTGCAAGAGAAAATGCAGCTGGACAGAGAGGCGTGAAAAAGCTCTGCAGAGAAGGATGGCAGGAGGTGCTCCAGGTGCTGAAACACAGATTGCCCTGCAGCTCATGGTGCAGTCCATGGTGAGGCAGGCTGTGCCCCTGCAGCACATGGAGGTCCATGGAGAGCAGATATCCACCTGCAGCCTGGGGAGGACCCCATGACAGAGCAGGGGAATGCCAAAGGAGGCTCTGACCCTGTGTGAAGCCAGAGCTGGAGCAGGCTCCTGGCAGGACTTGTGGCCTCCTTGTAGAGAGGAGCCCGTGCTGGAGCAGGTCTGCTGCAGGGCCTGTGACTCTATGGGGAGCCCATGCTGGAGCAGTCTGTTCTTGAAGGATGGAAAGGACCCACACTAGATCAATCCACCACAACAACTACAGTTTACAGTGGAGGAACTTTATACCTGTAGTTTGCTTATCAGCATGAACAGATTTTGAGGATAGTGTAGGACTGATCCTGGAGGAATTTTATAGATGTTGTAGCAAGTATAATTTTATTTCCTCTGCCAATTCAGTGCATAGCAGACAATAAGCTATGCTAATTTCATTTTACCTTTCTCCACACTGCAGTTCTATTAGGCATGGTTTCATATCAATAATGCAAATCCATGAAGGTCCACTTAAAATGGCAAGTGAACTGAAGTGAAATATTGCCATGTCATTTCTGGAAATGGCAATACAATTTCAGGAAGAAACAGAGCAATACATGCAAGCCAAATTGAATTGAAGCAAGAAGATCTCTGTGGGGCTTTACAGTGCTGCCACTATGATATCACAAGAAAAACAATAGCAGAGCAAGTTGAGATGAGAGAGAGGATAAAGCTAAATCAAAACAAAATGGGTCAATGCAAAACCAAGCAGATGAAATCACAAGAGAAAACCACAAACATTGCTCTCTTCAAACTAAAACCTGGGTAAAATATCAACAAATCCTACTTGAAAGATTTACTTTTGTTGTTTTCTTGTATGCATGCACATGCTTCAATACAATGGTTATCAAGATCCTCACATCAATTACTGCTGCAGAACATTGTGTCTGTCATGAGTTCTTTGCAAAATGGTTGAAAAAAACAAACTTAAACCCAATAGAATAGATACATTGATTAATACATTCCTGAGTGTGAAATTTGTAGATAACGGGACAGAACATTCACAAACCAAGATATGTAATCCCAAGGCACAGTGGATACTGTATTCACCATACACAAGGTGAAGAAAAACACCAGCTTTACAGACCTGAATATCTGTATCAAAAATTATTAAGCCAATGGCCTTGTCAACAGCATTATTCGTATGTGTAAAATGGACCTAGCTGGGAAGTAATCAGACTTCATTATCCTTAAAAAGATGACATCCTGAGTACCTAGACTTTCAGACTCTCATAAGCATTCATTTGTCTTCACAGCACCTACGAAGTAAGGAAGAGCCTTTTATTTCAGTTATCATGTCACCAATGCACAGGGACTTAAAGAAGTATTTACATATATATATAAATGTATATGTATATATATGTGCAAAGAGATATTTATTGGAATTTTCAAAAATACATTACTGCATAACTCCCACCGCTTTCAATGTGTAATTTCCACAGACTATTGCACTGCAATATTACCAATTTAGTACAGAAAAAGTTGGCCACTGTTAAGATTTCCAACAATAGCTCCAAATTCTCTTCAGTAGCTAAAACAATGAATTTTCATTTCTTCTCCCCCCCCCCCCCCCCCCCAATCAGTGCTGAAGTAAAAGCTCTTGAGTTGAAAGGACAGGGTAAAGGACATAGACCAGGCGACGAGCTAAGCAGCTCTGTTGAGCAAAGTGTGCTTGGTTGTAAATTTGACCATCAGTTCATTACAATGTGTCACTCTTTCAAAGCTTAAGACAATGTCCCTTAGCTGAAGTGTTATTTTGAATCTTGGACTGTTCTGGTGTTCTGGTGTCATTTTTTACTTGCTCTTCATATCCATATAGCATACTTGAACAGGCCAGTTACCCCAAAATGGATTGTCAAGTGCTTCACTCTTTGATCTCCAGCCCAAACTCAAGTACTTAGGTGCCCTATCAAATGCTTAGTGAGGAGATTGAAAGCCAGAAAGTTGCAGTCTGTGTGCTGTAATCAGCTGGATAAATGAGTTGGTTAACCCTTGGAAGTTAGTGTCCAGCCCTGTGGCAGAAGTGGTCACATCCACTCTGCTCTGGACACATGTATTCATTTTGTTCAGCTCTGTAACTTCTTTATGTGTCTATGTGTCTGTACTTTATAATTAGGCTAGTGTGACTGATTTTGAGTCAGAGTATTAGAAATGAGGGCTATATACCAAAGTAATTCTTTAATGGTACACATTTAGGTGCACATGGGACATCATAGGGATGGTAAGCTTACTGGGGCAGTCTAGACCAGAAGACAAGAAGACAGGTGTGGTCATGTCCATATCTATTAACAGGAGCAGTCCCTGGAGTGATCTGTTCCTAGAATCATATTTAGGCTGTATTTCAAAGAGGACTATTTCATTCCAACAGAAAGCACAAGTGTGGGCACACATTTCTGCAACAGATAGCCCAGATGCAAGGACCAAGAATATAAATGGCAGAGAAATTATTTTACCGTCCAGTCACGTTTTTCTCTCATATTCCAGGCTCCTGTATAAATTCTAGTCAGTGGAATGTATAAACCTGTATGAACTGTCAGCTAGATAAGCTTTTCTTAATTTTATCCTGCATTCTGCTCATATTCAGTTATTGGGTCTATTTTTGCATCTCGCTAGCCCTTTTAATGGTTATTACTTTCCACTTATTTGATCAGACTCTACAATAAGGACTGTTATTTTCCTCTGATTAAAAAAATCTGTGTCTTCTGGTAATCCCATATGAAGGCAGGCTGAGAAAGTTGGGGCTTTTCAGCCTGGAGAAAAGAAGGCTGCATGGAGACCTCATAGCAGCCTTCCAGTATCTGAAGGGGGTCTACAAGGATGCCAGAGAGGGTCTCTTCATTAGGGACTGTAGCGGTAGGGCAAGGAAGCGGTAATGGGTTTAAACTTAAACAGGGGAAGTCCAGGTTAGGTATAAGGGAGAAGTTCTTTATGTGAAGGTGGTGAGGTACTGGAACAGGTAGCCCAAATAAGTGGTAAACGGTTCATTCCTGGCAGTGTTCAAGGCCAGGTTGGACAGAACCTTGGGCAACATGGCCTAGGGTGACGCATGGCCAGGGGCTTTAGAACAAGATGATCTTAAAGCCTTTTCCAACCCAAACCATTCTATGATTCTATGAATTAGAAGATGTTAGTTACTTCCTCATCGTCCATGAAGCCCTGGAAGAGGAAGAAGGTTCATGGGTTATTTTTAAGAATATAAATATAGAATATTTCCACATATACTTAAGAAAAACTAAAGTATATTACTGAAGTATTCAAATTTCTTAAGTAGGGATCTGCACTTTCTATGGAAATTTCCAGGGGACTGAAGTTCAAGACATGATGAAATCTAGTGGGAAATAGGAGATGAGAAGCCCCTTCTGAACATAAGTGATCTGAATTCTCTCTTAAATCCCACTCAAATGTTCAAATAAAAGAAAATTATTGCTCTGATATTAAATCAGATCTGCACAAGCGTGCGAAATAGGCTATTTTAGTCTGCACTACCAATATTTAGTTGTTGGTTTTACTGTTTGGTTTTGTTTTCTTTTTCCTTTTTATTTTATTACTTCAGGCCTCATCCACTAGCTCATAGATTTTCTGCTTTTTACAGTGCTACTGATGCATGCTTTTCTGCTGTAATTCACATAACTTGACTTGTGATTTTCACCCAGTGATGATAGACATTTTTTTTCAAAATCTCACCCGCTTTCCCCCTCATATACTGATATATTTGTGCATTCTATGTCATCTTTAATAGCCCTGCATAATGCTTAGACATCATCTGTCAGTTGCATGTCAAATATGCAACAGCCTTACTAAAACATAGCATTTTGGTGCTATATAAATGTCATTTTCAAAGGAATATAAAGGGAGATAAATATATCCTGCTTAATGCATTTTCATCAATCTTACGCAAGTACCGTGATGAACAAAATTTCAAAATAAGATCATGTTTGCTGTGCTTTAAACAGCATTAAAAGTCATAAAACAACTGTGCTTTTTCTGTTTAGTTTCCTGTATTGAATGTCTTGGAAAGATTTAATGAATCTAATTAAAGTAATTACAGAGAAAGCCTCTAACATTTGTTAAAAGAAACAAGAATTAACTTAATCAGCTTTAAAATACAAATAAACCATTCCATCGTTGAACTATTACTTTCGTTTTATCAGACTCTCTGAATTCTGAAGATTCCTATGAACATCCATTTTTAACATTCACTGCCTCAAGTTTTTTATATTGTGATTTGTAAATAAATAACAAAAGAGATATTGTTTATTTCATATAAATCTGTTCCAGTTTTCCAAGAGGAAACTAGAGCTCAAGATGTTTTGTTGTCACATACTTAACTTTTCATAGACACAACATTAAGGCTGTGTTTCAAAATACAAAGCTGGCATCAATGTTCTAACAGCAATAGTACTCTCTTGTAAAACAAGTGATAGTTATCGGCTTTTCTTCTGGCTCTAGAGTCAATGAGCAGACATCTAGCAGATGCAGGCTGGCCACCTGAAAACACCTCATCTAAAGCCACCTGTACAAAAATTAAGTCCCTTTTAGAAGGGTATGGCCTATTTGCAGTCCTGGAGATATGAAATGAAAGGTTTACTTTAGGGATATACACAGTTGCAGTGCATTATGACTGACTACAACTTGGTAAGAAAATGAAATTTTAAACTTTTAAATGTAAGTATTCACATAAGACAGCTTCAATTTATTCACCCAGTCAAGAAGCAGAAAAATGTTAAATGGCCTCAGTATCTGAAAAAAAAAAAGAGCAACAGCACCAGGCTCTTAGGACTGATGTCAAACTGATCACAAACAACCCAAACCCAAAGCTTTGTTCATTGAGTTATTCATAGAAATTATTAAACGCTTTTGAATAATGAATAAATTTGAGAAAATCAAAACCAGCTCATGGACAACTGACAAACAGAAAAATCTATATTTGTTCAAATAAATTATTCACTGTGAATTATCTGATCAGGTCTAGTGTTAAAATATAAGAAGTATTTCTCAGAGCATATGTGACTGAAAACAAAAGAGCCCAAAGCAGACAGAAATGCGTCTGTATCAGAATTTACAAATCAGACTTGCTTTGGGCATAAAAAGGAAGGTCCCTCATTTCCTTAATACCAGCTTTCATGACTAATATTAGAAGAAATAGGAAGTGATAGAACTATAGAATCATAGAATTGTTTAGGTTGGAAAAGTCCTTCAAGATCAAGTCCAGCCATTAACTACTAAACCATGTCCCTAAGTGACACATCCACACGTCTTCTAAATACTGCCAGGAATGGTGACTCCACTACTTTCCGAGGCAGCCTGTTCCAATGCTTGACAACCATTGTGGGGAAGAAATATTTCCTAATATCCAAGTAAATAAACTCCAAATGAAATGTTTTGGGATGCTGTTATTCATAGACATATTCTTACTCTCAAAAGGCCAATCTTTACAGTAAAGTTTAAGTGAATTTTATTTGATGAGACAAAAATAAATTTGTGTGAAACCAATTTGATCTAGTTCAGCATGACACATTGCGATATTCAACATAAATATTCTTTCAGATGTGTTACTAGTAAGTGATGGATTCAAAGAGGACCACGAATGACATAAAGGTTGTAGGTTAACTTCCCTTCCCAGTCCTAGATATGCTCTACCTCTACCTTAATGTGGATCCATACTGGTGGAAGAGTAAAGAACACACACTGTAATTGTTAAATAGATCTTAAAGAAATCTGAGCACTTACACTCAAAACTATGATTCTGCAACCTCCTATTACATATCCCAGGAAACACCTAAGATCTCTAACTGCTTTACTTTCTGTGTTTTTCAAGCAGTGGTGCTCCATGTGCACCCCAATTTCATTGTCTTGAGACAGTTGAACAGCTCATTACTTAATTCCTGCTTAAGTCAAACCAGAATCTAAAATTGGGCATTCCTCAATTCCCCCTACGAGTTCCCTGGGTCTTTGATCTGGATGATGTTATCAAAGCATAGATAATACGTACCAGCTGTATTGATCTCTGCATAAAATGCAATTGCTGCTGCTGTTCTTTATATAATATTTTTTGATAAGGATGTGGAAGACCTGAGGGAGAAATACTGTTGTTCTTTACTGACATTTTTAATTTGGTGACCTGCATTCAGCTAAAGGAGGGTTCTTCTGCTTCAAGGTGAGAGACTGTTTAACTCAGGATAAAGAGAAGACAGCTTTCCTAGAAGCGCCTACATAACCATTTGCAGACAGCAATTTAAGGGTCACTGGATAGAAAGGGAGAGCTATCAGTCACACCTCACGCTACAGCTTAGTAATGGAAGTCCCTTCCTGTAAGAAATAAAGTCTGGTTCCCACGTGAGTGTCCAGTATCCTTCCTGGATTTTAACTTGTCACTCTTTCTTTTCTCTCTTTTTTAATTTTGAAAGAGCTCTGCCACTTTTCTTCAGACCTTCTCAAGCCACCCATAGTCTTGAATTTTTAATTAATTTACTTTTTAACATTATAACCATAATTTGAATATGTTTGAGAAGAATTCTTGTTGAATGAAATCCCCTGACTCTTTCGTGGGAATAGTTAGTGTATGGGGGCCTCCTGCACACAGATCCCATTCTGCCTGATGGATCCACATCAAGCACAAGATCCCAGACTGCCAATGGATCAGATGGTTGTATTATTCAGGGCATACAATGCTTTCTACATCCCTCAGCTGTCCTTTACTCACAAACACTTTGGAGGCTGAATGCTTAAGCACTTTCTGGGGAAATGGGTGATTTGAGTTTTCATAACTTGAGACTGAGCAAATAATGTGGTTGTTTCTCAGAGCACTTCTGTTGACAATCCGTGACATTGATGAGAAGAGCATCAGCAGCATTTGGTCAGGTCAGAGAAGGGCACTTTGCCAGTGGACTACTCCTGGTGGGCTGCAGCTCCTCTGACACTAGTGAGCACCCTGTGTGAGGGGCTGATTCCTCCTCTTCCCTCTTCCCCAGGTGGGTATTACCAAACATTTCAGCCTACTGACTTCAGATGTTTCCCTACTGATTGCTATAGATACCACAATGAAGGGATTAACTTTAAGTTTAGCATTCAGCACAAGGAATATGGTTCTTCTTAGCTGCAGTAAGGCGCCAGCTTATAAAAAAGTAAAATCAAATACATGCAAATCTTGTTTTACCCTCTACAAAATCGCAAGCTTTTTGACTTGAAAAAGAATGGTAAACATTACGTCTCTAGGCATGCCTCACTTCAGAGATGCTCTTGGCTGGAAGTCAGTCAGGCTCAGGATTTACCTTCAGGTGGAGTATTTACATACTCTCAGCTCTACCCAGTAATATGCCAGTCAATTTAACCTCTTGTGCCTTGAAAAAATTGTATATTGTGAAACATAAAGAAGAGAAAACCAGAACTGTGCATGACATTTTCTTACCTCAATAAGTTGCATGCAAGCCGTGTCTGCTTGCAGCCTTGAAAATTTAGGTAAATAGTACAGAAGTCTAGTGATAAGGTGAGAAGGCTATTTTTGTTTATAATCTTTATATTTAAAGAACAGGTTGTTTTTTTCTTGAAAATTTGTTAAAAACTGTTTTGGTTTTGAAGAAACAACTCCCCACTTTCTGACTTTTAGTCTCATCCATTATTCCCTCCATTTCCACTGCACTTTAAGAAAACAGGAAAAAAGTAGGAATACCCCAGCCTTTTAAAGTTCAGCTGTAGATCATGGACATAGCATTACAGACACACATATGGACTTGAAAACGTAAATATATGTAATCATATTTTTTCTGACACACACTGAATTTTAAACAGATTTTCTAACTTTTTCACCTCGAATTATCATTTGAACTGTCAGAGACCAGTCAGGGCAGATGTGCAAACAGTACTTTACAAAAAAACCTTTACAAAAATTGTACTTTACAAAACTTCTCAAGTTTCCCTTTTGCTTCTTTGCTTCTGTTCATGAAAGCAGGAACAGTATGCAGTTCTGAGCATCTCACACGGGAGGTCAGGCAACAGCATCAGCAGTTTCTCTTCCCAGGTGTTGCTGTGACAAGCCATTTGTTATCACAAATGATGGTGGTCTTCTGGTGGGATGACTTGGTTCCTCCTACAGCAGGTCCCTACCTCCTTCAGTGCTTTTTCCCTGAGGCCACTTCTAGGAACACAGATTTATGCTTCCTCTAATCATATGAAGCTTAGCCAGAATTCACTACTGGGATAGTATCTTGGTTTGTTCCTTTTCAACCAAAAATTACTTATTGGAGCTACTTCTGGAAGAGGACAGCTGTATTCTATGAAGCTTTCCTAGTTGCTCATTTACATGCCTTCGACCCTTCTGTTTTTCTGGTCCCATAAATCTTGTTCTGGTTTCTACACTGAGGAACAGACTGAATGGAAGCTGCAGAGGTTGCTCCTCCCGAGCACTGGGTATTCTCTCAAATGGCTGAAGTGCTGGATTTGAACTCCTTGCAGACAGAAGTATTGTATCAGCCCTTCCCATGAAGTCATGGAGGACTAATCTAACTACCAGACCCACCAGACCCTAAGCCATGAGAAAGAAATATTTATCTTCTTTAATTTGATGTGGTGGGAAGAAGTGGAAAGCTGTATTATATGAACTACTTTCTTGATTTATTGCAGAAACAGAACACTCAGCTCCAGTATCATTAGTTAGTCTCCACTGGACTATGAAATTGTAGCAATTACATTAATTAATGCTGGATAACAAGCAACCAGACAAAAGAAGGGAACTGAGAAGGCACTTGGAAGCTCACATTGCTTTCATTCTATTGCCAGTGTGAAACAAATAAACAAACAAAAGAAGTTCTTTTTGGACCCCACTCACAGCCCCACCGGTTTGCTGGTTCTGTTCCTCAGCTGAGCACAAACATGGGCCCAACAAGGAAGTCTAAGATTAGCAGCTTGTTAACGTGATGAATTCCACCAAAGCCATGAGTGGTGTAAAACAGGAATAAGTGCTTCTAAATTTAGCAGCTCACAGTGATTAAAACCTGGTGCAACCAAGAGAAGAATCAGCATTATGTTCTGATTCGTGAGCCTGCAGAATACATTTATTCACAAGAGGGCTTCCACATACAGGCACAGATTAGGAAAACTGAGCCTACTGCATATCTCTTGCCAGTTTTGTGGTCTTTGCTAATGCTTCTCCCTATAGCATATGCTATTCCCTTGCAGTGTATGCTTTTTTATATGGTTCAGAACAGCTGGTGACCAGTTGATGGCTGCAGATAATTAGCATTTAATTGTTGCCAGTTATGTTTTCACCTGTTCTACTTAAAAATCCTTCCATTGTGTCAAATCTAATTACTGTATTTGGATCCTTTTCTGCAAGAACATAGAATGGTAAAAAGCCCTGTATCAGAAGGAAATCAACTCTTTCTGCAGCAGCTTCCCAGGAACGTTTCAGCTTGTCTTTGCTACTAAAGATATACACTTGTATAAATTAACTGAGATCAATCTGGAGAAAATTCACATACTGCTTTAAAAAAGTTTGGATCAAAACCAAAGCCCTGAACAACTATATTTAAATACAAACGATGATTTTTTCATCACTTTTATACATTTTTGAGGGTACGTATTAGGTAATTTCTTTTCTTTCCTTACAGGATTTACCAGCCAAGAATCCAACACTGCAGTGGGTTCGCAGTAACAAGAAATATGATTGAATGTTAGTGATTAGGAATACTGTGATACTTCTCCAGGTAAGTCCATTGGTGAAGAATGAGTAGGGCTGTCTGCAAATCTAAATATGCTATATATAGTCAATGAATTCAATTAGTCATCAATTAAACAGACTATCAGAACCACATCAATGATGAAAAGATCACAGGTAGGAAATCTGAATACACCAGGCTATAAAAGGACAAACACTGTGTAACAGAACAGTAGCAGGATTAAAGTATAGATATGGACAAAGGGATATTTTAGATGAAAATTCTGTAACGCAGTTATAGCTTATTGGATACTGAATACAAAGTTTAGTGGCTATCCTAATTTTGACCACTAGCACAAGAAACATGAGTTTTCTAATACCTGAATTTAGCATTGCTAGTTGAAACAGAATTCAAGAGTAAACATTAACAAAGTCAGATTGTCACTGACTCTGCTAAGCTGAGCATTTCTTGACAGCATATTCTAAGTTTTGCTGGGATGATAAAATGGCATGTTTTGTTCCCCCTCCTTTTTTCTTTTTCTTGTTTTTTGTAATTACAGGGGGACACAATATTCAGGTTTTATCATAGGCCTCACGAAAATCAGAGATGAGTTGGGCAGATTTATTATGTTTGTTTTCTAGAGGAAGAAAATGTAACCTTCTTCAGCAGTGAAAAATTAACTCTAAGACAGGGAACATGGTGATGTTCAAAAGAACATCAAACAAATAGAACTTTCAGTTCTTATGTACAGAGGCCTACATTGTCAGAATCCCTGGAAACCCGTTAGCTGTAATAATGATTAGAGAGCAGTAAGTGCACCTAAGTTTTTAAACTGGTCAGTGGAGATAATTATTTCTCATTTCTGTGAGTTTTGAGAGCTGTGTAAGGAAGTTTTTAAAAGGTATTTTAATTCATCTTACATTGTTAAAAATGCTGTTTTTCTCTCAATCACAATAAATGTACATGGAATATAGAAGTTACTCAGCACCATTCAAGAACCAGAATACCCAAACCTAGGTCAGGTAAATATTATTTAATTTTATCCAGTCATAACACTAAGTGATTCTCTAATAAATGTAAGACTTACTGGGAATAGAAGCAGCAAAACTTATAAAAACTAGGGTGCATCTTCACTAGACTTGAATAAGAGGCCTACAGTATAATTTTTTTACTGCTCAAGTAAAAAGACACATCTGGTGTATGCTGCTGGGATACATGTTTGGAACACTGCTGGGAATCTGGGAGAAGCAAAGAAGTCATCAGGAAGTTACCATTGACGGCCTTGGTGACTGTGAGGCAACAGCATCTCTCTGGGGGTTTTAAGCCTACTTTCTGTATTGTCACATCAGCTGTTGAGTCTCAGCTCTCTTATGTGTTGCTTTGTAACTTGGTCAAATCTGATTGAATTCGAATTGCTTTATGTGGGAATGTGTTATTAGCTCAAATACATGTCCCAAAAGTATTCCTAGAGTGAACTTCTTCAGCGCCTGTCTTAAGCCAGATGTCTCCTCTTCCTCCAAAGCACAAGGATGTGTCCTCACACCTTACCTTTGCTGATCACCCTCAATTTCTACCACAAAATGTGGCCGGAAAACAGCTGCTATTTCTAAAGCAGCTCACAGTAATGTGCAAGGTAAGTGCCAAGTCCTGCACACAGAGAAGTGTAATCCCGTGCAGGCTGTGAGGGACTGTCCAACTGCAGAGCACCTCATCAGGAAAGGACCCACTGAACAAGAAGTTGAATGAATGTGAGCCAACATTAGTGGCCTTCATGTATGGTTAAAATCCAACAGTACACTGGGTTGTATCACAGTGATTATGCCTCTCTTTTTAGCACTTGTGAAGGCCACCTTTCAAATCTTATGTCCACTTGTGGGCTCACAGTACAACACAGACAAATTGGATGAAGTCCATTGGACTTCAGCAAGATGGTTAAGGGGACTGAGCATGTAGTGTTTGAGGAACTGTAGACATGCTAGGACACAATATATGAGGAGTTGGCTTGTTTACCCTAGAGATAAGAAGATTAAGGGGGCATCTAACTGCTGTTTTTAACTACTTAATGGGGAGATACAGAGAGATACAGAGTGAGACTCTTCTTGGCATCTTACGGCAACAGCTTAAAGGGCAATGGGCACAAGTTGCAGTAAATAAATTAAAAATGTTTTTTGCTGACAGGGGTGAAGCATTGAAACAGAGGCCCAGAAAGGCTGTAAAATCTTCACCTTTGGAGATACTATAAAGTCAGCTGGATAAACCCTGAGCAAACTTCAGCAACTTTGAAGTTGTATTTGCTTTCACTAAGGATGGAAACAGTGAATCTCCAGAGTTCTTGTTTTTGCTGAGCCTGTTCTGTTCCTTGGGCAAAGAAGGGCTACCAGGGCTCTGCAGGATATCAGGCAAGTCCATCTGTATCTGGCAGGAGCTTATGATGTACATTTTTCTGAGACTAACAACCTTGAGCCCTTTGTAGAGAGCATTAATGACCTGGAAGAGCCTTTTGGTGACAGGCCTCTATGGAGGGAGATAATCAAGGCAGGAAAGAGACAGACAATTCCTTGGCTCTTTCTGTCCCTGTATTTGAGGTGTCTCCATAGTGACATTGGCTCAAAACCTGATGGGGCTGAGGCAGGTAAGGGAGTCAGTACCGTTACACTGCCAGAGAGCTTTGAGACACCTACAATACAGAAGGGTGGGTTGAGGTGTGTGCACGAAAGAGGCATGTCATAACAGGATGTGGGGATGTCACGTACGAGAGCTGTTAAGCTTGAGTTCAGTCTTGCCAAAGCACAGTGTAGATGCAGTTGGCATGAATCAGAAACAATCGAAGGCCTATTGTACAAAAGCAAATGGATTAAGTCACTGTGCTCAGAAAATACAAGCCTCAACTGAGCCACTGCTACCAAAGGCAGGATAAAAACAGCCAGAGAGACAGTGCTGTGCACAGCAACATTGTTTATCAGCTAATGCATGGAAGCACACACATGCAGAGCTTCACTCCCAGAGGTAATAATCTGCCAACAGCTAAAGCATGGATGGAGGTGCTTGCAAACTTGTTGATGGAGATAAGAATCTGCCAACAGTAGGCACCACCTGTATAGCACTGGATTGTGGTACCTCTGAGTTGCAGGAGCAGCAGGTTGGCAGTACTGCCTAATCTTGAATAAGATTAAATCTCAGCTAAACAGCTGTTTGTATGTGCCTATTCCTTGGGGTCTGCACCAGAAGTCAGTATGAGTGGCTGCTACCATCAACAGTCTCCAGACACACACAGCTTATGTACACAGAGGATTTGTGACTCCTTGGGATTCCCAGTGGTGCCTTGGCTTAAGAAACATGCTATGCAAAGTTGCTGGGTTCAGATGTATAATTAAGGGGCAAGATAGGTACTTGGAGGCACAAGAATGAAGAGTTCGAAGGATAATGTTGAAAGCCTGTTTTTGGAAGGCTGATTTGGAAATGACTGAGAAAAGTAATAGAGTAGGACAATAATGTAGTAAAATATGAGTAAAAAGGGAAAGTAAGGAAATACCATGTGTATGAGTAGGTGATCTGATGAATGTTATCAGTGACTATTTGAATTTTGCAATTCTGCTAAAGGACTTGAGAAAGATAGTGACAGGAATGGACGAACAGTTGTACTGGTGGCTGGATGGACACCTCCAGACTGTAAAAATGTGCTACAGGCCTCTGTGTGCCCAAGGCATTTCTAAAATGAGAGCATATGGCAACTCCGATGATTACTCTGGGTAGTAAACAACCTGCTTACACAAGAACAGGTTTGAACAATCACAAAACCTACAGCTGAGAAGGATAGTTCTGTAGGTCAGCGCTGATCAAAGATCAAAGATTCGGTTTCAGTGAAAAGCCTACACGCTTTGGAGAAAATTACCCAGTCCTTTTCCAACTTAGTTTTCTATCCCTAAATAGCAGAAAAAATATAAAGTAGAAGAAAATAATGTTTTGTGTTTGTTGTTTGGGTTGTATTTTTGTGTGTGTGTGTGTGTTTTGCTGCTATTTTTTTCTGTTTGGAGCATATTTTTCTGCACAAAAGCAGTACTTCTGCAAGTGCAGGATTCAAGTCTTGGATTAAAAATTCTTCAAAGTAGAAGTTGTTCAACAGCAAAAAAAATTAGGCTTTGATTTTATATGGGGCCTCCAGACATTATCACAATAGCATTGTAAGCCCTTGTCCTGGCTTGCTGGGGGAACCACAGCGATTCTTCTGACTACATGGAGCAGTGGCACAGACCGTCGCCTCCCTTCTGAACTGCAGTGAGAAAAAAGACTTGTACATTCTATTTTCAGCTCTTCACTGGCTTGCTCTATGTCTATAATTGCAACAGAACACCCTACCACAGAGAACATGAATAAGCTCAAATGGGTTACTTAAGGGTAGCTCAGAAAAATATCCCAATAAAATTAAAACCCTTCCATAAATTCTTATGTAGAGCCCCAAGGGAAAAGATATAGAAAGAGAAAACTACAGTGAAGAGGGTCTCCTGTCTCCTCATTTTATAAAAAGCAAATTCTTGAGAAGAAACACTTTATTCTTGTGAATGGAAGAGTCCCCTAGACTTACTGCTTCGGCAGTGGTTGCAGAGGGCTGCAGTCCTAGATCGTGCAAACAAGCTCCAAAGAAAATTAATTAATATCCTCAAACAGCACCATATGAGTACAACTACACAAGGCTACATTTGTACTATGCCAAGTTGAGCAGACATACAAGTTAACTCTCAGTACATTAGCTGTAGACCCAACAATATACTCCAGTCACTATGGCACTGTGCTGGGGCTAAATGAGGCTCAAAGCTGTGCACACCTTAACTGTTCAAGGACGACAGCTACTCACTTTGCACTATATTATGCTTTGAAGACGTTTCAATAACCTCATATACTATAAAGCAGGGAAAGTAGATAAAGCCAGGGTTTGTCAATACAGTAGACCTCTAAGAAAAGTTAGGTTGATTTATATAAAGCCTGTTTATAGACCCAGATTTTCAAAAGATTTGGGTGCATCAGCATTTTGGCTATGCAGCTTGAGTCATCCTTAGAGCTTCTTTTCTGAAAAGCAAAGAGCTTGAGACTTCCACCTGGGCATGTTCAGCTAAGACACCTGATACTGCTGATCAACTCGAAAATCTTGGTCCTGCTGAGCCTTTACTGTGTTTTTTTTAAAGTTATGAGTAATAACCTAAGTATATACATGTGTATATATACTTATATTTTAAATAAAGCACTCCTCAAACATCCTTTTAATGACTTGAGTTTAAGACCCACAAATCCTGTATCTCAAGATTTTGGAGCTCACTTACCTTTTCATGCCTCAGCTTTCTCAGACGTAAAATGGAGAAAGTAATACTTGCCTCATAAGGTGTGCCATAATCCACTAGCATTGTACACACAGTTCGAGAACTTCTGGTGTCTAGTGATAAAGATTAATACTTCACATTCCTAAAAATTTTACATAAAATGAAAAAGATAAAATGCATATTATAAAATAACACTTCGCTGTGGGCCTTAGGGCAGATTCATTATATTCAGTTCAAAACTTAAGTGCACAGGGACAGATATGCCATTTCTCAATAAAATTGCTGACTGTTAAAAGGGTGTTTCCTTGAAATTTTCTTTGTGTCATGCATTGGCCAGCTTTTACTATAAAGGCTAAATTCCTGTTCACTGAGTCTTATTATGCTCTTCACACTTATTTCTGAGCAATTCACACACCTCCAACTCTCCCTGGTGCTGAGTCAGCATGCAAGCCATGTTGTGTCTCTCTTAATTGGTTTGATGGTTTCCTGTAACATGCATTTTTGTGTTTGTGGAGAGACAGGCTTATTAAGTAATTATGCATCTTTAATATCATAACTCTCCAAAGAAGAGATGCAGATCCTAATATTGTATGCTTGCCTCTGGAGACCAATGTGTTAGATCTCAAGTGAGTGGCCAAAGATAGATCCTTATATGACAGTGTGAGGTGTTTTGGCAGGGGAAAGAGAAAGAAATCAGCTTATACGCTGCGTTGTCCTTTGCATTTCTCTGATAATACAACCCTATACTGCTCAGGCCATGAGATAAGTTAAAATAAGTGTAATTTCTGACTCAGCTGCAGAATTTCAGGACCCATGACCCTAGATGTTAACACATACCTCAAGGGATACATTGCTTCATGCTGCATGTATAGCACGACTGTACCTGCGCATTCAACGTGCAACAGCTAGGGTTTTCTGTGAGGGCTCTCATGGCTGATTTCTCTGTTTGGCATCAATTATGTGATATTGCCACCAAGGCAAACAGGTTGCATGTTTCATGGGCATGAGCAAAGCTTGTCTCAAACTTGCATCTCAGCTGAGGTGAGTTTGGCCTTGATTATGGCCCACAAGTGCAATAAAGCCACAAAGACCTGTTTGTGAGGTCAGGTTACAGGATCTCTTATCTTTATCTGTAATTATAATCATTTTGTTTCAGTCCAATACCACCGACAGAGAAACCACTGTTTCCTAGAAATACAGATGTACTTAGTTGATAGAACTTTAAAAAGGGAAGTAAGATACCTGAAGCATCCAGGGGCAATATTGGAAATATCTGTCAAAAGCTCACAAGGACTGCAGCCTTCAGCCCTGCCAATTGCTTGTGGAAGGAAAAGTCTTGTATGTTTAAAAATAAGAACCATAACATGAAATTTCTCTTAATGTGAATGGCTTCCAATACCGCCCTTTGCTTATACAGAAGTTGAGCTCAGCCTTCCATATACACTGAACAGTGGATTTAGCTCATCCCAGTCTTCTAAAGAAGAAAAATGAAACAGATGGGAAAATGTGGTTTTGTCCATTTTTATGTTCACTAAAGTTATTTTAGTCTCTATACCTTTAGATTGTATGAAGTGGTTAAGGATGCTGTCTGACCTAGGCAGTACAGGTACCAACCACTGACATTTCACTGTAGCTAAGAACTAATGACAAATGTTTGGTGGGAATGGTGGTAGTGTTGACAGAAGGAGAAGGACTCCTCCAGACTTAGTTGAAGGTAAACAGAATCAGAGACAGGTCTGTGGAGAACAGTTGGATTGGGCATGGGCAAGTAATGCCGTAGACTGGAAATGGTACGTGGAGAGTAACTTACTACCCTGAAAGAAAGCCAGATTTAAAGCTGAAAGGTAAGGGGCCTTCACATTTGAAATAAAAATTGTCTAATCCTGGAAAAGTTGATTTTATTATTTATTTTATTTCTAGTGGAAAAGCAGGCATAGCATGAAGGCACCAAAAGTACTGCAGTGAAACCACAAAAGGTATTAGGGGCACTGTGATGTTTGGATGCTGTCTGCAAACCTAGAAAAGCCTAAGACTTGTTCTGCTCCAAGACCGGGTCAGTGACTGATGAGTTGGAGACTACTACAGGAGACTTTGTCAGCAACTGAATTACAGGCAACAAGATCCTTAGGATCCCTCCCATCCCTCACTGAGTACCTTACATTTACTAGGTATCCTGGTTTCAGCTGAGACAGAGTTAATTTTCTTCCTAGTAGCTGGTACAGTGCTGTGTTTTGGATTTAGTGCAAGAACAATGCTGATAACACACTCATGTTTTGGTTGTTGCTGAACAGCGCTTATCCTGATCAACGACTTTTCAGTTTCCATTGCTCTGCCAGTGAGGAGGGGTACGGAAAGCCAGGAGGAAGCAGAGACAGCACAACTTACCCAGACTAGCCAAAGGGGTATTCCATACCACAGAATGTCATGCCCAGTACAGAAACTGGGGAGGGAGAGATGTTCAGGGATGGGCTGGCCGTTGGTCAGTAGGTGGTAATCAGTTGTATTGTGCATCACATATTTCTCTTGGGTTTTATTCCTCTTTCCCCTTTATTATTATTTTATTTTATTGTTATTATATTTTACTCTATTTAAATTATTAAACTGTTCTTATCTCAACTGTATTTTTACCTTTTTCTGATTCTCCTCCTCATTCCACCGGGAAGGTTGCGGGGGTGAGCGAGTGGCTGCATGGTACTTTGTTGCTGGCTGGGATTAAACTACGACACCAAGTCTCAGGTTGAACTTTAAAAAGTGTGTATCTGTGCTGGCATAAATGTTGCTTAATAGTCACTGATTTATCCTTTGTTGTCTATTACTCCCACTAGGGAAGATTTATAAATAGCTCTTGCTGAACTTTTATGTTTTAGTTTTCCTACATCATCCTTGTCCATCAAAGCACCCAACACACCCATATTATTTTTATGTAATTAAGTTTTCCATTTTAATTTCAGTGACCTCCCGCAGATTGGCCCTCTCCCACAGGCAAAGTGATTATAAGGCAGACAGTGCTACCTCAGCATAGTATTATTTAGATGTGGTCACTAACCAAACCCCCAGATACCCACCTCAGCTCAACTCAGCATCCAAATTCAGCTCTGAAGCTCAAGAAGAGTAATCATTAAATGGTCTGAATGAGGCCATCGAAATCTACTAGTACCCAAATCTGAGATGTATTCACTAAAACTCTGAGCCTGAATCTATGGGATAAAGGATACTGTATTTTTTCACTTATAAAGTACTACAGGGACTGCTGTGAAGCTCTTTGCATTCTCTCAGCTGTGTGATTTTTCAGGTTTTTATTCCCCCTGTGTCAGGAGCCATGAATTGCAGCACTGCTCTCGGTGCACACTTGGTGGATGCAGATGAGCTGTGGTACTGCCCTCTTCACATGGCTGGTGTGGGATCGTGGTAGCCTGTGTTTCCTTCAATTCCATTTCATCATTCCTAGTCTTTCTGTGGAGAGGAATATCTAGTGTTGGATCTCATATCAGATTTGTTCACAGCAGTGCATACGCCAGAGGTAATGGTACACTCTTCCTACAGCATGTTGGCTGCTGTCAGACAAACACAGCTGTTCTTATGGACCCTGATATCATAACTGTTTTGATATTACTTCTTGGGTTTTACATTCTGTCCCTTGTTAATGAAGATTAGCATTTCCCCTCCCTTTTCCCTGCTTTTCCCACTTCCCAAAGGGTGGCTGTCCTGGCATGATGTTTTCAACAATTTTTCCATAAATAATCTTCCCAGATAAATCTTTCCCAGCCTGCATGCTGATTTACAATGGCTCTTTTTTTAGCACATTTTCCCCAGAGGACCACAGCAAACTTTATTAATGTTTTTAAGCACAGTTAGTTTGTATTCATATAGTATTTCTGTGCAGCCATTACAGCAACAGAATATTCATGTGGTCTGGGGTGGCAGTGCAGAGGCAGAAGGATGTTGTTCACAGCCTGCATCACTGTAACTGTAGTCAGTCAGCCTTATGTTTCTAGGGCTTTCAGCAGCAAACTAGGTCAGTGGGGCCCTCTACATCAAAGCTTCTTCTTAGACACTGTAAATCGCATGCTTTTATACTATTCCTACTGTACACTGTGTTCTTCTGTAATTATAAATGTATGTTTCCCATCACCACAAAGACTTCACATTGCTCAAAGGAAATCTCTCTTCAAAGGCTTTAAACTGTTGAAGGGCAGGCCCCCTTCTGAGAGCTACCATTGCTTCGGGTGATTCCTTCTTTAACTCATCCACTGTAGAACCACCAGCCAATTCAACTGGCCTGCATCACACCGTGTCTGAACTGGCCTCCGGGTTGCATTTCAGCTTTGGAAAATGGCACTGCTGAATTTAAAAATGCAGACTTCATAAAAAAAAAATTAAACAAAGAAGAAAAAGAGGAAAGAAAGAAAGAAAAGCAATGAACTGTGTCCCAAAACCATGAGGCTTGAGCTACTTACTGTTTGTTCTTTATCAACTCAAACTTACAATAAGAAAACACACGGCATTTTCATTTGCTAGTTGCACCTTAGAGAAAGTGAGAATTAAGATGATGCATTTGTGGAAAAAAAAATGCATTAAGATGACTCATTTGTGTAAAGGAATACATATATAAAAATTTTACAAATTCATTTTATGAAAATATGTATATATGCATGTGTATATATATATATATAAATGCATGCATAATGACTTATATATGCATGTAACTAAAGTAAAAACTCTGAAAACACTTCCTTCTATGATAGCACTCAATACCATGAGTAATTCCACTGAAGTTAATGTTTTCTTTTAGGCAACGACTTACCCATGACAGCAAGCACTAATAAATATTTGCAGGATTGGGACTTAAAATTAAGGGGCATTTAATGCTAGCATTTGAAACTCATACTTGAAAAGCAGTCATGAATGAAGATAATTAAGTGTATAGCAGTAGCCAGACACTATATTAGTTTTATAGCTAATTATATATGAAAATTAGGAGTTATCTGCCTCACATTCTTTACAAAACTGGGCCTGTGGATTGCTAAGGTCACACAGGAATGTTATGACACATCAATAACCCAGTTTTTCATGTTCCCTGTAAGCATCTAAACCCTGAACAGCCTTGCTTCCCAGTTGCCTTCCCCTTAGCCTACAACATGGCTCCCCCCATCTAAAGTCTCTCTACTCTTTCTTTCTCCCCATTTAAAGCACAAAGTGTGTATTTATATTTTGTTCCCTATTCCAATTGTTTCTTAGATCGCACTGCTGCTTCTGACATCCTGAAAATCCAAGGACTTGTCTATCTCAAAATATTTTACACATGTGATTAGATATGGATAACTATGTTACCATGATGATAACAAGGCCATTCCTGGGGATGAGATCTTCATTCCAAAAAAGATATGCAAGGAAGAAAAATCATCCTTTTTCTGGAAAAAAAATGTTTTCACCAGGAGTTTTTGTATAACAATAGTGCTTAAGATAATTTAAAAATTCAAAGCAAGCAAGCCTGCCTAACCTTTGGGCAGATTTCAGATTTATATGAGTTATAAGGCTGGAAAAATAACTTGTGAACTCTACCTGTCTGCAAGAGCTGAAAGGATCAGCCTCATGGAAGCCAGCTGTGTGTCACAGCTTATCAAGGTGGCATCCTTTTCTTTATAACCTTGTAAGAATGCAGTTTGAAACGTAAGCTACTACAGACTGCTCCTTACAGAAACAGAAGTAACTGGCTTTGTACGATTGTTTTCTGTAGAAGAACATCACTGGCTGCTTTTGCTCAGTTAGTGAAAAGTGAAGGGAAAAATACCAGCCTATTTTTTTTATTCTTCACTTCAGACAGTTTGATAATTGCATCATTCTTTCCTTTTACCAGGCTCAGATTATTCTGATTGTGCAAGTGTCACTCTTTTAGCAAGAACTACCTCTTGGATGATATCTATATGGGACCAAGGGTCCTAGCCTCAGTGGGAAACCATCTTTATTATTTGTATTGCATAAGAACTTTGGAGTTCATGTCAGAAACTAAGAGTCATAGTTAATGGGCTGTACAACTGCAGTCAAAATGTCCCTTCCATGAAGATTTCTGACCTAAACCCAAAGATTTCTGGCTGTACCTTGTACATACAAATAATGGCAATGAAAAACTGATACTAAATCTGGTTCAAAAGTTCCAGTGTAGAAATAGTTTGGCAATGTGAATTTTCCCTCACCCATTGGTTAAGCTGCAACAAAATAGGGTAATAGAGAGTTGCAGTTTCAAAGTTTTCAACACTTTTTTAATCATCACGGGTATCATAAAGCCACTGTACCATATCATGGATTTAAAAAACACATTCATATACTTGAATACAAGTTCAATGTCCCTGTCTACCTTCAGTAAATCTCTAAATACAGTTTTCAGAATTTCAGATACAGTTTATGTGGAGGACTGTTGTGAACCTACTCTTGTCAACTCAGAACAAAGTTTAATAAGTGAAAACAGCACGAGAAGCATGAATGGAAACCTCCTGTCTGCTTTCTGCTTCTATTTTATTTCTGATTCAATAAAAGCTGAATAAGCCCCTAGTACAGAAACTTGGGACAATTCTTGAGCTTTGAGACATTAACTTTACATCTTTTTTGTTTCTCTGGGTTTTACCCTGCTCTGTTTCCAGATGGTATCAAATAAAATTTGGGGGAATGGTCCTGGTATTTTAGAAAATGCTTATTTCAAAAATGTCCATAGCTGAGCATGTCCAGGACCAAAAACATAGCATTCTTGTGGGAAGAAAGATGTTTCGTAGCTTATGATGTTAGGATTAAAAAGTACAACACTCCATTGTATAGAGTCTCCAATTATACTTCTGCTCAGCAGAATCCTTGCAAGAAGATATATGCAAACTAAAAGAGGAATTTCATCTTTAACTCATTAGTTTTCCATGGAGAAACCACATGGCTGGACATTAAAGCACAACTCTATCATTCAGTACAGGCTGTGCTTTCATTTTTGTCTGAACTAGAGCAGACAGCAAACTTTATTCTATGTCTGTTCTGATTTTAATAACATAATAAAAAGAACTTAAAATTAAAATTAATTGAAGTCAATAGGAAAAAATCGGAGGCCCCAGTCAGGTTCCAAATATTGTATTTTGACTTGTTAACTTTTCTCACAGTCAGTTTTTCTGTACTCCACTATGAATAGTGTTACTATACTTTCTTTAAGATAATCAAGACTGAATAAAAGAAACTTTATAAGGGTAGGAATGGAGAAAAGAGATAAAACTTTTAATTACAAGTTCTTTGAGCATTTACTATTCTTTTCTATATCAAAATGTTGTCACAAAACCTCTTTCCTTTAAAACCCACCCCTGTATGACCAGTGGAGCATCAACATAGCGAAAAAACACTAGTGTGAATATAAGTGTTTCAAGTTTGACTATCTGACCTCTGTTAAGGTAAGCAATGGACTTATTTAGTGATTTCAGCTGAGACTGATATTTCAGAATACTGTTGCCTACATACTGTGGAATTCTCTTGCCATACATATATTCTCACATTTGAACATGACCTATTGTCCTTTTGTGTAGCACAACTTGTTTGTTGGGGTTTTTTGAACATAAAAAACTTTGTTCTCCTCAAGGTGCTCTTACTCAAGATCCCATCTACAGTTGTACTTGAGCTACTGTCATTACTAGGTTGCCACAGAACAGCACCCTAGAGCATCTCCCATATGTTTAATAGTAGCTGTCTGACATGTAATATCATGAACTCCTCTGCTAGCTGTATTAGTCATTTCAGCATGCTATCATTCTGATGGTAAAGTATGAGACCCAGGCAATCCTGCTAAACCCACATCATCAAGGCAAACACCTCAAACAAGCATATCAAAGTTTTTTCCCAAATATGAAAATAAATTTCAGTAGAAGCTAAAAAACCTATTCCGAAAACTTTTGGGGTGGACAGTTGTTTGCTTTTAAGCACATCCATAATTTTTGAACTTCTATATATTCAATGATTCATTAAAAAGAAAAAGAAGTGCATAAGAAAATCAATTTAGTGGGTCACCTGGAGAAAACACATTTGCCTCAGACTTTGGAAAGCTCTTTTTGACTACTGGCTTTCTCTGGACTCTTTCAGTCCTTGGGCATGCTGGGGGAAGTGCAGAAGAGGCATCGTTCAGCTCATCATCAGCCGGAATTCCTCTAGACAGAAAGCATCTGTCGTCTACTCAGTGAAATGCTGCTCACTTGAAACTCCATATTCGCTCCCTGACAGGATGAGTAAACCTGGGAGACAGAGGGCAGGAAAGCTAAGCCTGTATGTGTAAACTGTGAGCCATGCACAGCTTCCGCCGTGGGAACACTCTCCTGGTGTGTTTGTTTGTTTGTTTGTTTTGTTTTATTTGTTCTTCTGTTTGCATTTTAAATCATATTCACTTCCTAAAATGCCAACAAACTCAGCCTAAATCTCATGCCAACAAAATGCATCTGTGCCAAGAACATATGAAAGGGCACTAGAACATATACTTCTATCCAGTTGACAGATGTACAGAGAGGGAGCTGAAAATCCGACTCAGAGAACAGTACATTCATGAGCAGAAATGCTGATTCATTACAACTCCAGTGAGGCAATGGTGAGAAAAGCCAACCAGCACACATGTGGGTTCAACTGTTATCACAACCGCTCGCCCACAGATGCTAACTGAAGGTGCTGATCCTGGCAAGTTTGTTGGTTACTGTTTAAATAAGCATCTTGCACGCTGTAGCAAAATACAGTTCTGCACTGCCGCAAGAATTACATTTTAATCTTTCTGTGTATTGAACTCTTGACAAATATGTAAAGATAGGACATCACAGTGGCTGTGAGCCTTGGTAGCTCCAGCACAGGACCACAGATCCCACCTCAGTCATCTGACTTGGGAAAATGGGGGAAAATCCTGCAACTTTTTCATCTCCCATTAGGATATAGCTAGACAGATATAATATGCCTCCTGTGTGTGCATCAGTGAATAAGGAATAGTTGAGACAAAGAGGTTAAGGAAACTGTTAACCCTCAGCATTTCCCCGTGACATTCACAAAGCCTTTGGGGGTACTGTTGGCAAATTACCAATATACCAGTAACCAGTAACACAAGATTTATTGAAACTTGAAAGAAAACAATATGATGCGAAAGACATGGGTTACGCTTTTCAAATGCAAGAGAAGGTGTTAAAACAAATTATAAAAAAAAGCAACTCGGTAAAACAGCTCTTTCTGACCCAACTATTACTATATCTTCCTGCCTAGATATTTTCCCTTCTTGTGTTCCCAGGGTGTTTTGCAAGTCCTCTCCTTTGAGTCAGCAAGCTTGCCCTGGCATGCCTCCCCTGGCTGGCCACGCACCTCTGGGCACTCAGAGTCAAAAAATATATCAAGGTGAAGGTTTTTAACACCTGCATGCAGGACTGTGCCCTGTTAAAAGGGAAACCAGTGTAACTAATGCCTCATAATTACATCTCAGAGCTTTCTTTAGCCTTCCGAACCAGTCAAAGCCCAAATAATATCCATCTCATTAGATAAAGCCCAGGTATCAGTTGCTCATTTGGAGGACTATTCTTTTCCGTGGGAACCAATTCAAACCTTTATCTTGTCTGCTGAGCACAGTTACGGCCTATATAACAGCCTCATAAAATGTGTTTTATTGATTCCTCTTTGCATGAAACATGAATTACTGACAAACACAGACATCCACTAGATTCCCAAATGCCATTTTTTGCCATTTAAAGCACATTTCTGAATCACATTTTTTTCACTATGAAACAGATGAGGCAGAGTATGTGCACATATGTGTATATGTATGTGTGACTATTATGGATGTCTGTCTGTTTACCTGTACTGTTAAATTACTTTTAATTCTCCAGCTATTTGGCTACCTCCTGTTCAGTGCCAAAATGGAAGTACGCCATCCCAGTCCTCCCACCTCTGCCAGTTCACTGGCAATTTTAAGGATTGCAAGATCAAGTATTAAAAAAGTCAGGAAATTCCAGCAATGTTAACTCAGCCCCATCTATATCCTGTGTATTTTTTGGCGCACATGAATAACAAAGAGTAATACAGTGGGGCCATTAAACTGGACATTCCCCACCTGCAGTAGTAAAATTCACCAGACTATTTGAGGCATTTCCCATTCTAAGTAGAAGGAGCACTGCAAGCAGAGTAATAAAGGTAATTATACTGGAGCAGAATGTCAATAGCTTAATGATGCCAACTGCAAGATTTACTTTTAATGAGGAAAAAAATTGAAATTGCAACTTATGTGCAATGTAGTAGGTTGCACCTCATTCAGCTTGAAATTTAGCAGGGCCTTCTCTAAAACACAATGAAAGTCATTAAAAAAAAAGGAATGTGTGAAAATAGTGTCTCTGAGGATACCTTTTGAAAGCTCTGCTTTGTTTATTACAGTTCAACCTCCACATTAGGAATAGACAACCTTTATTGACATGCACAAATAATTCACTCTATTCAAATGTACCTGGACACAATGAAACATCAGGGCATATTTAATCAACTGGTCCAGTATGCATTCTTCAAATGTACGTTCCTTAGTTTCGTTTTCCAGGCCAATGAGCTATCATTTGACTCTCTTCCAGTACCTTCTTGCCACTATTGCTGTTCTAGCTCCATCCAGAAAGGCAAAAATGTTACCTTGCAGCTGCAGAAGGCAATGCACCACAGTTCTGTTCAGCATAGACAGCAAGTATGGAAAGGTTATAGCTTTCCAAACTATAGTGTGTATGTGGAAAGGAGACAGTGGTAAATCTGTAGCATTATGAAGTATTAAATGATATCTAGTAAATATTTTTTCCTTCTATTTATTTTGACTTCTTACAGCTACATTTTGAAATTCAGATAAGAAAAACTCTGAATCTGAAATCAGGTTGTCCAGTTTCACCTGGAATCCTGAAACTGTTATGACATTGATAACAGTAATTAAATAATTTGCTGACATTTTAATTTCATGGTATCGGTTGTACTTATTAGCAAACCTTGGACACACTGATGAAAAAAATACAATCCTGTAATAGGAAAGAAGAAAATTAGGACAAGAGGACAATGGAGAATGGCAAGCAACAAGAAAGAAGTAATGGAAATAGCAAAAAATATCAAAAGTGAAATAGCAATTATCACCACATAGATTACAAGATAGTCTTTAGTCTCCCTTGGATTTGGAGGGAAACTGAGTAAGGCAGCACCTTTGCTGCTGGATTTTGTGGATCCTCTATTGATGTCTGGTTTAAGTCCATTTAAACAGCCTAAAGGGCACTTCTTCACCTTGCTAAGAGTTGAGTATAACCATGGGTGGCTGAGTACTTGAAAGTGAATGTTAGCATTGCAGCCATCAAGTCTTATGCTTCTAGCCTCTGGACACAGTGAATTATAGGAACACTAAAAGTATTAAGAACAGTTAAAAATATGGATGAAGAAACAACTTGATTTTGTTGATGCAGTTATTTGTCTGCTGTATTCTGCCTTAGCCAATAGGCACATCATTAACCTGGTACTCATTTTAGTTTGGGTTTGGTTTTAGCTTCAGTCTTTTCACTGCTTCATCTCTCTTATTAGTTATGACTATAAAAGAGAAACCATAATATGCTAATTTGCTGATGAAACAAACAGTTCATGTAAAATTAAAGTACATTGGAGCAGAGGGATAATTTTGATGAATGAAATAGGATAACTGGAGAATAAATGAGATATTTCTGCAAAACTTTTACCTAAAGCGTTTCTCGCTGTCAGAGCTAGTTTCTCCAGAATATGCATACACATGGAGAAAATACAAAGAAATCTGCTGTGGTCACTTAGAATTTATTAAAATACAGTTTATTGCTAAATGAAGTAAGTAGCACAAGAAAAGGAATGGCTAAGATGCCAAGAACACGGGAGCCTTCTGTGGTCACACTACCTAATGTTACCACTACAGATACTAAGTGAAAACTGATTCAGCATCTCTTGTGAAAGCAGGTCCTTGCATCATCAGAGTCTTCTGGTCTTTGATATGGCTCTGGGGCTGGGGAAGGTTGTGCTCTGACTCTGCCCAGCAAGGTTGTCTGCAGGTTCCCACAGTGAGGGCAACCTCACTGCCGCTCCCCATCTCCAGAGTCACTAGGGTCCCCTGACTGGTCTCCACTGCTGTGTCACTGATGCATCTCTGACACCCTTCCAAAGAGCATCTGAGGTCTTCCTGACCACTCCCTTTCAGCTAGCATTTGAGGCCTGACCTCTGTGCGTTGTAATCGTCTACTGACTCCACCTTGGTGACCTACCTTTCACTGCCCTTCAGCATCCACACTCATCCTGCTGCATCAGCTTAATTAGACAAGCTTGTAGACATGAAACTGGGTGAGAGAGGTGCAGGAAACTCAGCAGAGGTCACACTAAAGGGTGTGACAAGCAGAGGTGACAACCATGACCTACAGCCATGCACCTTGATAGGCTCAAGTTTATCTCTTTTCTAAGTCACAGGGACACAGGATCCCATGCTGGTTATCAATACCAGCTGCATCTCAAGCATTTTCCCACATGCTGTGAGCATGGCCAAGCTGCTAATGATTGCCACTGTCAACATCTGGTCCATTTTTACCTCTTTCCATTACTAACCTCCCATCCCTCTCATACAGTTACAAAACTCTTTTTCCTCCAGATAAGAGATGACCACAAGTGGGCTGTGGGTTTCAGGATATATACATGACCACCTTCATCTTCTGTGTGACAAGCTGGCGCTGGCTCAGAAAAGGAGCGTTCTTGTTGCCATGTTTCCCCACCCTACTGTCTGTCCCACACTTCAAACAATGATCAACATCTCACATGAGATGGTTACTCCAGATTCATGGTACAGAGGTTCAGTATTGCCAAGTCCTGTTGCTACTGGTGTGGAGACATACAGGGTCATAATCATATTTTGCTGTTGTGCTCCATGCTAGTTGCCAGTGTTATTCTGATAGCTACATTGGTATTATAGAGCTAATAGGTCAGTTGAGGCTTGTCCCAAGTTCAGTAAATGGTTTCCTGCATGAGGGACAGAACAAAAGAGGGGACACTTGCAACCTGTTGAGGAATTAGTATGGCATTTTACAGAGAAAACTGAGTCAGGAGACCCCCACTGTGAAACCAAAAATTAATTTGTTCTTAGCCAAAACCAATCATTAATGAGATATACAATACAAAGAAGATTTATGGTCCTCAAAGAAGATGGCTAGTTGGCATAATGTAAAGCTACAAAGCCACTCCACATCTAATAGCACACGAGGGATTGTCTGCCACATTGCAAGATGAAAAGAACAACAAGAAATAATCCAAATGAAGATTTACATACAAAGTGCCTCTCCTTCTGGAACAAGTCGTATTAGTCAGATCCTAAAGTTAGAAGTTATTTCCATGAAGTCTGCCCTTGACTAATTGTACAGACTTTTAATGCCACATATGAAAATGGTATGGGGCTTCAGTAACTTGATCAAGACATCAGCTTTTTACAGACATCTCCAAGTTTCCTGAACCATCTTTTTTTTTTTTTTTTTCAGAATTTATTTTAGAGTTGCTGCTGTTTCTCCTGAACTCCTCATTTGTGCGTACACTCTTCATTGCACTTAGCTCCTGGATCAATTAAAACTTTGTCGTGGGTATAAGTAGATGTATTTCTTCCCTCTTTTGTGTGAAACATAGATTTGTTGGCTGTATAGAACTGTTATTAAGACTGGGGGGGTCCACATGAGGCCGCAGTTTGACATCCTACTGTGGCATGCTTCCTCTGGTGTGTAAGCAGCAGCTGCTGAGCCCTGAGACTAGCCAGCAATGGGGGAATGTTGCTGCTGGTTTCAAACCTTATAAAATAGCTATAGTTCTACCACATTTTGCTTTCAAACTCAGTATTACATTTCCAAAGTGGAAACACCCACATAACTGTTAGTTGGCCTAATGCTTCTTAGTCACTTTTGACAATCCCTCTCAGGGAGATGAGGCATTTTAGAGTACGGTATCTACAGTTCATGCTCTAGACCCCATAGTGTTCTGGCTTTTCTTTATACCAAAACCAAGATATTCCCTAAGTGTGTTTTTCTTTGTTCACTGACAGACTTTTAATTTGCTTCATCCTTGGCTTTTCATTTCTGCCACAGTTGTCTCAGGGGAGGTGTTTGCCATTTGTTGCCACCTTCAACAAAAGTGTCCTGAATAAGGAGATTCTCCTGCTTTCTTCTAAACAGAGTGCATCAGTTCCAGAACACAATCATCTTCTTCAGACCTGTACTGCATTATTTCTTACTCATGGATTCATTCTGTTCCATCTCCTTCCACTCAGAAGTATGAGGCAGACAGTGTCCTTATGTTCAGTGTAAACTATATATACCACAGGTACCACCTTCTGCCTTTTTTAAGAGGGAAAACAAAACATAAACAACACAGCACTGATTTATTTTATCTTCCTCAAGTGCATCCTCCTCCTGGCATTGGTTAAGTGGTTACATGATACTCTGTCTCTGTTTTGCCACAGATAACTGAGTGCCCTAGTTCCCTCTGTGCTTTCGACATAGCATTCCCCTTCCAGCTTTCACTGACCATATGTCCTCTAATATCCACTTCTATTTCACATAGAAGAGATTATTTTCAACAACAGTTTAGCATACTCTTTATCTCTGTCTCTCTTCAGAGAACTGAGGGCTGAATCATCCTTTACTCTGGGGATAAAAATAATTATGGAAGGGCTAGGAAGCTCCATGAGTTTCAACTTGCAGAGTTTCTGTTGGGTTTGCCCATCAAGGGGCGGGGGAGGGAGGACAGGGTGTGGTTTTACCCGTAAGCTAAAAATACAAAAGGCAAACAGTGGTTCCAATAAGTGTAAACTACACGTTGTACCCAGTGTTATTATTCTGTATTGGTTTACAACCTGCCTTTCATGAGGATGTGATAGTGATGACTTCACTTCACCCATCACTAATACCGTGGGAATTGGTAACCATTTTACTGATGGCAAAGATAATTTGGGTCTGGGCACAAAAGAGAAATTACTTATCCAGCCAAAAAGAATGGGGTTCCTACTTCTTCTGGACAAGATTAAAGCCTGGAACTGGAATCAAATCTTTGTGGTCAGGGAGAATCTGGACACAGCCATGACTGAAAGGCAGAGAAGCAGACAGTGTGGCCCAGCAGGTGCCAACCAGCCTGCTGGCTTAGGCTGGGCTGCAGACTTGGCAAGAACATCAAGGGCTCAGGAGTAGGAGGAAGACAAAAGTCCAAACATGGGGTGGGGGATGTCAGAAGGAGTCTGAGAATCTCTCTAAGGGTGGGAGAGGAGGCTGAAGTTGAGCGACTGTCTTGGGGTGGAGGCTGCCACTGTGGGAGATGTGTCCATTCAGGGAGTATAATATTCTGTAGTTTCCAGGAATTAGGGAGGGTATTTTGAACTTGGACAATTAGTCCTTGGGAATGTGTGTTTCACCTATGTTAATTCCATTGCTTGGTTTTTACAGAGAGAAATGTTTGCCTCAATTTGCTTTTAACAGTGTGGTGTAAGAGTCTTGGAGGACTGGAACAACTCGATACACTAGGAAACAGAAAGTATCAAATTGGATTGAATTGATCAAAACTTAAAAAAACACCAAGCTCATGATTATATTTTTAAGAACTCTGCTATACTGTATAATTTGTTAGAAATTGCCGATATCAACTTTCAGTCCTATACTGTCCCTGTATCAAGTTTTTCTGAAATGTGTCATTTTATGGCTTAAAGAAGTAGCACAACAAAAGTATCGTGTTGTTTTATATGCTTTTTGTAGGAAGATCTTCCTCCTGTAAGGAACCTTATAATTATACTGAACAAATAGTCTCATTGTGACAGACCTAAACAATTTTTTTAAATACTAATTTCTGTCTCTTCTATTAGCCCAGACTGTTGTCATCAAGACGATCTTTCCTGCCTGGTCCTCTGACTATGTCATCTGCCTTTTTATAGTCTCTGAGTCACTTAATTCAATCTCTTATTAGTTTCGTCTCATATTCATTTTTTTCTTGTGATTGTTTTTAAGGTTATAAGCCACACAGTCTCTGCTTATGCTCTAAACTAATTCCTTTTCACACTTACTCATTACAATGTTCCTTGCTTTGCTGATGGTTCCAGCTTTTTATCTCCAAATCCCCTTCTCTCCTCACAAACGCTTCCATCATTTCTTCCACTCCACACCTAGCCTGAAAAAGCTCTCACTACGTACCATTGTCAGCCTTCTCTCCTTTCCTTATTTAAATTGTTCTGGAATTCCAATTTCTACATAAGCACATAGAAATAGTAATATTTTCATAATTAAAAAATATTAAATCTTATGTCACTACTGTGAATAAAACAGTGACCACATGATGATGCGCAGCACATATTTGTGACCCGTTGTTATAGTGTTGCCATGTTAGATATTCAAGTCCTGTGTACAGACTGCAATATTTTTAGTGTAAATATGAATTACTGATTTTTCAAGTACGCTTTTAGATTGTTACAAGACAAACAACAGTAATAGTGCATTGTAAGCAGATAGCTTATGTAAGCTGATCATTTTAAATCTAATAATAATTTGTTGTCAATGATGCTGACCACAAAATCAGTAGATAAATCAAACCCCTACCCTATAATGTCCTTGTGTTTTGGAAAACACAGTTTTGGTTTTTTTTAACTAACAAATGAAAGTTAAAAAGAAAAACACGAACTTATGGGCATTGTTATTTTTATAATAATCTGCCTATTCAGATACATTAAGTAGGTAAAGTGTGTCCTTTTGACATAGTTTTTGAAAACCACATATTGTTAAAGAGTAAAACAAATGGGTAAGATGCAACTTCCCAAGTCCTTTATTACACTGTGTGAAAATATAAGCCATCTGCAAAAAGAAAAAAAAAAAAAAGTCAGAAACTAAGAAATCAATTCAACAAAAAGTTTTGCAAGAAAACGGGCTTCAGAGAGACTTAAGCTGGTACACTAACGATAGGAAAGAAAAAAAATACAGAAGAAAATAAACAACATAGTAGGCTGCAAATGTCCCTGGGGTAGAAAGGCAAGTATTAAAGCATTTCCAGTATCCCGATATTGACATGTTGTGTGCACAGCCAAATAACTGGTATATCCAAATGAGGAAGACTGCAAGAAGTTAATAGTTGCTCTTTGTAGTATTTTAGAACACATTCTATGACAGGATTAATTAAGCTCTGAAAAAAATGTTTTACTAAAATTTATGGGCAAAATCAGGCTTCATGAAAGTCAGTGCTTGCAAGTTTAGAAAGTATTTGGTCTAATTCTTATCAAATTGTCTAGCAGTCTGTTAATGTTGGGAATTGCGTTGGATTTCAGTTTTCTGAATGTTGTACATTTTGGTGCTCACAGTGTGTTGTTTGAAATGGAAGATGTAGTTCAAGTGCTAATTTGAGCACGTATATTACCTTTATATTCGAAACTGTGAAAAAGTTTTTGCACATACTGTGCCAGTATTTTTGCAAATTGTTGAAAGGTAAAATGCATGTAGGATACGTCAGCCGATGGCTGTGGTTTGGGAAAAACATTTTATAGAAGTGTTCTTTTTTCCAAATAAAATGTGGTTCAGATTTCAGTTAGAAAAAAATAATAGGCATGATAAGTGGCACCTCTGCATTTGTTCCAGATTTTTTTTTTAATAAAAAAGTTATATAGTTCTGATTCCTTTTTTCTTCTCTGTTGTTGTAAGCAAATTCAATAAGAATTTCAGCTAGCTTTATATATTACCTGTAGAGCAGCTTTTCTTAATGAGCTTCTTAAGCAGCTCTTCTAAAAAAAGGCGTAATGGAAAAAATAATATCATCATGGAAATACAGAAATGGCTTGTCTCATCATAGGCATCATTATAAAAATGATCAGAATGCCAATCTTATGACTGAGGCTTTCTAAAGAATAATATTAAAAAAAAAAAAAAAAAAGAAAATAGAAGCTAATTTTAGGAGAAAAAAAAAAATCTAAGTGTTAGCAAGAGTCTGATATTCTTAAAAATAATGATGCATTCTTTTAAAATGTTACTTTTGTATCAGGCTCTTTCTACAGATGCAGTTGAAAAATGCAGTAACTTTATTTTTTTTCAGTGAACAGCATAAACTAAAAGGGATTAATCTCAAATCTTGGACTGAGGTCTGAACTGACCAGTCTAAGCTAATGTTTTAATCAGAATAGCAAAGGCTCTGCTGCAGAACCTGCCAAAGAAAGGATTTCCCATAAAAGAACCAGACATAATAAAAGAAAATTACTTTAAATTACCCTGATCTTCCCTCTGACTCATTCAGGGATGCTTTCTAACATGCCAGGACAAATCTGAAAGAAAACCCAAATAAATATTTGTTGTCAGATTTAATATCTAGTAGATATTATTTCTAAAGAAACCAAGTTATTTAAGTAGCATAGATTCCAATGTATTTCTCTGGAGAAGACACATTTAAGACAAGAGGATGTGAAGGTAATGGTCTAAAACAAAATTAAGCAAAAGCAAATTAAAACTGGAGAATTAGAGGGTCACATTAAGAACTGGAGCATTGAAATAACTTGGTGATTGCTAATGGTAATCCCATTGGCTAAGAAAAGGATTTGCCTTCTGGAATTAATAATGGCTCTTAAAAATATCTTCTTTGCTGATGAACATTAAAACTTGTAAGCTACCAGTTGCTCTCTAAAGTATAGGCAAGTATTTTTAGGTAAGTTATTATTAACAGTATGTACCACTGAAATATCTCACTGAATTTGTGTTAACCCTACCCAGAGAAACAAAATTAATGTTTCTGTAAAAATGTAAGCTTTCAGATGTTGAGGCTATCAATCAAATATGAAAAATTAACTTTGTGGATAAAAGCTCCCTTGATGTAAATATTCTGCTATTATACTGAAGACTGGTAATAAAAGAAAATACCCAGTTCTTGGATTTGTTCACCTTTTTTTTTGAAATATTTTATAATTAGGCTTTCAGGCAACCACTTTTGTTTCATTGATGACATAAAAAACAGAAACTAGATATCTGAGGAAAGAGTAATATTATTTTTTGATGTGAGCCTGTTAAATTTGGTAAAACACCCGCAAACACCTGGCATTTTCCCTTGAATACTTCAACAGCAAATATCACTTGATGTTAGCATTAATGAAATTAGCTTAACAGCCGAGACTAGCATATTGCACAGTCATTAGATTCATTTTGTACCTGAGACAGTGAGAGAAACATATGAACACATCTTGGGGAAAAAAAAAAAATGTATTCAGGAATGGGACACAGAACACGGCTAAAAGGCTCCTTTAAAATCTCCACTTTTAATTCTCAGCCTTTCACAGAGCCTTCAAGGGAAACCTATTATACACACAGTTTAATTGACTAAGGAGAGCGCTAAGCTATTGGGCTGGTACAGTCTTACTATAACAGTGTGCTTAAAGAGGTCAGCTCGCCCAGTGATGTCTTGAGAGGAGATACTGACTCTGCATTTTTAAGAAGCCATTTATTTGTAGGGAAGCTGATTAAATCAGCCAGGCATTGTATGTCCTCTGCCTCTGGGAAGGATCGCAACAGATTTTTAATAAATGCATAATATTTACTGAGCTGTATGAATATTCAGAAGCCAAGGTGTTTAAATTCTGATTATCTTTTGTAACTGCTTACCAGCCCCAGTTTTAAGGTTTGTCAACATTTCTTTTTCACTGGGTTGGTAGAGCATAACACTACACCTAAAAAAAATCTTAATTTATTATAAGTTTATAATGATATTTTTTGAACTATCAAGTATTGGTGTATGGCCATCTGCACACAGAATTCACTTGTACGTAGATTTATACAAATGTTTATTAGTGGTTCATGTAAAACCCAGCACAAAATAATTTGAAATTCACGAGTTTTCCCTGAAGTATGGAAACAGGCTGTAATATGCACTGGGACTGCAGCAGCAGGACTGTAGGAAGAGAACCCACCTGTTCTCTCAAGGGCAAATAAATGTAGCTGTGTCATTCTCCTGTGTTCCTACTGGAGCTTGTTCTTCTTTGACATCTTGGTCTCTTTAAACCTCTGTTTTGTCTATGTTCCTAAAGTTATTTTTTTTTTTGGCCATGAGACTGGAGGCTGCAATTCATTTTCCAATGATGTCCAGGAGGCCCTGCATGTCCAGAGAAAGCATGCAAAGATGGGGCTTGGGCTGGGCTCCTGAAAGCAGTCAAGTTGCTGTTGAGTGAAACCAATTGCCCTTGCACGAGGATGAGATAATGTGTCTGCAGCATCCACCATGGTGGTGCAACCACACACATGGCTGGGAAAGGAGGGCACCAGTCTACTGCAGTGGTGGCTGCTTGCCTTCTGTGCAAGGCCAGATCAGGAGTGTTGTAGCATGGACCCCTGGTGCCACAGCCTGTACAGTGAGCATGGGGAGGTGACCCTGCTGTTGGGGATGCAGACAGCTGTGAGCTTCTGAGCATGGCATGGCAGCATTCATTTAAGCACTACACTGATGAAAATGTGACAATTAGGCTATATAGGCACTGCAGGATTAAGGAGCGACTGGCAGGGAAATTGGAAGTTGTGAGTTTTGGAGGTAGGCACTGCAGCAAGGGGTCAAAATGATTTTGTGGTTCTAGCCTTTGGGGCCTGTCTAATGTTGCTGTTCTATTAATTATGCAGTTTTTTTTACAGGTATACAGAAGATGAGAGAGTTTGGCATTTTCTTGCCTGCTCTGCCAGCATTTATTCTTTGACAAGACCAGCCTTGTGTAAACAGTCTGAGCCCAATGGTATTTGCTTAACATTTTAATTGGGAAATATTTTAAAGGGAGGGAGCTCGAGGTGTCCTTTGTTTTCTGCCTGGTGGTTTCCCATGTTTCTCATGAAAGTGAACAGACTCAGCTCTTTTGTCTATTCTCTGTTTTCTTCTTGCGCTAGCATATTAATAAGACATCAGAAGGCACTTAGCTATTTGTAACAATCCACCATATAGCCATCTTTGTGGTAAGGGCAGGCCTGCCGTCTCTTGCTCTAATCATGCTGAAACTGTGGAAGGCATTGCTAAAGCAGACTGTTATATTACCTACAAATCTGTCATTTTCTTAACAGCCAGGAATAATCGTGTACATTTATCTTTCCATTTTTGGGAAGTCGGTGAGAAACATGTGTTCCATCACAACAAAACTGAGCACAACTCCAGCTGTTTTTTTTTTTAATTCGTGATATTCATCTAGAAGTTAGTGTTTAAACATTTACAAGAGACAACTTTAGGTAGAATAGTTATTTTTCTGCATTGTTGCTGTTGCTAAGGCAGACATACGTGCTGCTTGTTGAGAACAGCATTTTGATTAGGGTGCTTGGGCACTCCGGGAGCTGCTCAGCATGCTCAGAGCAGCGATCCCAACTTCCCAATGAGCTATGTGTAGCTCTGCTTTTGCTCTCTGGGCCATGGGAGAAGCTCCCTTTCAGCACACCTTGTATTAGCTGTTGGCTACAGACAGCAGAACCCAGGGTTTGAATCTCATTTGTGTGAGCGTGGTGTCTCCAGCACACAGCAAGCGGGTGGACACCACTAATTGGACAAGTCCACTGCGACGTGGGGCTGCCAGCTGGCAGGCACACCACCTCCCCACTTTAGCGTTACATGCTCTAAGGTTAATTCCCCCAGCGCCGAGCAGGTGTTTTGTAGAAGGCTCAGTTGGGATTTCCTAAGAGCTCGGCAGATCCGTGCTTGAAGTGAGAGTTACAAATGCTGGAATCATTGCTTGGGTCTGCAGGGAAGGAGTTGTTTTCACTTTCTCACGCTCAGCCTTCTTTGAAGGGGCTGCAAAAACTGTGGTCGAATTCTGCTTCATCCCTAGACAATTTGACCTGGTATGCAAAAGCAGCGAAGACACAGCCTCCTGCTAATCGTACAATTACAAATGGGTCTTTTCTTTATCTTAAGCAGAACAATTATATTCTATGGATATCTTTATTGCCTGTGATAAGAAAGATTATGTTTTCATGCATAGTGCATTGCAAGTGTTTTATGATATGCAGGGTTTTACAAAGCACTCAGAACAAAAACCTCCGGGAGGGGGGGGGGGGGGGGAATCCTCAGCAGACATAAATCAATGTAGTTGCACCAAAATCAGCTGGGAATCTACCCCTCTATATCTTTATAGTTCAGGCTAGCAGTATCTTTATAGCTCACTGTACCTGCATAAAGGGCAAACACGCTTAAATAAACATGTATCTTTGACTTCCAAAAGATAACTAGTAACTGTCAGAAGAAAAGCTAAAAATGTATAAGCTAAAAATTTAGCTGAAGTTAAATAAGAATTTTAAAGCAAACCCTGAAGAATTACTGAAGACTTTTTTATGATTACTGAAAATTTTTTGCGCTATTACTTTACTACAGGAACTTTTGTTCAACAGCTTGGGTCAGAATTGCCTGTGACATTTTTCAGGTTCAGAAAGATACTCAGGAAATACGTTTTTCTGAACTTATTGTCTTTTGATTTGTTGGGAGAAATGTAGAACTAGCTCCTTAACAGTTTTGTTGCTCTGTGTAGGTCATCGGAAGTGTGCCTTCCCCGTTTAGCCAGTATGTTAAGGAGCTGAGGGCTTGCTAGAAACCCATGATGTACCTTCTATAAGATTATTTTATGAGAGAATTTTGCTAATTTGCATCCAAAACTTTTTGTTCCATTAAACTTTATAGTTCCAAATTCTGATCCTCCAGTGCTTTGCATTTTGAATCAAATGTCAAATTTTAGCTAAGTGTATGAAAAAATGGTGTACAAGCTACTAATGATGGTGCAGAGAACTATATTTTATGTCTGTATGTATTTGACTTACAAATTCTAACGAATGAATGTGAAGAAGATATGAAGCAATAAAGAATCAGTACTCTTCCTTCTGATAGTCAGCTTTCTCCAGTATGGCTGTAACACTGAGTTTTGAAATCTGTCATACAGCGAGACAGAGGAAAGCCAGCTTCATAACTCAGCAACAAAAACTGCATGATGGCCCTTTTGAAAGTTAAAGGGTTTTAACTTAACATGTGCTTAAATGTTGTGTTTAAAGCTAAATATGTTCTTGAAGGCATCACTGAATTCATAGTCAGGAAATAATGACACACAATTATTAAAATGGAAACCTCTCTATTTTAAATAATTTTGTCTCATTGTTTCTTAAGTAAGGTTTCAATGACGCACTTGAAAAGCGGTTAACTTTTGAGAGGTGTCTACTGGAAAGCCATATGGAAACTCCCAACATTTTCTTTCTCACACGCTTAAATAGTAATTGTCTTTCCATTTAATATCAAAACCTTTCATTCTGCTGCACACTGAATACATGAAATATATGGATGTTCTTCTTGGATGTTCTTTTCGACGTTATCATCCTGCCAGTTTGGCATTACCTTTCCATAGATATTTTGTTGCTTGGTTTGGGTTTTCTCCCAATAAACTCAGTATTGAGCTCCTACAGATATTCCCTTATTTTCTGATTAAAAAGCAAAGCTCATATTAAACTGACTCTTGCATATCACTTTCTGGGTAAGGTAGTCTGAGCAAAGCATGAGTTTATGCTCAGAGTGGAAAGATCTTCCCCACAGAGTACTAAATTGTGGTATCCCAGGTGCTTTGACATGTAAATGGAACACCACAGGCATTAAATAATTGGGTCAGATATCTTCAAGATCTTTATTCTACTGTCAAACACAATTTAGATCAGATAATTTCCAAAGTTAAAAGAACTTGCTCCTGCTCCCATTAAAATCAAGAGCAAAATTCCCCATTGGTGCTACTCTGGGCAGACTGAAACCTAAAGACATTATTTCATATTTCGTTATTTGGTTTTCTCTCACACTTTTGGAATGGATAAAATGTTATTCCTATAATATTTTTAAATTCCTGATGGATTCTTGAATTTGCTACTATCTGTTTCATTTAATCTCCTACTTTCCTTCAGTGGCACATTTTGTTGCAAATTGTACAAACTCTTAACACAAGAAATTGATCCTCTTAATTCTATGGAGCATTGTTGGAAATTAGCAAGGCCTTTGGAGAAATCAAAGGCAAGATCACAGTGTCCTACATGCTCATAAAGATCACTGCCCTGCAAACACATGATAATGACTTTATGCACAGAGCAATTTCATTGAGTTCAGAGCTTTGATGCTACAATTTACTTCATGCACTTGGAGCCACTTTGAATATATGGGTTTCCTCACAAGTCCATGAATAATAAGGATTGGGGCATAAGATGACTTCTTAAGGAGTAGTAAATCAGTGGCATTAAGTATGAGAAGTTTGCTCTTTGCAAAGCTCCTTTGAAGTGTAAATGTTTGGGCATCATTTTGTTACTAGCTTGTTTTGTTCTCTCAAGCTCAGCTGGTGTGATAACACTGAGTTTTAGTAGAATGACTAAAAGTAGAGAAAAGCTCCGTAGATATTTCTAGAAGTTGAAAGTGTATCTATCTCATGACATTATGAATGCTGACAATCCCATTGGTTTCTAATAATTTCCAGCTTTTTTTTATTTTTAGCAAACATGCCAAAAGCTAGAAAATTCAAAGAACTTCACAGAATCACAGAATCACAGAATCCCAAGGGTTGGAAGGGACCTCAAAAGATCATCTAGTCCAACCCCCCTGCAAGAGCAGGGTAACCTACAGTACATCACACAGGAACTTGTCCAGGCGGGCCTTGAATATCTCCAGTGTAGGAGACTCCACAACCCCCCTGGGCAACCTGTTCCAGTGCTCTGTCACTCTTCTTCTGAAATAAATATATTAACATAAGCAATTACATGGCGTATTGTAGCCGTACGACAGAAACATTGCTTTTTCAAGAGCTATATGGAACTATTCAGTGTCTCTCAGAATAAACATCAGTAGCTTTTTATTTATTGTTCATACTAGGGGCTCACAGAAAGACTTATTTTGGTAAAAAAAAAAAAAAATAATCAGATTCAGAATAAAACCCTAACGTGAAAAATTTAACACTGTCTATAACCTGGGTTATGCCATTTTCTCACCACTATTTTATAAATACTTCTTTGCTATATTTTTGAATAGTAGAATAAATGTAAATGGACTGTATTAAATATTTGAATATAATATTAGGTAATTTTATATAATTTCAGAGGAATTCTATTAGAAAAACTACAAAAATACCTTCTTATTCAAAATAATATGATGGACTCCTTTTATTTTAAAACTATTATTTTAATTATTTTTTACTTTGATCATTAATCTGATTTCTTCAGAAGAAATGTTTAGATAGAAAAAAGTAGGGAGAAAATTGTGCCAGAATTGTGTCAGATCAAGCCCTCCTTATAATGAACTTGGTTGAAGAATCAGCTCTAAATTTTGCACTAATGCAACTGAGCATGAAATGTACTCCAGCATTATTTTCTTCTGAAATTCAATCACATTTTAGCTTTTAATTTTTACAACACTTACTGCACTGCTGAATACTTGTGCAGACAAGATTTTACATTCTGTTGAGGAAAAGTGTCAATTTTGTGTAAACTAAATTATGCATGTTAAGTTTTGGAACCATTTATTTTTTCTTTGAATGATACAATGCTCACATTAAATATAGATTGACCCTGGGAGGAAGTAGCATGAGCCAGTGATTTTTCTGTGTTGTGGGAACTAGAAGACCTGGGTCTGTTTCCAATTCTGCCACTTAATAGTTATATCACCTTGAACAAAGTCCCTCTAACAAAGTCAAATTTAAGTGCTTCAAGTTATATGCCCAGCTTCATATTCAAGCGAGATATGCAGATATTTATGAATGAGAGTTAAACTCTACAGAGTTGGGTTATTTATTTTGATATCTTAATATGAATACTGGTCCACAATATCAGGCTTTCAAATTTCATACCCTTTTCTTGAACATTTTTATGCCATCCACAGAGGGAATAATAGAAGTTCTTATAAGGGGGAAGGGGTAACTGCAAAATAAGAGACATCCTTTCATGAAGTATGCTTGTGATACATTTTCAAATATTCAGAGAACATCTGTGACAAATAGGAAAAATTCACTGTTGCTATTCCCACATGAGCACTGCAGTGGTGCTCCCTTTTTGAAGCATTTTTATCCACAGCAGGATGAAGCAGTTGCCAGTAAACTAGAAACTGGGAAGCTATCATTAAAGAAGATTCTGCACAAAACTTCACTTTGGAAAAGGCTTGGAAATAAGAGTGAGGATACGGAAGGAGGACAGGAAAGTTCTGCAGTTGTGGGTAGGGTCTGGAGAAAAGGAAGTGTCAGGAGTGGGATTGGGACAGGAAGAAGTCTTAGAAAAAGTTCTATGCATATTTAATCCCTAAAGACATTTAACCCCCAAGTGAAAACAAAATAAAACAAACACGAGTTCTTTTTTACTCTTTTCTGCTATAGCAGAGTAATGTGCACAACCACACTGTTAGCCAAGCCTTGCAAGGCAGCAGTTTCTGGGCTAATGGGAAAATCTGAATCCCTCACAAGAGGAAAAGGGAATCTGCAGAAGAATCTCTGCAGCCAGAGCAACCTGGTGTTCCCCTGTGTCTAACCTGAGCTACACTGTGCGTCACGGAGAAGATACAGCCCTGAAATGTCTCAGTTCAGAAGAACATGGAGTTATGGATTGCAGGCAGCCATTGGAATATGGTTCTAATTTGAAAAATCCCTTTCATTTGACTAGGCTACACCAGGATAACAAAGCCATGTGGTTATGCTACTATATCAGGATGAGGACAGATTGAACCTGTTAAACATATGATCAGTCCTTCTGTGAACAGAAAGTGTTGTTCTCCCAACCCCCCATTTGATTTCTACACTCACTATGCCCTGTTCTGCCCTAAACACATGTCAGCCCTTGCTTGAGTGCTCATTTCAACACCGGTGTTGTGTGAGCAGCTGTGCTCACATCTGTTGACAATGAAGGGGTTTGAGTTGTCGAGGTGCCATACTCCTTTGCTTTTGGTCTGCCTGTAACAAGGACCACAGCCAAGATGAATTCTCTTCTAGATCACTTTGTTTAGGAATTAAATACTGCAGCACTTATGTTACCGCTCTGCTATGCCATTTGGCTGTGCCTCTGTGACTGTTTGCTTCCACTCTTGCAAGGGCACGGCCCTGAACTTACAATTCTACATTGAATTCATTATGCCCTTCTATCACAATTCTCAAAAATTCAGATACTGACAAGAGCAGAACTCTTCTTTCCACAATACCCTGTCATCTGGTGTCTACCCAGGTTTGCTTTGCTCTTTTCTTACTTTATGTTACATGTTCTATGTGCTTTTGTCTCCCCCCTCTGCTAGCAGTACCCTGAAGGCTGGATAAGTATTCAGATCAGCTGATATCCTGAAGGGCTACTGTCTGCAATCAGCAGAAAATAAATACGGTATTTTAGGGCCTGGGGTATTTAAGTCATTGAGCTGTTGGTGGAAGTTACAGATTTCACACTTCATATAGTACCTTCTCAGCTCCAGTCTTATTCTTTTGCAGCAAAGGAGCCTTTATCATAATTATGGGAAGGTGTCCCCTCATCTGAATCAAACCCTACATTCATGAGTCATGTCAAATTAATGCAAAACAGTAAAGGAACCTGAAGCATAGCCACCTTGATACAAATTCATTGATGGTTCAGCAAAACTGAACTTACGTATTTCCACAAAGTTTGGACATGGTTTGGTTTTACACACCATGTCTTTCAACTGAACTGAATTTCCAGTCTGTTAAAAAGTATACCTCTTCAGAATGGATTTCAAGATCATGCAAAGACAAAAGTTGTTAATAGTTCAAGATTTCATTTTTGTGCATCAAAATTTACAACAGATTTAATAAAACTCCATTCAAATTCTTCAACAGCTTCTCAATCTGTTTGAATGTACAGCTCACACTCATGTATCACAAATTCTATTTCTTATAAAAATGTTCAAATGTCATCCAAGGCAAAATGAAAATTCTCGGAGCTACCTTTCATTCTAAGATCTAAAGCAAACCTTGCATGTTATCATGCTTTCCCCTCTCAGCCACCTCCTGCACCACACACACAAACAAACACACACCTTTTCTCTACGCTGGGTATCATTCAAGAATATGAGTAGGAATAACAACTCATACTCTCCTTGTAGCAGAGAGACAAACTGAATAATTTATAGGTTGCTTATTGGACTGCTTTATTCATATGCGGGTGTGGTGTGACTTACAAAGGAGGCTTCGAACCAATGCTAAGTCAAGGTGAATCACACAACTGATTTTGAAAGTGATGGGGTTGTGGTCACTTTTGTCTCCTGATGCAATTTCCTGGTTTGGGACACATAATGCTGTGAGTATCAGGAAGCTGAACTGGGTAATATGTTTGTCAAGGAGAAAGACCTGTTTTCCTAAACAGGTTGGTCATCTGCATTTTACACTAAAGACAATACCTATTTGTGTGTATTAGATGAACAATTATTTTTACTTACATTTATCTCTTCCTCATCAGACACTTATGTTTTGTATCTGTGCATATTTTGAGAATCTAAGCCACAACCTGATAACAGCCTTGTGTTTATGGTACTTCAATTGTGGTTCTATAGTGTACTTGACTTCTTTCTTCCAGCAATGGGATCCTCATCTATGACTGTGTCCTTGTAGACTGGAAAACTAATTAATGAAATACTATTATCTGGTAGGGACATTGTTTTATCATTTGCTTTTAAAGAAACATGCTACAGCATTTCAAGGTGGTGGGGCTTGGGACCACCTCTGTGGTCTGTGTTAGCACAGCACCTAGTGCTGTCTAAAGGGGTCTGGCTTTCCCAGGTGGTATCAACACAAAAGAACAAGTGATGATAGTCATATGGTTCCACTGAAGAGTTCCAACTGCCCCTGATCAGAGCTGAAATTAACTTCAGAGCTCACTGACAGAGAAGCCTGGAGTAACAATGTATAAGTGAATAGGGGAGAATCAAGCTCTTAATTTGTAATGCATAAACAATGAAATTTTGATTAAATGAAAGCTCCTGCTACTAGGTTTCTGCTTTAAAATGATTGCTCCAGAGGGTTAGAGTAGACAGGGGAGTTCATAATTAGTATACCAGGAAAATAATGCAAATAAATAAACAACTTTCTCAAAGGCAAAAATCCCAGAGTTACATAGCTGATGCTTAGGAATGACTGTTGGCTGGAAAGGTCTTTGCAAATTTTTCATATTCATTATCCTTGAGGCAAAGAGAATTAAAGCAGAAAAGAGAGCCTCCAGAAGACTTGAGTGCAGACAGCACAGACTCAATTTCCATCTAAAGTAATGATGTGAGCAATCTCACACCATTACTCCCAACTCCAGTAAGATCATTGTGTCCATATTACTGCCTACAAGCTGCACACACAAAAGGAGAAACTAAGGTTTCTCTCTCTGCCCCATCTTATTTGGATAATGGAGTTAAGTATGATGGGAGTTTTCATGTCATGAATGAGCAGCTTAAATGATAGAGAAATGAAAAGTCATCAGCAGCCAAAGGCATATGTTGGACTGACACAGCGTTACCACACTAAGCCAGAGACACTGGAGGAAAGTAAAATCCCACTTCTAGGACATAAAGGTCCTGCAGGCAGAGGTTGACAGGAAAAAAAAGGAACACATTTCTTTTGTGCATTTGCTGCTAGAGGCTAGAGGAGCACCTATTTAAGGAAGATTTAAAGGGAAAAGAAAACCCAGACTGTCAACACACTGTCTCATGTAAGTTTTAACTGGTTCTTTTCTGCTTAAACCAAATAATGGCCTGTATAAACAAAATGAGGTATATAAACATCCTATATGTAGTACATTCAGTTGAATAAACAGTTTGCATAGTAATGTAAACGGCTTAGGTGTTTTAATGTGCTGGTGTTATAGCAGGTTCTTAGTTACAGACTTCAGAACTCAAAAGGGAATGATTTTTCAATAAAAAATAAATATACTTGAGGACTGTGAATGTTTTCTGCCTTGATCTTACAAATTCTTTTCTCAGCTCTATTAGTCAGTTTCATAAAGTTGTAAATTGATTGGTAAAAAAAGTGTTTATTTTTTTCATCAGGAGGTGACTCGGAATAGCGGTAGTGTGGGGGTTTTTTTCCCCACATTGTGAATTGAACCATGAATACTTAAGGTTCATGACAGAGGCGGTGTCATTTCCTGCTTTCTTTGAAAGCTAAACAAAATAAAGAAAAATGCCTCCTGAGATATTTTCAAATTACCTAAAAAGGAAGAAGAAATTTGGTAGAAAATTGAATCTGGTAATTGATTCCTTGGTGTTACTCTTCAACTGGGACTGTGTGTACAGAATTTCATCACTGACTGCCTTTAAACTCTGCTGTTTAAACCTGGCTGTATGTCTGGTTACACTAAATACATTCTATCCTTTATGCGCAATAAGAAGGGAATCTCAGAAGAAGCCTTCCCAAGTCTGTCATCAGCTAAATTAGGAAATGAAAATTGTTTCCTAGGAACCATGTTATAAAAGTTATGGTTTCTTTTAAGAAATTCAGCATTCAAAACGCAGCTCAGTGTCACTAACTGCGGAGCCCGTAAGCACAACCAACAGGATTAAACAAAAAAAAAAATGCCAGAGGCGGGGGTAAGCCGTGGTGCTGCAGCATTTATTTCTCTCTTAATTACAGGTGTCGATGTCTCTGCCATCTGGCCTGTCTCATGACAAAGTCTCAAGAGCCAAAGAGTGCAGAAATAAATAGACAATTAGTAAAATGCATTGACTGCATACGCTGCTGAGTAAGCAATTGTTGCCAGCACTAAAGCAGTTTCTTCACCCACAGATCCTAGTGTAGCTTCTCCAATTGCTCTATTAACATGTAGGACCAGAGTCTGCTTTCTGGCAAAGAGGGAATAAAATGGGGAGCTCAGGAGGACTTGCTGAGTCATCAAGAAGAGTTCAAGTCCAGACTAACAGAAAGGCTGTCACTCTCTGATGCTAAAATAAGCTTTACAACTGGTTTCAACAGTTAATCTATAGGTAATATATTTTCAACTCAGATATCCATACACTGCAGTACATCTGCATAGTAGCACTGCTTTGTAGTTGATACTGGGGGAGGAAACTATAGCATGGTAAGCATTCTTTTCTAGATTCACAGAATCACAGAATCACAGAATCCCAAGGGTTGGAAGGGACCTCAAAAGATCATCTAGTCCAACCCCCCTGCAAGAGCAGGGTAACCTACAGTACATCACACAGGAACTTGTCTAAGTTTTACCGCCCAAATTGTGGTGCCTTTGTTAGGAATTTAATTCCCTGTCTCTAGAGCAGATGAAAAGGACCAGGTGCCTCCAGAGAGGGATTCAGCTCAAATATAAGAATTGCCACCAGAAGCAGCTGCCTGTGTACACTGACCACCAAAACCTGGCTGGATGCCAGAAGCTCCTAGGGTGGATCTAGGCAACCTGCTTGCACAGCTGATGCTGTCTGCACCCCCAGGCAGCTCACTGAAGCACGGAGAGAAAAACAGAGTATATGGCTCATGAATTTCCAGATAGATTTGGGTGGGCATCAATTTATGAAATATGTGCTGACAAGAACCCATGTCTGCAAACGCTCTGGACTTCACTGTGCATCCCTATAGTGCCAATGAGTGAAGCTGGCCCAGCTGGAAGCCAGGGTAACTGTAGTATTTCAGATGTGATATTTAACCCTGCTACACAATGAAACTATAAAGAAGCAGATTTTTTTTTGAGATAGCTGCTCTGACTGCTAAGCAACAGAATAATGCTGGTAACTGAGTTGTGCCTGGAGTGGGATAAGTCCTCAGTTTGTTCCTCTCACAAGCTCCAGTTTCTGGTTTCCTGTAAACTTTATTTGTACTAGATAGTGTCTCACGAATAGTAGAATGAATATGAAAACATGAAGCAACAAAGGTGCCCTCAGGGCATGAAGCAAATATACGGAATTTATGCAATATTCATTCATTTGATTTCCATTACTGTTTTTCTCTTGTGTGCAATGAATTACTCCATCATGGAATTTATTAATGAAAATATTAAAGCAAAACTAAAGCATGGGGTGGGGAAGATAAAAATTTCAGAATATGCATAAGAATATGGATAAACTGTATAACAAAGAGTTGTACAAAAAATTACAAGAGATCAGACAAAGGTCCATGTATGTCCTCATATTCTGACTAAAGAAAGATTGATTAAACCTACAATATGCCGGAGAATATCATGAACATGATACCATTTTCCTCTTAAGTGGAACAATCTGTTTTATGGTAAATGATTGCAAAAAAATTGCTTTAGATAGCTATTTAGTCCTGATAATAGCTTAAAAGCTGTATCATATCACCACAGCACTATCAGTCCAGTGTACAGCAGCATAGCAGTGGCAATCACAGATGCAACACTGAAAATCCGTTTGTGGGGTCACTGCTCTCTCAGCTGCTACAGAGCTGTGAGTGGCCATGCTGAGTTTTATTCCTTTCTTCTCTGAGATCATTAGGAATGTGAGTCCTACTCAGTCTTGCACTTACCTAGGAGGGAGGACTGTCATTACATCTCTGCTTGGTGCAGGTGGAACAAGGAAAGGAAAACATCAAAAGTTGTCATTCTTGAAAAGATTCATATCTCTTACTGCCCAAATCTATCTCCAGGGAATTAAACAGTCTCTTCATAAAGTTCTGATCCTACAAGTTACAGAAGTAAGTGGATCCCAAATCCTAGGATTTGTGGTGGTTTTGGTACAGGAATTAAGATTTTCTGTAGTGTCAGCTATCAGAAGATTTAAAAGAAAAACACAGAGATTTTGGATGCTTTCTGAGTGTGCCCATAAATTGTATCATGGTTTACACTGATATATGGTTTACACTGAAATATAGCAAACATATTAGAGACCAATATGTTTGTAGACTTTAGAAGAGGAATAAAATTAATAAGGAACAATGGCTGGGCTGTAAAACCAGTGGCTAAAAAGACTCCCAGTACAAGCAAAAAGCATACTTTTAATGGATTAGTCACTCAAATGTGTTCATGAGGGAAGACATTGGCATGTCAGGATTCTTACAGCCAGTGCCTTTGAGCCACGGTAGTGTCTTCCATTTGTTGCCTTCCTTGAACACATACTTTAATTAAACAGAAGCTACTAGCTAAATGCAGGTGTGACAGGTTGGAAATCTAACATTTTGAGATGCATTACAAGCTTTTAGTTGATTAACTAGCCAAAAGGGGTATGTTTGGTTTGGTGTTTGGTTTGTTTGTTTTTCGGTTTGGTTTGTGTTTTTGATTTGGTTTGGTTTTGTTTGTTGGTTTGTTGATAGGGTTTTTTTAAGGACAATAAGTTTCATCCTTGTGAAAACCTATTAGGGAGGGTGTTTTGCTGGGATTGCTTTTCATTTTCCTTAGGTGCACAGAGGTAGGTCAGGAGATATTATAACCTCAAGTGTAGATAAGCTACCTCTGGGTTATCTGTAGTTTCAAGATTGTGACAGTATAGATAAGGTTATGAAAAATCAGTACAGATGATGATATTAATAGCTTTGCTTGTTCTGCTAATGCTGCATTGGAATAGCTGTGTCTGCTGAAAAATATTGCCTACACATGACTTTTGTTTCTAGTAACACTCATCATAGCCTGCAGATGAATGTAGGACAAGAGATGGGCTACAACAAAAATGGAGAGTTTGTCAAATGGTGACTAGGTATTTCCTGATGATAAATTGATACCTGAAGCTAGAAGGACCATTGTGAACATCCAGGCTGCCGCCTCAATAACACGAGACCTTGCTCTAAGAAATTGCTGCAGCAGATTAATTTCTCTTAGAGGTGCAGTATCTTTTTCAGCTGTGTTGATTTTTATCGAAAGATCTGATGTCACAAAAAAATCCATCACATCTTCAGGCAAGATCTCTCCATGCTTAATTATCCTCCACACCATTAAGAAATAAAGAAAATTAGTTGTAATATCTTTTTTTAATAATTTTTTAGTCATTTATTTATCTGCCTTCAGCTTACAGCCAGTGTACTTCATTATGGCCTTGTCTGGGCCTGGGGCTATTGTCACAACATTAGTCTGGTCAGTACAGCTGATGATAGAACTGGAGCCATCCTGGAGCCACTGAACAGGAAGATCCACAGTGCCTAGGGATGGCAAAAGGGGAGGCAGAGCAAGGAAACAGTGTGACAAGCTCAGAGCCACAAGTGAAACAGAAGGAACAGGAGACATCCTAATGAAGTAAAAAGGCTGTACAAATAGGAAATGGAAGTGTGGGAGAGGCTAGTGTTCAAATAGCTGTGCGTGCTATGATTCATATACAAATGTCTGGAAAAGTTTCTCTGAAATGGATGATGCCGGCATGGCAGATGAATCAGAAATGGAATAGAATACATTGACAAATATATAAGTAAAATATTGCATATCATCAATATCTTTCCTTGACTCCAAACTGCTGAAAGAGCAGTTGTCATTATAGCACTCAGACATATACATATATAAGTATATAAATGCCTCCTTCTGCATTTGCTTTTTAAAAGACTTGATTCCCAGTTCCCATATTCCTGACACACTCACACCCTAGAGGAATCAGTTGATTGCACAGGGTGTAAAAGTCATCCCAGACTCCTGCATTCAACCCCTTTAATGTTTGCTGAATTGTGTGGGTACACCCTGATGCTTATCACAGTATCACCCAGTGTGGTTTAAGACCTGGTTGATTCTCTTATGTTAAGAGGGAAGAAATAAAGAAGACTGCAACCATAAGTGTTTGATTATAATGTATATGGACATGTTAGAGGCAGACAAAGATATTATACAGCTTATATCTTTCAGTAAATAAGGCTATTAACATTTCTTTGTTTTTCATACACAGGTCAATTAAAGTATACTCCTCCTACTGAGAATGATATAATACAATTTCAGTGTTAATTCATTCTCATCCTCCCTCATCATAAAGCTTTCTTGCACAACCAAATTCACTCCAGGCTGTTCAGCCCTGCATGCACATCTTGAATTTCATTACAGTTTTCAGTACAGAGATCATCTGAGCTGTGAAAGAAGATATTTCATAAAAAGTTCAGTACATTCACGGTTCCAGGAGTCGAGAGACACTAAAAATTCATTTTACAATTATATCATCAGATCATTCTGAGAGAACATTTGTTTAATTTTCATATGAGACGCTCTTACAAAAACTCAAAGGAGAAGAGCAAACCAGGTCTCAGTTGTGACTGGATAATAAGATAAAGGAATGATTTATAACATGAAAAGTTTTGCACCCACGAACAACCCCTTCCATTCTTCACAACGCCAGGTGGAATACTAATTTTCACATGCCGCACTGATATTATTCTTACTTCCTTTAACTACGATGTACAACCTGAACAGATGTCAAAAAACTAAACCAACTCAAAACAAATCAATGGTTTCAGTGAAAGTGGAGGCTGTTCAACATCTCCCTAGAGATGATGAGTACCACTTAAGACTGGCTGCTATGTTACTACACATCCCACAGTGTAATAAAGGAAACCTACCCTTAATGATTTAATACTTGTAAGACTCAATGACCTTAGTCTAAGATGTCTGCTTTGTACTGGAAAAAAAAAAAACTTTACATATTTTAGTGAATAACTGCTTTTTTATGTTAAGTAGATGGCTGAATATACAGCACATTACTATTCTTATCATCTTAATACAACATGAACAAAGATAAGAGGAAGAGATAGAACATACACTAATACAATATGTTTTCAGGGAATGCTAAATTCTCAGAGCACTGTGTATGAAGTGCAGTGCTTGGTGCAATATAAAAGGGTAGACTAGGGGGCAAACTTTACCCGAACTGCTCTGTTTTTTCTCCGCCACACTACTCATGGCCACAGCCCTTTCTGTTGCACTGGCTGGAGAGAAAGAGAAACAGACCCAGGAGCTGTCCAGACTCCAGAGCCATTATAACTTCAAAAAGAGATCCTACCGAGCTGGAGGCACAAGCCTCTGGAGGTAGTTACTTTATCACTTCATAAATATGCTCTTTGATTACAGTATCTATTCACTGCTCCCATTAGTACAGTGATAGGTTTATCGTACCAAGGCTGAATATACTTTTTGGCTTAAGGAAATAAAATTGATTATATCTCTTTCAGAACACTATTTAGACCTCTCTGCTATGCCCTGTTACATTTTGGTCACAGAAAAGCCAGAATTAAAATAGCTAGAAATCAACAGCATAAGAATGTGTTGGATTTTTAGTTGAGTTTGTTCATCACATCTTTCTCTTTCTCCACTATTACCACCAAAAATGCCTCTGCACTAGCCCCGTCAGCAGCTTGGATTTATGCTGTCTCTAAGGTCTTATTTGGCCTGTGTCTACTGTCAGTAACGCTTGCTGTCCCTGGGTTACCCCTTTCCTTTTTCCTGAAGGTCTCTGTAACCATGGTTGTATCACCCTATTGTGGGAGTCAAAGCAGTGGCCCTTTAGCTGAGAAATTAAGAAAATCTATCACTCACTATTTATTTCAATTATCTTTAGGGAGATTTTTGCTGGAAAGCCAGGTCTTAGGCAGCTCAAGGACAGGATTTTTCGACCTCCAAAGTAAGTTTAACGAATATCAGAATTTTGGTAACCTCTGTGATGCAGCTGATGTCCAGGGATGGAAAACAGGAGTTTCTGTGACGAGCTATTTTTGTCATAACAGCCAGAAGAGTGTAGATTGCCTAAGGTCAGTTGGGTGTCTGAGTCTTTGCAGTCACTCCAATGACTCAAGGCATCCAGTTCTCACAGGTTTTGCAGACACCTGAAGCACCTGGTTTGCCCAACTTAGCAGGAGTCCTTTCCCTCTTTGACAATACTTGCTCACCTCAATCATCCAAGGGACGCAACTGCCTGCAGTGCTCCTGTCACGTCAGTCACCTCAATTACTCACCTCAGCCTTTTGTGGTTTACAGAAAGTGCAGCATAAATGCCATGGCACTGATGGAACCTGTTTTGAAAAGGTTTTGTACAAAAAGGCACTCTTCAGAGCCCGCATGTTTTGAATTATCTCTGTATTTGTGAAAATATGATCCTTCAATATATATAACTGGAACAGTTATTCATAATTACTTTTTTTACTGAAACTAAAAATTATCAAAATTGTTTTTCTAGTAAAAAATTAAATCAAATAAATTCAATTGACCCTTTCGCTACCAGGTCAGCAAATATTTGGCATTAGAATGAAGTTTTATTCCAAATAATTATGTCTATCATATCTTCCCATTTGGATTTAATGTAGGAATCAGTATGTGTTTGACCACGCTTGTAGGCACTATTGCTATTGTTTTGTGAAATGTTCATTTCTTTAAAATAAATCAACTGATTGGAAGATTACCTGGAAAAAAAGTTGGAAATAAAAATTTTGTTTACACACAGTGTAGAAGAGCAATATAAATACTAAATATCATTGACAATAACTTGATATAATAATAACAGTAATCTCTATGACAACTATTTCTAGAGGAAACAGGATCAAAAAAGCAACCGAGTCTTCAGGGGCCTCAATCCATTCATCACTATGTTATGAATAATATTCCCAGTGTCAAGAAGAATTTTAATATTTTATATTATTAACTATTCATGCACTTTTAGTAAACCAAGCCAGGTTGCAATGTTAACCTTTTCTATCTCTGGCATCTTTCTGTTTCTGAACTGCACTTTAATACACCTTTTGTTTCTCTTGCTGTACTGTGCTCTGGTCTCTAAGTTATCTCAGTGAAGCGTAATTTACTGGGTGACATTTGGAGCATCTTTAATACAGGAGTAATGTGTATCTTGAATTTACAAATAACATAGAAACTGCATTTAAATACTTATGACCTTTCAGTTATGTGAGCAGACATCCAGCATGGCATTGTGAAACACAGCATAGCTTGAAAACATAATGTTGCTTCACAAAATTAAATGTAATAATTACAGGTAGAAAAGAGTAATTATCTGTAAACTGTGAATTCTTTGACACCTCCTACTATTAATAAGAATACTACTTCTATACTATACTGTATCTATTGTTGAAAAGTCATTTTACATCCAAGTTATGGGAAATATGAAAACAAAAACCTCAGCCAACTAAAATAATTATGATAATCTTGTTCCAAATAGAAGTTCCAGTCCTTTGTTGTTGAAGTAAATGGGATTTTTGCCATCGGATCTGAAGGAGACTGAGAATGGGCTCTGTATCTGTCTGTGGGTCAGAATCCTGACATGTGTCTGCCTTCACTCCCCACAGTGTCCCATATAATGTTATTGACCATTACTTAGATTTGTTGTTGCTCCTGTGCTAAGCTTTTTCTGGCTTCCTTGTCTACAAATGCTTTTAAAACCATGGCAACTCTCTTGGCAGTCTTCACACCTTTCATTATTCTCCTTTTTAACTCTAATGTTATTTCACAGAGAAGGGAACTGGTGGAGAGAAAGACAAAAGGAGAACTAGATCTCCTGTTTCTGCATGTTCAAAGGTAGCTCATGTTAACGTTCTTTTGGAATACATGCTATTTCATAATTTTAGGCTAACAATCAAAAAGAAAGCTGACAGAACTGCGAAATAAAATCTTTATCTTTCTCTAGCCATTTGTAAACAGTTTGAGAAACTACCAAATTATCTCAGCTTATTTATTGCTCAGAGCTCAAGCTATCAAAATATTCCATATTTCAGACACTTATTGAACTGTGGAAATGTGAAACTACTACCATTTTCATTCTGAATTTTTCTAATGAAAACAGATAATATCAACAACAACAAATGATTAAGCAAAACCGAGGATTTCACCCAGGGCAAAATTTCTCCACAAGTTCCCAAAAGAACAAAGATTTTTGTCATGGGCAACAACTTAGTCATTTTACCAGACAATGCAATTATTTCTGTAGCAAAATCTGATAGGCTGTTGCCCTGGAATGGAGAAAAGCTGGTTTTCTCTGGTGCTTAAAAAAATAAATATTTAAATTAACCATAAGATTTTTTTGTTCTTTGTGCAGCATTATAAGGCTGTGTAGCAACAAGTGCTTTGACACACATCACTTTTATCAGGAATACAGTAGTATGTCATCATTTATTTCTACCATGGGAGGGAAAAATAGCGCTTTGTCTGGTCTCTGAATATTGAGAGAATTGTACAAACGGTGCTATTAATGAAATAGAGAATAGAAATGCTATAATTTACATTACAATGCTATTTAGCTGTTGCAACAAAAATGAGGTCCTGTTTGCACAGCCTACAAAAATGTTTTCACTAAACACGTACAGGCTAAATTATGCAGAGCCAAAGAAGAGTTAGAAGGCACTGGGAAATCTGAGAAGGCTTAAGACATTTGTCCCTCTGCTGACACAAGGAGTCTGTGGCAGAGCAGGGACAGAATCTCCAGAGTCTATTTAATGCCGTAAGACTAGATCGCTTTAGTTTATATAAATGCTGACAGAAATTAACACTAAGATTTCTTCAAAAACACAAGCGTGCATGGCAGTGTGTTTTACACCACAAATGTATAAACACTAAGGAATGATGACTACACAGAAGAATAATGACCACAACTGTTCTGACCTTTCTTGTAATAAAGAAATAGCGATAAGACACTGATGGTTCATGTGCTTTGTGGAGTGCTGCACATCACAGCACCACAACAGATGAAGCACACCCTTCTCCCTGAATTTGCACAGAGTCTCCATTCAGATGGAGTCCTGAAATTTCCATCATTATAGAACAAGTCAAGGACCTTGTGCTTTTTGAGGGGAAAAAAAGACAGCTTCTTCCAAGACACTCTATCGAAAAGACAAAGAAATGTAAGACAGTGTGGAGTCTCACATGATATTCTCAAAGGAATCTTTCTACTCAGAGATCTTAGCATGTTTCGGCTACTATTTACACTAGAGGAACTCCACTGAGGTCAGTAGACTAGCCCAGATAGAACACCACTGCAATTTCTCTGTTAATAATAGAGCAATTTTTCTGAACCTGATGAGGTTCCTGTGGCAGAGAGCTGAGGAAAGTGAAGGTGTCATTGTGTACTTTAGCCTTGGCTATACCTGATGATACGTGGTGTAGTCAGGGCTTGTGGCTTTAGGCCTTATGTTAGTCAATGATCCTTTTAGCATTCCTATGGGTTACATATTGAAACCAAAAGCAAGTGGTTCCTACTTGCTCGTTTATAACATAAACAATTGTGCCATATACTTGTTTATGATCATCACAAAACATCATTTATTTATATATTAATCATTTGTACATCATATAATCTTTAATGTATACATATATTTATTCATATACGTGTATCACCAACACCTGAAAACTCAGCCTTGTTCCCATTAAGTGCCATGGAAGAACCATCAAACCTTGTAGAAAGACCAGGCACCTACATTTTTTATGAAGTGGCTTCAAGCATACTATGATCTTGAGCTTTGTTTTGGGGCTTTTAATGATGATCAACACTTAAACTAATGTCTTTGAAAAGCCACTCTACTTGTTTGATAAAACACACCATACAAACAAGCCTGGTTAATTGTTGCTGTGAATTCAACTTTATGCTTGCTCTAGTAAAAATCTGTCTTGTTTAAGCACAACAGTTGTGGACTTAATTAAATATGTTGCTCAGTGAAGCATCTGTTTAAAACAGTAATGAATGAAATCTCCTCTGAGAGCTCTGTGTGTAAGATTTTTTCACTCCATAACACAACCCTAAAAAGTGTTTTAGGAGTTGCAAACAATTAGTTGATCCTTTGTTTTGGGCAGATTTTTCATCATTAAAGGTACTGCTTCTCTAAATTAATTTTATGGAATAAAAAAAAAATTAAACAATCGAGAATCCAAATTTTATTCTCACTTATACTGATATCAATGGGGACATACTCCGAATAGTCAGAAGAGTGTATTTCTTTTTTACCTCATTTGCTCTAGTGCTAATGTGGAATGTGTTCTTCTCTAGCTGTGCTTATATAGCTCCCACATATATACATTTCAGGGGATACCTAACTTACAGGACCACATCCTCAAAATTACCTATGCTGAAGCCATGGAATCAGGCTGATATTGCACCAGTGAGGAAGGAGTGAATTAGAGCTCCAGAACCTTAATAACATGGCACAAATGTAGCAGTGCTATGAATGAACTTTGGGAGATTTGAATCAAAACAAGAGGTCAGTTCAAATCCAGAGTAGTGCTCAAATCCTGGCATTGTTAGTATGCTCTTGACTGGTAATGGGAGTTTTGACAGAAAAAAAAATAAGAACCAACAAGTGCTGGTTCATTTAAAAAGCAACAAAACAGTAGTGTAGTCTGATGGATTTGGGAATACAGAAGTTTCCATGACTGCAGTAGCTGCACACAGCCACTATATGTAATAAGATTGTCCAAAGATGACTTGGCTATAGAATAACCCAAGGAGATTCTTAACAAAATTGTCACTATTTTGGCTGTCTTTACAAAGAGATTACAAAATGAATGGAATGTTATTCTCATTCTACAACAAGTGTTCCATCCCTAATCCAATGTAAGAAATTCCAGTTCTCTAAAGCTCACAAGGTGAGTAAGTGTAGTTGTTGGTCTCCAGAGCTGCTCATTTGGCACTTTTTTGAGCCAAATGGGTCCCTAAAACATAATAGTGAGAAATCTCTGGGTAACAAAGGGAAATTTGTTGAGCCACTCAGGCTAAATTTAGTAGCGTACTTTGGTAAAAACATTCATACTTAGCTTCAGCCAAGACATCACCCTTTCTTCATTCAAGCCCTTCCAAACATCTGGATTTCCTAGAATGCCTAGTCTTTCAAGTGTTTACCTGTAAAGTTCTTCAGGAGAAAGTCTGTCTTTATTTGAGCTCAGCATAGCACTTGTGGCTGTCTTTCAAAAGTAGGAATGGGGAAAAGACGTAAGGGGTGTTCAAACTGTACTTTGCAGACTCAAAAGCCAAAAGAGTCAAAGTGATAAATGAACCTTCCTTTGCCAAGATGAGACAAAAAAAAAAAAAAAGTGGATGGGCAGCTTATACTGTAGGCAAAAAGAAACCCTCAACTGCTTGAATAACAGGAGAGCAATCTCTTCATAAGATTATTTTTTCTGAGTACCCAAATTTACCAGTAAAATGTCTTTCCATCAAAGTGGACCCCTGATCTTTCATTTCTTAGAGAAAAGCAACAAATATATTGTTCCAGTGTCAGAAACACACAGACAGGAAAATTGCCTTTATTTGAGCACTAGCTAATGTAGAGCAGGCTCTGTAAAATGATTCTTCCATGTTTTCTCTGCTATGGAAATAATGATAACTTAATTATTCATAACAGGTAATAAATACTGCTATTTACTCTAAAGAGTGTAAAGTTATGGGAGGTTCTGGATACATATTTCATTGTGAATGTTTTTGTTATTAGTAAAAAATGGCCTACCAGTAAAAATTTCAGACTCTTAATAGTGACTTGATGACATTCTTATTGGGGATAAGATGCAGGTCTGAAAACAGAAAATGCAAAATATTTGGCTTAATTTTTTTATTATTTATTACTATTTATAAAACAAGAGTAATATCAAAACTAATGCCAAATAATGCCTTGAAAAATGAATGTTCTCCATCTTTGCTTGGTGATACACTTTTTTTTGAAGTTCAACTATGACAAGTGCAAGGTCCTATACCTGGGTCGCAGCAATCCCAGGCACAGCTACAGGTTGGGTAGAGAAGAGATTCAGAGCAGCCCTGTGGGGAAGGACTTGGGGGTGCTGGTCGATGAGAAAATGAACATGAGCTGGCTTCCGTGTGCACAGCCCAGAAAGCCAACTGTATCCTGGGCTGCATCAAAAGGAACGTGACCAGCAGGTCAAAGGAGGTGATCCTGCCCCTCTACTCTGCTCTTGTGAGACCTCACCTGGAGTATTGTGTGCAGTTCTGATGTCCTCAACCTAAAAAGGACATGGAACTGCTGGAACAAGTCCAGAGGAGGGCCACGAGGATGATCAGGGGACTGGAGCACCTCCCATATGAAGATAGGTTGAGGAAATTGGGGCTGTTCAGCCTGGAAAAGAGAAGACTGCGTGGAGACCTCATAGCAGCCTTCCAGTACCTGAAGGGGGCCTATAGGGATGCTGAGGAGGGACTCTTCATCAGGGACTGTAGTGACAGCACAAGGGGTGATGGGTTAAAACTTAAACAGGGGAAGTTTAGATTGGATATAAGGAGGAAATTCTTTCCTGTGAAGGTGGTGAGACACTGGAATGGGTTGCCCATGGAGCAACCGTGAGTGCTCCATCCCTGGCAGTGTTCAAGGCCAGGTTGGATGAAGCCTTGTGTGGGATGGTTTAGTGTGAGGTGTCCCTGCCCACGGTGGGGGGGTTGGAATAGATGATCTTGAGGTCCTTTCCAGCCCTAACTATTCTATGATTCTATGATTTTACTAAGGAGTGGAATATAACAATCTTTATTTTGCAAACAGGAAAGCTGAGGCACAAGAGTATTAAAATTCTTTAGCAGCAGTCTTCAGGAAGGTATAAAGGAGCTCAAGCGTTGTGAGCTACAGCTCAGTGCTACACAATATCTACCTGTTGAATGCTGATGGGATTTTGTACAAAACGTCTACAACAACATAATCAGCCACAGAAATATCAAAACTTTTCTTTGTTTTTTCAGTATCAGACAAAACCAAAGACATATTATATGAGAAAAATCTGAACATAAGTTCCTTTACCATTGCTAAAATACTTTCAGAAGCTCACAGGATAGACCCTGATAAGATCAGATTTCTAATTAACAGATTCTTATAAATCAAACCATTCTCTCCTCCATAAAGAACGAAAAGCACAACTCCAGACAGTGTCTTTCAGACATTTTACAATTCTGACCTCAACAGACAAAGGACAGAAACTCAATCAGTGGTGAAAATCTTGGATTTCATTTTGGCATCTACATTCTGAGAAGAAGGAAAATATACACACTTCAAATCTTTTATACATATAATCTTTCTACTCTAATTTATGACAAGAATATCAGCTTGGATTTTAATTTTCACTGTATATGTCTTGGCTAATCTAGGCTTAAAATTAAATTCTCAAGAGAATCTTGGATTTTAACGCAGCTATCCACACACCATGTTCTTATCTAGAGGGCATGCTCTTCTACTCATAAGCTATGACCATGGGGAATGTGTGAGCAGATGTCAGTAACAGAAGAATGAGGGCTGCGCCACTGAAGCTGTCCCATAGCACCATGGAAGAAGGTCAGTAGGCTGCATAAGCAATTTGTTATGCACCTCAGAGCATCCTACTGCCAACAAGAAAAAGCTAACTGAAAATATGAGCTTATTCTATTGGAAACCTGAGTGGGGAGCAAAACCTTCAGCATTTGGAAATTATGTGAACTCTGTGGCCAAGCAGATGGTGCAGGTTCTGTTCTGAAGACAACTACATGATGTGCTACAAGCAAAAGAGTAGTCTCAGGTTGCTAAAGAAATGCAACTTAAGCCCTTGAGGTCCTTAAACAGTAATGAAAACTGTGCCCAGTCAGCACTCCTAAATGCCAGTAGTGACACTGTTAGATCTATGAGGCTTATTGAGCATGGCATCCCTGGGCCCTTGGTAGTGAGGGATCAACATTTCCCATTCCTAATCTGCAGAACAAATTGGCTGGTTGCTACACAAATCCTAATGGCTAGTCCTGAACCCATTTCTTGGACCTGTGAAACCTTACCCTTCTAGATTGTCAGAAACATTTCTATTTTTTCTCATTTGACTCAAAAACCTCCTTACACAATGAAAGTATGAACATTCAGAGCTCTAAGGCTTTGTTTGTTTGCTTTTTGGTGATTTTCTAGAAGAACCATTAGGGATCTAGGGTGTAATTATAGACTACCTCTGGTTTTAATTGAAAAAACAGAATGTTAAGTCCTTCCCAAAGTCATCTTTTTTTTCTATGTGCAACAAATGGAAAAGCCTGTTATTTAAGCCACAATTAAATATATACTTTTTCCTCATATATAATTACATTCACTGCATGGCATACTGCTTTCACTTATCCATAAAGTATTAGAAAATTTGACTGCACAAAACCTGCTAAAAATACTCTAAAGGCAATCGTTTTTAAATCTTCTTAAATAAACCACAAAAGGAACTCTGCAGAAACCATTTATCTCTTTTGTAAGTCACTTTAAATTTGACTGTTAAACTTAAACAAAGAAAACATTCTTTCTCAGTTGCTGTAGGGGAAGAAGGTGCACAGAGCTGATTGGAACCTGAATTTTGGTTCAAGCCCATCTCTTACTGAAAATTTTCTGAGTTATTTTCAGTGGAAATGAAAACAGTTACTTCTGTCACAGGGATTACATTTGCAAGGAGAGCTGCCAGGACTGATCTAATACTGATAAAAACAAATATTGGTGTGAATTTATGGACTAAATTCACAACACAATCACACAGCATTTTGTCCAAGACGTAGTTTTATAACTCAGAGGAAACCAAACCTAGTGACTAAATAAATATCAAGTGCAATTTATTTTACAGGTCAGGGCTAAAGTGTGTTGGCAGATCTGGTCAGTGATGCACCAACCATCTTTGTCCAAGCACACATACATGGCTGGGGAATTAAACAGAAAGCAGCCTACTTGTCAGCTAGAAACTCCAAGATACCCTGCCATAGTCATTCATTCACACCACAGTAGAAAACTATATGTCTAGTGGATTCAGTACTTTCTTGATTGTTATTTCTTTTTCAAGTGCCGATAGATTATTGGCTCCATTTGATATTTTACTGAAACAATAAATCTTTCTGGAGATTCCAGTCCACTTTCTGATATTTTCAAAAGTTCTAATGGCCAGGCATAATTTGGAAAACAAAATGAATTCTCTACCAGACTGGCCTCATGCCTTACCTTCATTAGAGCAGTGGGACCATTTTGCTTCCTAGAGTTGCATTTTGAGAACTGCAGGGCTTGTGTATATCTCATTACCCTGTTACTGTCTGGAACACCCTGTGTGCTGTGGAGAGGCAATGAGTTATGGTTGGAGATGGAATACAGACACAAAGCAAGGGAGATGAAATTCAGTTTAAAGCCAGAATATCCCTTTCCCCAGTACATAATTTGATACATTAGTTCTTTAAATCTACATGCAGCCTCTGTCAGAACAAGGAACCACAGGTGGAAGTGATTGAGTCCTTTGGGAAAAATTAGTAGAAAAAGGCAAAGCATCCTTAACCAATCAGCAAGAGTAGGATTCTGTTTTAAAGGAGAGTAATAAAGGTGAAAAATTAAAAATGTCTTGGGCCTACACAGACTTGATCGCTGGTTTCCACTTATTCCATATAGACTAGAGTTAGTTAGGACTATAATAATAGTCATTGTTTATTCCTCCTTGCTAGCTTTCATGGTTGCTCAGTTCCTTCTCCACACAGAATTTCAGGTGTATAGACTCCTTTCACTGGCAATGCAGTGTTGATCCTGTGGACAAAAGTCCCCAGACTGAGAGAATTCTGTGCCCTTTTCCTCTTTAAGTGACTGTCTGTGTGATATGGTAACTGCAAGTATTCCTTTAGCAGGAAGAGAGAGAAGAACCACATTGAAACCTTTCTTCAAGAGGAGACCACCAACATTATAACAGGTCTGGAAAACAGTATCAGAGCAAGGTTACTGTCACAGGGAGCTCCATGTATTTGTTCTAGGTGGCTCACCTGCCATAGGAAAGAATGAAGACCTCCAGGTCAGACAGAGGGAAATACTACACAAGAGACTTTGATAAACAGATAGATACATGCATTTTTGTTTTGTTTGGGAATATGGAAACATTATTCGTATTACAGCTGAAATGTAGGAGCTCTGGTACTGAAAATTGTTAATATTTATTTTGGACCATTGTGATAGGCTTACCACAGCCAAACTCACAGCATTTATGCCACCTGCCAATACCTTGCTCCTCCCAACAGGATGGGGAAGAGAATCATAAGGGCAAACAGGAAAAAAAAATGTGGGTTGAGATAAAGACAGTTTAAGAAGTGAAGAAAAAATTAAGAGAACCCAAACGATGCAAAGGTAACCACTCGCCACCTCCCACCAGCAGACCAACGCCCAACCAGTCTCCAAGCAACAGCTACTTTGAAAAACTCCCTCAGTTTCAGTGCTGAACATGACATTATATGATGTGGAATATTTCTTTGGTCAATTCAGATCAGCTATTGTGGCTGTGTCCCCTTCCAGTCTCCTGCTGGTTGATGAAACTGACTCTCTGCAAGCACTGCTAAGCAGTAGCTAAAGTACTTGTGTGCTATCAACACTGCTTTGGTTGCAAATCTAAAACACAGCACCATACAGGCGTTTATGAATCACAGAATCATAGAATGGTTTGGGTTGGAAAGGACCTTAATATCATCTAGTTCCAAGCCTCCAGCCATGGCTAGGGATGCCTCATTCTATACCATGGAACCCAAGGCTCTATCCAACCTGGCCTTGAACAACCAGACCCAATGCAATCACGAAAGATAAGAAATCAACTGAAGTTACTATTTTGCCAGAGAATGTCAAGCACCACACTTCATTAGGAGGAGCAACACGCCAAGACCTACAGATATAGACAAGCTTTTCCAAAATCTCACCTATAATAATATGGCTTCTCATTAGTTTTCAAAACTTACTATTGTATAGAGTAAGCTGGATTCAAGTACCAAGTACTTGCTTCTTGTTTAGTGAAAGAGAAATGAATGCTCATAAGCTGATACAATATCCAACTTTCAAAGATGTTTATGAGCAAAGAGGA